>NW_019154090.1:34855561-35208579 GCF_002288905.1 Enhydra lutris kenyoni
CTGACTACAGTCTTTAGTTTAAAATCTAATTTATCTGATATGAGAATCACTACCCTGGCCTTCTTTTGAGGCCCATTGGCATGAAAGATGCTTCTCCATCCCTTCACTTTCAGTTTGGGTGTATCCTTAGGTTCAAAATGGATCTCTTGTAGACAACATATGGATGGGTCCTGTCGTTTTATCCAATCTGCAACCCTGTGTCATTTTATGGGCACATTTAGGCCATTCACATTGAGAGTGATTGTTGATAGATACGTTTTTATTGACACGGTGTTACCTTTGAAGTCGTTCTTTCTGTAGATTGTCTCTATATTTCTGTTCAATGATATTCTAAGGATTTTTCCTCTTTTATAGAACCCCCCTTAATATTTCCTGCAGTGTCATCTTGATGGTCGCATACTCTTTTAAGCCTTGCCAGTCTTGGAAACTCTTTATCTCTCCATCCATTGTGAATGTCAGTCTTGCTGGATAAAGTATTCTTGGCTGCATGTTCTTCTCATTTAGTACCCTGAATATCTTGCCAGCCCTTTCTGGCTTGCCAGGTTTCTGTGGACAGGTCTGAAGTTATTCTGATGGGCTTTCCTCTGTACGTAAGGAGCTTCTTTGTCCTACCTGCCTTCAAGAGGGCCTGCCTACAATTATAATTCTTCATTCTTATTATTAGGTGTCTGGAGGACTTTTGAGAATCTATATTCTTGGGGGAAAACCGTTCTGCTTCTAGTACATGAAAGCTGGTTCCATTCGCGAGATTGGGAAAATTTTCATGGAGAATTTGTTTCACTATATCTTCTAGACTTCTTTCTTTCTCCTCCCCTTCAGGGATTCCAATAATTCTGACGTTGGAATGTTTCACGACATCATTTATTTCCCTCATTCTGTTTTTGTGGCTTCTAAGCTGTTTGTTCCAGGCTTCCTCCTGATCCTTTCCCTCTATCTGTTTGTCCTCCAGATCACTATTCTATCTTCTGTCTCAGTTACCCTAGCTTTTAGAGAATTTAGATTAGATTGGAACTCATTGAGAGCATTGTGAACATCATCTCTGATGGCTTTCAGTTCTGCCCTAACATTGTGAACATCATCCCTGGTAGCTTTCAGTTCTGCCCTAATCAATTCCGTTTGGTCATCCATGGCTTTCTCCAACCTAGCTATTGCCTGGATAATTGTTAGCCTGAATTGTCTTTCCGAAATATTGTCTATGTCAATAGCCATTAGCTCTGTTGCAGAAGGCCCATCCTCTGTATTTTTCTTCTGTTGGGCATTCCTCCTCCTGGTCATTTTGGTGAGAGATGCCTGAATGGATGTAGCTGGATGTATCAACCGTGGTGCAGTCAAGGTGCACCCTGGAATGCTTCTGAGCAATCAGGAGTCCCCACCCAAACAAGAGAAAAAAGAAAAGAAAAAGAAAAAAGAGAGAGAGAGAGAGGGAAAAAAGGGAAGATAAAAGAGAAGGCTCAGCCCAAAAGGGTCCCAAGGTAAGATTTATGAAGTATACAAACAAAAACAGACAAACAAAAAGACTGATAAAAGTATTTGACAAGAGAAAAAAAAAAAAATATATATATATATATATATATAAAAGCAAAAAAAAAAAGAATCTCGTCAAAAAGAACCCCAAGTAGTCAAAACAAAATGGAGGTAAAAGTTTATAATTAATCAGGAGATAATTTAAAGCTATATTAAATGTTTTTCAAAATCTAAAACAAAAAACAAAAAACAAAAACCCAAGTATAAGATTTATATACTATCAGGACAAACACAAATACACAGAAACACTGGCAGAAGAAAAAGATGGAAGAGTGGTTAGTCTGGGTGAGGAAGGTTTATTTTGATTCTTCCTGGATGTATCTTGATATCTTTGTTAAAGGACTCAACTTTCCTAAGATAAAGGGGGACTAAAAATTCGTTTACCTATAGGGGTAGCATTTATCTGGGAAAGGGGATTACCTTGAAGTTTAACTCTATATGAATATTAAAAAACAAAAATGTAAAAAAAAATAAACTAAACTAAAATTTAAAAAAATTAAAAAATAGAAAAGCAAAAGAAAAACACGGGTATATGTATCAAAAAGTTCAGGTTAAAAGGTTATTATGGAATTTGATGTACTGCACATCTCACTGTGATGGTAAATAGGTTAAAAATTATCTATTTAAAAAAAAAAAAGAACCAGAATAGTAGGAACGAATTAAAAATAAAAGTTGTATCTATGAAGTAGTGATGGTTGTTCTCTTGTCATCTTTTTTTTCTTTTTTTTCCTGGTTGGTTTTCTGGGGGAGGGGCCTGCCACGGGTTTTCAGTCAATGTCCCCTGAGTTAAGTCCTCCCACCCTCTCAAGGGAGTGGACTCTGAGGAAACCGGTTTTTCAGGCTTTTGTTCTCTGGAGGTTTTTATGTTTGTTTGTTTGTTTTTCTCTTGCCTTGACAGCTTTTGATGGTTTTTGGAGGTTTAGAGGAAAACAAACTGCACCCCAACCTCCCTCTCAGAGAGAAGCCTCAGTCTATTCCCCTCTAGGTGCTGTGGAGCACATAAGTTCCCCCACGGCCGCTGGCAGAGCACGTTTCCAGTCACGGTCCCTGGGGAAACAGGAACTCCTGCTTGTACCCAAAACCAGGACAGCCGCGGCTGTCTGGGCAGCTCCGCACCACCAGAGAGGTTCCAAGCAGTGGATCGCACACTAAGATTTTCCCGCTGGCCCGGGCTGGGTACTGGCCTGGTCTTTCTGGGTCCGAGAGCACTGGGCTGACGCCTTCGAACACCTCTCTCAGGGGAGGGTGTGGGGCGCGCGCATCTCAGGCTCTGATAGCATGGTGGGGCACTCGCGTGGAGAGTGCAAAAAGGCTGTACTTCTGCTAGCTGGCGAGGCTCCCAGCCCCTCACGGGAGCCAGACCCCATGCGTTCTCAGGCATGCTGGCAGCTCAGGGACCAAGACCTGGTTTTGCCGCCGCACTCTCTCTGGCTCAGCACCAGGGGTGGCTGTCCTGGGTCCAGGGACTTAAGCCCCTGTCCCTAACCGCCCTGATTCCCACAATTTCCACCCGCAATCCTTTGCTCTTTTGAGTGCTTTCAACCAGACTCCAAGTTAATGCTGGTCCCCAGTCACAGGGCACTCTCGTACTGGGGTATTACTTTCCAATGGGTCGCCTCTGGTGGCTCCCTCCCCCTTTTGTTTGTCTTCCGATATCAGTCTGACGTTCCCACTCTGCTTTACCTGCCCACTGGCATCTTCTGCCCCCATAGAGATCCAGACGTGTATAATTCTGATCTTAGGCTGATTTCATGCGTGATCGGAGTTCTTTGGTAGGTAATCAGCTCACTTTAGGGTACAGGTTGAAAGGTCGCCTCCTCCTACTTCCCCGCCATCTTGTCTCCCTCTAATTGGACTTCTTTATTCGATATGTTAAGTTATAAGGGAAGCTCTGTCAAATGTCTTCATAGGACTTCTTGGGTTCCATTATGTGGGTAAATGCTGTAAGTGTTCCAGAAATTATATAAAACTCCTAAAATTTTATGACATTCTGGTATAATTTTTTTAGAAGATTTTTTATTTATTTGACAGAGAAACAGCAAGAGAAGGAACACAGGCAGGAGGAGTGGGAGAGAGGGAAGGAGGCTTCCGGCTGAGCAGGGAGCCCGATGCAGGACTCAAACCCAGGACCCTGGGATCATGACCTGAGCAGAAGGCAGAGGCTTAATGACTTAGCCACACAGGCTCCCCTACATTCTGGTGTAATGTCATTGCTTAAAATTCTTTTAATATATTGTGTGTCACAGAAACAACTGAATTTCCCTGTCAGTTGCATTATAGTGAATTCTCATCAACCACAACAATTTTTTGAGTGTTTTGTCATTTACAGTTATTGTTCTGATGCTCTTGCAAAATGAGTTTCAGCTTCAAGGAGATTGATAGAAGGGACTTTTGACAAAGGTTTCTGATACCCTTAAGATCCTAAAACTAAGAACTTCCAGAACTAGTAGGAAAACTGTATTCAACAGAATAAGAATTATTAACATAGGACTAAATAAATTAAGTAAGATGATTATAGTTTTCCTGACTCTCATTTGAAACGTGGCTGGTTCTCTAATGTTTGCTCCTCCAGATTTAAGGAAACTTTTTCTCTTAAGATATTTATGACTTAGGAAAGTATGATAAAGTAGCTCTTTGTGAACAAATTGGAACATTAATCTTTCTCCTTATCTGAACTTTCCAGAATTCAGAGACTCTCCATGAGTATTCTTCCTTTCATGGTAATTATAATTATTTGCATAGGTTCAATGAGAATCTGTACTCCTTGTAACAGGACGCTATTGGAAACATGTGTTATATTGCCAAGGCTCTGACTGGAATGTCATATTTGAGATATACATGCATAGACTCAGATAAGACAGGACAGCTTTAAATCAGTAGGGTTGACTTTATAGAGCCAATAGAGTCCTTGGTAATGGCCTGATACTTTGCTCACCGTGTTCCCAGGAGCCCTACGAGGTGAGTAAAGAAGGTTACTTCCTGGCAGGTTCAGGAACCTCAAGATGTTTTGGGGAACTTGAGAAGAGAGGAATTCACCCACATCTACAGGTATTGTAGGCAAGTCTGATGGAAAATATTTGGCTTAGCTTCTGGCCTTAAAAAACTGTTAAAGGCTCAATCTGAAATTCCTTATAAAAAGGCCCAACAAAACAGATTTAAAAGAATTGATCTGGTCAATCACTATTCGTGCTGTGCTTATGTAAACAAGTGGCCCAGTGTATTAAAACCAGACTGATTTTACAAATAAATTACCCTTCATTTGATTTTCTTTGACAGGAAATGGGGCTGATTTTAGAGAGAAATTAAATCTCAGTAACACACGTTTTGTAGATGTTAGATTCCAGTTCTGATGGTCTTTGAGTGTTTGTTGGTTGCCTGTTAAAATGTGGTTAGATCCTGAATCTTTCTAGTTTTCTCAAATATCTGGCTGTGAGTCTCCAAACTAAGGTTCCCCATCTTCTCCCATTCTCTTATCTTTAAGTCATGAAGAACTAAAGCTGCTTTTTTTTTTCCCTGAAGCCCTGCAAACTGAAGCTTGACAGCTTGAGATAAACTTCTGAGAAATTGCCACGAGAGCTTTTATATAGACAGTCTGAGTGCCTGTTGCTCTAGGAGCCACTCAAAACATCACCAAAAACCTTTGAACTACAAACCGGTAATATTCATCAGATTGCTGCTACCTTCTCCCACCCCAGCTGAGGATGCTTCCAGTCTGACATCTACAAATCTTCTCACTGGGCAGCACTCAAGACTCAGATACTGGGTTTATGATCTGTTCCAAACATTAGCCTGTATTTTTCTTTCGTTTCCATAGAAATGCCCCTTATTCATTGCCTAATTACTTACTGAGCAAGGCAGAGTCTATATGATGACTAACGCTACTTGCTGTATCCATATTAACTCTTCCCGGTAATTAGAATCCATAGAGATAAAGGCAGGCAGTAAGCCAGTTGGTTACAGGAAGCCCTTGACTACCATACCTTCCTTTCCCAAGGTGGCTGGGACTGGTTTATCGATCTCTTCTCCAGGATACCCGTGGATATCAGATCAACATGGGAAGGACTGATAAAGTTGCATTTGACTCTACTGTCACTAGTCCTTCGAATACACTGGGGATAAAATTAATGATCCTGTATAGTACTCAACTATATAGGAAAATACCCAAGTTCACAGATAAGGAACTATCTCCAATATTCCTTCCATTAGAAAAAGAGACCACAAGTTGCAGCCTGCATGATGTCAAATCCCTCTGATTCAACTTGAAGAAGTTACAGAAGATAGACCTCTACCCATGTTCCAGATAAATGGCATAAAGGACTAATAATGGGAAATTATAACAGGAAAAATCTCAGCATGTCTGACTTCATATAGCTTCTATTTCCCTTGCTGCTATGACCTCAGGTTAAGAACCTCTGCTTAGCCCTGCACATAGGCATGCTACAGCTAAGATACACAAAAACTGCTCTTTACCCAAAACCCACCTCGCCCAAGGAAATAAGGAAGTAGCGAGAATGGTCATGATCCCAATTCTCTGAGATTCAAGTACGATCATAACTCAGAGGGGAATTAAAAGCATGCCCCATAAGGTCAATGAAATTGAAACTAGCAAAAGAACTAAAGCTTGTTTTTCAGAGAACCATTTTCCCCAATCGGCTAGTGTGTTTTTTCAGATGCCACAGACAAACTCACCAGCTGTCTCTGTAGAAGCCTGGACTCAAGGGCAACTGATTTGGCTCCAGCCTATTAGCAAGCAACGCCCTGAATTCCTTAATTAAGTCAACAAGCCAAAGACACCACACAGGTTAAACCAGCTCTTAAAGCATGCCCATAGTCCCTTCTTCTTGCCCTAAACTTCTGATGTCAGGGATGAAAGAATTTTGCCTTCTTCCAATATTAAGTCTCCATCCCAAAATGAACATGTGATATATGAGGCATCTATGCTTGTTCAATGCACAGGCTTCATCTTTTCTGATGAATAATCATAAATTTCCCTACCCTTTTATCAAGATGTATGTGAAGGAGTCTTTGGATTTTTTTTTCTCCTGAGTCTATTCCAACATCACATTTTTCCTTCAAATTGTACTTACTGGAATTCATTAACTGTCCATGTGTCTTTGTTAATAAATGCTTTACCAAATGCAAAACCAAACAATCTAAGCCAAGCACATGAACTTGCCTGCTTGCCAATTCAACTTAATAAAGAAATATATAAGCTTCCCGCCATTGATGTTATAATAAGTTTCTCCCCGATGAGGAACCCTAAAATGGTATAAATACTCATACTTAGCCACAAGAGACTTGGTAGACGCAGGGCAGATAAGCCAGTCACCTTCGCACTGAGAGACATAAAAACAAAACCCAGATCATCAATGCTCTCTGAGGACAGACTTTTAAAAGACTTTATTTATTTATTTATTTATTTGAGAGAGAGAGAGAGAGAGAGAGAGCCCTCAAGCAAGCGGGAGAGGGAGATGGACAAGCAGACTCTGGGCTGAGTGTGGACCTGGACACTGGGCTTGATCCCACATGATGGGAGCTGAAACCAAGAGTCTGAGGCTCAACTGACTGAGCCACCCAGGGATCCTTAAAGAAAGATTACTGATCAAAATGGGGAAATTATATAGGAAGTTTTCAACTTTTAATGTTTGTGGGCCCTGCTCCTAAGGCTCCCAAGAAAACTATACTTAACTTGTACCAAGGTCAGAATGACTTAACCAAATTTCAAAGCAAGGGCTCTATTTCTGCTCACCACCCCCGGACATATTGTCTATCTGTTTCATTAGCAAATAACCTAAAGGAAACATTTCAAACTAAAGAATAAAAAATCTAAGTTCCCATACTTCTGAAGCCTATAACCTTATACATACTAGAAGCATAAGATAAAGTTTGTAGTTTTCTGGAATGTCTTATATTATGATGATTTGTAACTATTTATGTAAAAACTTTTACAACCCTGTATCAAATGTTCCTTTCCCAAAGCACTGTGTGTGTGTGTGTGTGTGTGTGTGTGTGTGTGTGAGTGTGTGTGTGAGTGTGTGTGTGTAGACTGTGTATCCCAGGCAGCTGTCCTAACTTGGGTTCAAGTAAAATTCTTTTCCTTTCTCTTTAAAATTAAAAAAAAAAAAGGTTCATTTTAGATTGACAATGTGTAAATGGCAATCTGATGAAGGGTTAGTGTCCAAAATATGTAAAGAATTTATATAACTCAACACCAGAAAAACCAAATAATCCATTTTTTAAATGGGCGAAATATACATGAAAAAACATTTTTCCAAAGACATACGAATGGTTGCCACACACATGAAAAGAAGTTCAATGGCACTCATCATCAGGGAAATGCAAATCAAAACCACAATGAGATGTCACCTCATAGCTGTCAGAACAGTTAAAATCAAAAACACAGGAAACAAGTGTTGGTGAGGATCTGGAGGAAAAGAAACCCTAATGCACTTTTGGTGGGAATGCAAACTGGTGCAGCAACTGTGAAAAATAGTATGCAGTTCCTCAAAAAGTTAAACATATATTTACCATATGATCCAGTGATTCCTCTCCTGGGTATTTGCCCAAAGAATATGAAAACATGAATTCAAAAAGATATATGCACCTCTATGTTTATAATAGTGTTATTTACAATAACCAAATTATGGTAACAGCCCAATTGTCCATCATAGATGAATGACTAAAAAGATACATATGTATATGTTTATATATATATGCACACAATGGAACAAACTCAGCCATAAAAAGGAATGAAATCTTGCCATTTGCAAAACATGAATGGATCTAGAGGGTAGGATGCTAAGTGAAATAAATCAGTCCAAGAAAGACAAATACCATATGATTTCACTTATATATGGAATTTAAGAAACAAAAAATGAACAAAGAAAAAAAGAGACAAACCAAATAAACATACTCTGATGTTCAGAGAACAAACTGATGGTTACTGGGGTTGGGGATTAAGAATACACTTTCAGTGATGAGCACTGACTAAAGTAGAATTGGTAAACCATGATATTATACACCTGAAATTATTCAACACTATTTAATTATACTGGAATTGAAATTAAAAAAATAAAAATCAGAACTGGATGGGACCCTTGAGTGGATCAGTAAGTGGCTGCCTTCTGCTCAGATCATGATCCCGGGGTCCTGGGATGGAGCCCCACATTGGGCCTCCCTGCTCAGTGGGGAGCCTGCTTCTCCCTCTGCCTGCTGCTCCTCCTGTTTGTGCTCTCTCTCTCTCTCTTCCCCTCTCTCTCAAGAAAATAAATAAAATCTTAGAAAAAAATGGTACATACATCCTAAAAGGGGAAAATATATATATTTATTAGAAGGCTACTATTGTGCTCTACACTTTCAACTAGTTCTTTTCTTTCTTTTTTTTTTTTACTAGTAATATACTCTTTTAAAAAACTATCTATAATTATACTTTGAGGACATCCCAGCACAGGAGATGGATTGCACTAATGGTCCCAAAGTTTCATGATCTTCTGTGTCCAAGTCTTTGTGTACCATCCTCCTGCACCTCCTCTGGGCTTGGCAGTGTCCTTTGCTTTGGCCAATGGAAACAGAAGCAAACTTGACACAACCAAAGGCACATTTTCTTCTCCTTCTCTCAGATCTCTGCCACTGCCATGAGAAAATGTACAGGTTGCCTCCAATAAGCGGGAAAACTAGTGAAATGTTGTCATCTCCTCCATCCCACCAGCTGATAGCTGCTGCATGAGCAGGCATCCAAGATCAGCCAAGCCTTTCTCAGACTGGCGGACCCACCCAGCCAATCCATAAACTCATGAGAAATGGTAAATTAATGTTATTTTAAGTCACTGAGTTTGAAGATGGTCTGTTATGTAGTGATAGCTAGCTGATCCAACCAAGCCTTGGGGCTTGGTTAATCTTAAGATTAAGAAAAGGTGATGCTAATCTTGAAGGAGGAGGTCAGAATAGTGGTCTCCTCCCTGGGAAGGAGAATGGTCTCAAAGCATACACCAAGGGCCCCTTTGTGCACCAAGCATCCTTCTTGAGGTCTTCTTGTCCCAAGTCCATCTCTGTGGAAAGCCAGATTTTCTTCATATACTTCAATCAAAATGACTATCTTAACAGACTGAAGTTAAAGGTGCTAGAAATCTATGAAGTCAGACATTAAGGAGATTTGCAACGATATAAAACAATGCCACTCTTCTCACAGGTTTTTAGAAAATATAGGTATTTTTAATAAAATAATATTGTTTTGTATATATTTAATAAAAATATTGTTTTATTTAAAATATGCTCTTTCATAATATGCTAGTAATAGGCTAACATGATGGGTTTATCATGATTACTGTCATTTTATTGAATTGATCAACTTTTGGAAATTTGTTTCAGTTTCTAACATAGCAATACAGACAGAATTAACAAAAGCAAAACTGAGTTTCTTAACAATTTAAGAGTGTGAAAGGGCTCGGAGACCAAAGATTTTGAGAACTTCTGGTTTAAAACTATGAGCTAGGTGGTGATTACATGGGTATTTATATAGGTAAACACTTATCATAGGTAAACACTCAACACTTGTGTACTTTGCTACATATATGTATCTCAATTAAAACCATGTGGGTTTTTTTTTTTTAAAGATTTCATTCATTTATTTGACCGAGAAAGGGAGAGCACAAGGAGGGGGAGTGGCAGGCAGAGGGAGAAGCAGGATCCCTGCTGAGCGTAGAGCTCAATGTGGGGCTTGATCCCAGGACTCCAAGATCACAAACCTACTATAACCAAAGGCAGACGCTTAACTGACCGAGTCACTGAGGTTCCCCTAAAACCATGTTTTTTAAAAATGTATAGGAAACTATATTATGCTCATGGAATAAAACAGATTGGGAAAAATTAAAATATGTAAGTATGAAAAAAAACCCACATATATATATATATTCAGAAGTTCAGAAGGCGTTCCGCCAAAATGACAAAGCTTGTTGCCAAGTGGGAACCAGTGAAGTGACATCATTGTCTAAGAGAATTTTGAGTGTAAAATTAAATCAGCAGGCCTTTCTCCACACCTTTCATCAAAGAAAACAGGAAAGCCTGTGCTGAGTGAGGAGAGGCAGAGTTTGAAACAGAATATGCCCTCTTCTTCCTCCCTTCTAGCTATTTCCAGGCGAACCCTCCAAGTTAACCACAGAAAATGATCTGAACAAATCCAAGAGTCACTAAGAGAAAAACTGACAAGGGACAAGGAAAGTCTACACCTAGGCAAAAGAATAAAAAGATACACCCACATCCTGTCAGACTAAAAAGAAACTACAAGATAAATAAATTGGACCCCCCAGAATGAAGTTACAGGAAAGTCCAATAATAACATTGAGCAAACTGGAAATGGGTAAAACTACACTCCACTAAAACAGACATAATTTTCTATTGCACAGAGCAGTGTCAAGGACAGTCTGCTGTGAGATCACACTGACCAGGGGTTAAGTCCTAACTCCAGTTTTTACTCACTGTGGACTTTGCATACACCACTTAATTAACCTGCACCTCCATGTGTAGAAAGGACATAACACCACCTACCTCAAAGGGCTGCTGTCAGAATTAAAGGAGATTTTAAATGTTAAGAGCATACAGTTCTGGGCCTATATCATAAGTGTTCAATGAGTGACATTTTAAAAGTGTTTATTGCCTTCTGATCAAAATTTTACTTCTCAGTAATACATAATATCTATAACCCCTTTTAGGAATGTTCAAATCCTATCACTTATTTTTACATGGTGTAGGAAGGCATAACCTTAAATTTTTGGAGAAAATGTACTATATTGATATACTATTAATGATTTATTAACAAAGTTTGTTTCAGTAAGATGTCTAATAGTATTCATTAGAGGGCTTCAGAGAGGGAAATTGTGATTTTTTTTCCAATATACCAAACTTCCAAGGAAGATACAGTATCTATCCATTTATCAGTTGACAGACATTGGAGTTGTTTCCAATTTGGGGTTATTATGAATGTTGCTGCTATGGACATTCAGGTCTACTTTTTGTGTGGACATCGGTTTTCATTTCTCTTGGGTACATACACCGCAACAGAATAGCTGAGTCAGATGGTAACTGTGTTTAATCTTTGAGGAACTGCCACACTGTTTCCCAAAGTGGCTGTATCCATTTACATTCCAACCAGTAAAGCCCAAGGCCTCTGGTCTCTCCACATCTTTGTCAACACTTGCTTTTATCAGTCTTTTTGATTGTAGCCATCTTTGCATGGGTGTGGTGGTATCTCATTGTGATTTTGATTTGCGTTTCCCTGATGATTGTTATTTTGTATCTTTCCATGTGTTTATTTGCCATTAGTATACCTTCTTTGAAGAAATATCTACTCAGAGGCTGTGCCCATTTTTAAATTATTTGTCTTTTTATTATTGAGTTATGAGAACTTTTATATGTTTGAAATACAAATCCCTTATCAGATATATGATTTGCAAAACCTCCTTCCCATTCTGAGTTATCTTTCACATTTTTGATGGTGTCCTTGAAGCGCCAAAGTATTTGATTTTGATGAAACCCAGTTTATTTCTTTTGTTGTTTGTATCTTTTGGTATCATCTCAGAAGGAACCATTACTTAACCCTACGTCACTAAGATTTATGCCTCTTTTCTTCTAAGAGTTGTATAGCTTTAGCACTTACGTTTTGTTCTTGATTCATTTTGAATTCATTTTTGTATGTGATATGAAATGTGGGTCTAATTCCATTCTTTTGTATATAGATATTCAGTTATTCCAGCACCATTTGTGGGAAAAGACGATGCTTTCTTGGTTGAAGTGTCTGGACACTCTTGTTGACTATCAGTTCATCTTCAGTGTGAAGGTAAACTCACTTTTGAAATACTCATAATGCACCCCGGACATTGCTCAAAATATAGATGACCTCCACCTAGCCAAATGGTCTCTTCTACAAGCTCCTCTGAAATCTTCAGCAATGCTTGACACAGACAGTGAGGCATTGTCTCATTCTTGAAATTCTCACCTTTGTCTTTAGGGCCTCATACTATATGGAGGAAAAAAAACCCCTCATGTTCTAGTCCCACATTCTCCCAGGAAACTCCTCCCCTTCTTCCTTTCATGCAGGGCAGGCAGACCTTTGGAAACTTCTGTCTATGAAGCTCCCATCCCACCACATTCTCCCTCAATCTGACCTTCTCAGAATGCAATACATAACCTATAACCCAGACCACATCAGTTAGACTTTGATCTTTTACACGCTTTATCCTCATCACCGCATTTAGACAGGAAGTTCACATTAAATTAGTCTGTATTGCTATATAACAAATTGCCACAAATTTATTGTAAACCCACTTGTTATTTCAGTGTTATAGGTTAGAAGCAGGCAGAGGAGCTGGGTTCTCTGCTCAGGTCTAACCTGGCTGAAATCAAGGTCAAGTGGGCTATGATTTCATGTGAAGCGCAGGACCCCCTTCCAAATTCAAGGGATCATTTGCAGAATTCAGTTCCTGGCTGTTATAGGACTGAGATTCTCATTCCTGGCTGGCTGTTCTCAGCTCCTAGAAGCTGCCTATAGTTCCTGGCCCCATGGCCCTATCTATATGTCCTCTTTTAAGATGGCAGATTACTTTTTGCCAGACCAGCAGCAGAACATCTCTGCTGTATCCCTCGTCTTCCAGGAAGGGCCCAGTCCCTTTTCAGAACTCATTTGATTAGCTCAGGTAGCCTAGAATAATCTCTTTCCTGACGAACTCAAAATCAACAGTTTGGTACCTTGATTACATCTGCAAACTTCTTCCAACTTTCCAATGTAATATAACCTGACCAAGGAACTGAAGTTCATCATATGCAGCCCTGCCCACACTTAAGAGGATGGGATTATATAAAGTATATATACAAGGTGTAGGAACATTGACTGTTATCTTAGATTTCTGCCTACTCACACAGAAACATACATACCCTCCTAGCACAGACCCCAAATGTTAGAGTTAAATCTTCCATGATTATGACATTTAGCAATCTCTCTCATTTGATTCCCATATGACAAGCAGGTCAAGAACATTATCACCATTGTATAGATGGAGAAATTATTGAATTCAAGGTCACAAAACTATACTGTAGGAGATCAAAGAATAGAATCCAAATTTCTCTTCTCTACAGAACCACCACCCTGTGAGACATCATCATATCTAATACCTACAAACCATGATCACAATACCACCTGACATTTTACAGTAACAATTGACAAAGCATCACCCCAGAAGCAATGTCATTTAATTGTCATGGCAACCCATTAGTGTGGGTTTTATCATTTCTTCTTCAAATGAGGAAACAATGAAGTCCCACAGCATGGTAAAGAACAAATAATAAGTTCCCTGCTTTTGGTGCTATTATAAATCAATTTATGTAGACTACCACATAAGGTACGATAGGAAAAATGCAAAGGGATGTTATTTTTGCCTTAGAAGAATTTATTTGTTGGTAATATGTCAGGCATTGATAGATTGAACACATTCCTAACATTAGATTTGATTTAAATAATACCAATTAAAGAAGTTCAGCAGCATAACAAAATCTAAACAGAACTTTGCTTTTGAAAGTCTAGCCTATGGATCAGCAAATGATGCCCCACTGGCCAAATCCTATCTGATACCTGCTTTTGCAAGGCCTGTGAGCTAAGACTAGTTTTTACATTTCTAAGGGTTTAGAAAACAATTGTAAAGAAAACCATTTTTTGATTCAGAAAAATTATATAAAATTCAAATTTCAGTGTCCGTAAATAAAGTTGTATTGGAACACAAGCACACTCATCCATATCTTATGATCTATGTTTGCTGTCATGTTACAACAGCAAGGGTTAAATAGTTGTGACAGAGACTGGATGGCCCCCAGAGTCTAAAATCTTTACTGTCTTGCCCTTTAAGGAGAATGTTTGCCAGACCCTTGATCTTTTAAGCTGAGTGGACAAGAGGGAAGGGGACGGAGGTGCTCCTGGGGTTGAGAAGTAGAATGGCAAGAACCCACCTTTCCAGCTTTTGGGAGGAGAAGCCATAAAAGGTTGGTGGAGCCCTCAAACAACCAGCTTTCTGAAACCCAGGACCCAGGCAGCAGCAGAACCTCAGATGGGAAGACTACCCAACTGCTTCATAAGCCTTTATAGAAGGAAGGGGACTGCCAAGAGAGAAGTCTGCCTTGGACAGGGAACCCAGTGCATGCCGACTGGGACAGGAACAGCGGCAGCAGTGGCCTCTCGGCCTCAGGAGAACCGGACTACAGGGGAACCACGCACGTGGGAGAAGAGCGCCCAGAATGTCTGCTGCACTGGGCCTGTTCTCAGCCTTGGAGAGTTAATGGGATTGGGGAAGGGAATTATTTCAATTTAAAAAAATAAAGAAAAGGTACTTCCAGTGGCCAGAGTGTGCTAGATGCCTGTGTATGTGTCTTAACTTCCCCATTAGATGGCAAACTCCTCAATGTCACACAAAAAGATGAGTCTTGACTTCAGCTTATTGGATTAGTCAATCAGGAAAAGGTATTAAGAAGGTTTTGCTCCTCTTTCCTCATGCACTGCCTGTTGGTGAGACGTTGTGAACAACAAAAGCCACGAATATTCCACAGTAAGTTACTCTTGAATGATCAACTTTGATCACTAAAACCAGTGAGAGCTAATCAGCTTCAGATCTTTATTTCCCATCATGAATAGTTTAACAGATAAGACAATATTTTGACAACACACAGATGCTATAATATATTTTAATAATAAAACACTATATTTTAATAACAAAACACTATATTTTAATAACAAAACATCTAGAGATATATGACTAGACCATAGGATTTGGGGGATGGGTTGTTTGGTTTTATGATTAAAAAAAAAAAAAAAGACAAAGAATGGTAGCATTTCCAACTGAAATGAAATCCAGCCAGGCTTCCAGATTTCAAATGGTTTATAATGGAAGAAACAGCCCATAAGTGGGTCATGAACAATCCTGTCCATTAATCATCCCAGACCCAATGCATGGGCACACCAGGTGCCAAGGAAGTCATGAAACTCTGTGTCAAGGACAATGTGCTTTAAAAATTTACTTCCAGGTATAAAAGTCTAACATTTGGTTTCAGTAATACATTACACATGTACAAGAAATTGAAGCCTGAACTGAGGACAGGGCAAAGCAACAGCCCTACCTTGAAATAGCACAAGGATCCTTCCTCGTCATACAATTTATATCTTCAGCACTTCCTCCTTGTTGAGCCCCCACCTACAGCTACCACTGGATTATAATTCCTGGTGGTTTTTTTTTTTAACCTGCTCTTCCATAATCTAGTGATTAATGATATTACTGTCTTCCCAGCTTCAGGTTAAAAAATCCTAAGAATAATCTTTCTTAGTCTTTCTCTCATTCCTTGGTCTAATCCATAAATAAATATTATTGGCTCTTCCTCTAAAATATTTCTGGAATGGAACCACTTCTCAGCTCTACTGGGTTAACTGACCTGGGTGTAGCCACCTTCACCTGCCATCTCTCATTCTGACAACTGCAGCAGTTGCCTGGTTTCATTTCCAACCATTCTTGAGGTCCTACAACCCTTTCTCCACACAGAGAGTAGCAGAGTAACCTTCTTGGGGTATAAATCAGATCATGTAACTGATCTATTTAAAAACCTCTAATGCTCCCCTCTGCACTAAAAATAAAAGCCAAACTTCTTTCTCGAGCCTTAAACCTTTGCATGATCTGGCCCCTGCTATTTGAGTTATCTACTCTTGCATAACAAACTATCCCAAAATGTAGTACTTGAAGCAACAATAATTTATTATATTTCATGATGTTCAGCAAAAGAACAGCTGGTCAGTTCTCTGCTCCATTTGGTATAGGCTGGGATCACTTGTATGGCTACATTTGTTTGGGAACCCATATGGGGCTGAAATGTGCAACATGGCTTTCCTCACATGTCTAGCTCCTCAGTCAGGATGGCTGCCTGGGCCTCTCCCTCTCCACATGGTCCCTCCGCATTAGTGGGCAAGTTCAGTTGTCTTTTCCTGGTGGCTGAATCTCAAAGGGACAGAAAAGGAAGCTACCAGTATTCTTAAAGTCTAAGCCAAACACATAACATGACTTCCACCACATTTTATTGGTCAAAGCAAATCACAAGGCCAGCCCAGACTCAAGGGGAGGGAAGATAGACTTGACTCTTGATTAGAGGAGTGACTTAAATGTTCAAGAATGGGAGGAGTTTTTGGCAACCATCTCTAGAAATTCTCTTTCCCACCAACCTGTCTCTCCAATCTAATTTCATACCACCTTGCCCAAGCCATAGTAGGCATCTTTGTCTTTTTTGTTTGGTTTGGTTTGGTTTTTGAGAGAGAGAGAGAGAGAAAGAGAGCGAGCACACCCAAGTGGGGAAAGGGGCAGAGAGAGAGAGAGAGAATCCATGCTAGGTGTGGAGCTGGATGTGGGGTTCAATCTCATGACTCTGAAATTAGGAACTGAGCTGAAATCAAGAGTCAGATGCTTAACTGACTACGCCACCCAGATGCCCCATCTTTGTCTTTTTAATAGTTGCTGAGATAGGGACTGCTGGCATTCCTCCCAATATCCTTCAGTTCATCGTCTTCAGGAGTAGAACTTCTGAGTTTCTACTAGGTTCATCGCTCCTCAGAATAAATACCACACTTCCCAGGCTCCCTCAAAGCAAGTTATGACCATGTGTCTACATTCTGGGCAATGGAATGTCAGGCAACAAGTACAGAGGAAGTTTTAGCAGCCCTTCCTTTAAAGATATCCGTTTTCTTTCTTTTGACCCATATCTTCCTGCACCTTTTGCTCCTTCATGCTGGCTGGACCATGAGGGAGTCTGAGAATGAAATCCTTCCCAGGTTGGAGAAACCTGAAGCTTTGAGGCCATAGAACAGCCTACCAGCCCTGGAGCCATGATCCCTGGACTTTTCTTTGACAGAAGTACTACTATCTTGTCTAAGTCATGGTTATTTTGGGTTTTCCATCTTTTACAGCCAAACTTTGTCCTTTCCGATGAACATTTCCAGCAGAGGAATCAGGAAGAGCAAAGGGCCTGAGGCAAGAGAATGTCCAGAATGTGAGCAGAGTGAGGAAATTGAGAGATTATGGAGGAGACAATAATGGCTATGTCAAATGGAGCCTTATAAGCTTGTCTTTTTCATCTGAATGAAACAGGAAACCACTCCAGAGTTTTGAGAAGGGAGTAACATGGTCTTACTTACACTGTGGAGTCACTCTTGAGCCCATGTAAAGAAAAGCTATGGGAGAGGCAAGACAGAAACAGGGGGCTATCTAGGAGGTTTTTATCTAGATAAGAGGTGATGGTGGCAGAGACCATAGAGATAGTGATGAAAATGGTGAGAAGTGGTCAGATCGTAGATCTAGTTTACAGGGAGAAATGGTAGGACTTGCTGATGAATTGGATGTGGTTGGTATCTAAGCAATTGGAGTTGCTGCTAACTGTAATGGGGAAGGTTGAGAGGAAGCAGGGATTTAGGGGGTGGGAGCAGAGGGGAAATTTAGAGTTCTGTGTTGGACACTGTATTAGTCCAGGGTCTCAAAGAAACAGGTCAAGTAGAGTATGTGTATATAGAGAGATTTATCTTAAAGAATTGGCTTGTGCAATTATGAATGCTGACAAATCTGAAATCTGCTGGGCAGGAAAGCTGGCTGGAGATCCAAGGAAGAGATGATTTTGCAGCTCAAGTCTAAAGGTAGTCTGGAGACAGAATCCCTTCTTCCTCAGGGGAACCTCAGTCTTTTCTCTTATGGTCTCAAGTGATTGAATGAAGCTCAGCCACATTGTGAAAATAATCTGCTTTATTCAAAGTCTATTGATGTAAATGTTGATCACATCTTGAAAACTTGCCTTTACCACAACATTTAAACTGGTGTTTGGCCAAACATCTGGACAGCATAGCCTAGCCAAGTTGACACATAAAATTAACTATCATGGACATGTTAGATTGGAAATGCCTTTATATATCCCAGTAGGGATGCCTAGTAGGCATTTGACCTACTTGAGGTGAACCTGTGGGTTCATCAACATATGCATTTCATTTAAAGATACAAGATGGAAATATTAAGTGTAGGAAGAGAACAAGTTTGAAGCATTCCAACTTTTAAGAGTTAGGACGGATGAGGAGCAACCACCAGAGGGAAGTGTGAAGAAGCCAGAGAGTCACCAGAACAGGGTAGGGCTCTGGTAGCCAATAAGTAAAATGCTTCCAAGAGGAAGAAATGATCACTGTGTCACACTTTTGCTGATAGGTCAGGTAAGACATGATAATTTTTGCCATTGGATTTGGCAACTTGGAAATCATGAACAACTTCACTTATTAGGATTCAACCAGAGAAGTGGAGATAGTAGGAGATACACATTAAGAGACCTTTGCAAGGAATTGACTTATGAAATTGTGGGGGCTAAGAAGTCTGAATTCCAGAGGGCAGATCATCAGGAAAGATAGGCTGAAACTAACAGGCATGGGCTAAAGCTTGTGTCCACAGGCAGATTTGTTTTCTTCAGGAAGCCTTATGTCCTTCAACTGATTAGATGCGGCCCACCAGATAATCTAAAATATCTCCCTCACTTAACATCAACTGATTTAATCACACCTACAAAATTTCTTCACAACAACACCTTGATTTCTGTTTGATTGAATAACCTAGCTTAAACTAGTTGACACATCAAAAGACCATCACACCTCAACAAGACCAGCCTCAGGGGACTATGGGACAAAGAGCCCAATTGAAGTGGGTTCAAGAGAATGGGAGGAGAGAATGTGGAGATAGTTAGTGTAGATAATTATCTCAAAGATCTGTACTATGAAGGGAAGCAGAGAAATGGAGGAGTGACTGGAAGGAAATTAGAATGTGGGTTAAGAGGCTAAGATAGAATATAATGTAAGACCACTGGTGGAGAGGAGCTTGAGGAACTAGAGGCTTTGGTGTTATAAAGTCATCTCAAAGGACACTGAAGCCACCTAAAAGAAGTAGGAATGACAGAGAGTGACAGTGAGTTGCTAACATATTCAGGGAACAAGACATGCTTAGGTTTGGGTGGGGGTAACAGTACATGGTGGTATAAGAAAGGAGATTTGGAGTTACAACCTGATGACATCAAAGTCAAAGCTGGGGGAGTAGGGGACCAGAAAAGAAGTGAATCATCTGGGAAAACTGCAATGAGGAGCAAAGAGGATACATACCCCCCCTTTAAGCCCAACACAGGGAGTTGGGGAGGTGACTACTCTCTCTTGAGAGGGATGCACAGAGAACCATGTCCTCATGTGAGATCCAGATCTGAGCTAGAGCAAGAGGTGTGGGGAATTTTAGAGAAATTGAGGATTTAGGGGAAATGCTCATAACTGATAATTTCAGAAGATGGGGTGGAGAGGGAAAATGACATCAGCAGGGGTTTTTCAGGGCTGTATTGGGAGCAGCCAGGGGTCTACTGCCCTGGGCTGTCTGACATTGACAGGGGTAAAAATCACATGAGAATACTCTTGGTGGCTTCCAGGCAGGTGATGATCATGAGGCTGTGAATGCTGAGGATCAAATAAGGATGGAAGTCTTGCCAAGAGCACAAGTTCTGGGGCCCAGTTTCCTGTTTTCACTCTTGCTGCAAGGGATATCCAAGATGGAAGCCAGGGAGTGGTAGACCAGCACTTAATCCCCCTGGGCCTAGGTTTCCTTGCTGGAACAATAATTTGGCTGCAGAAATTCTCTGCAACAACTTCCAGCTATGCCAACCTGTGATTCTTCTTTAAAATAGTTCCATAACTTGTGTTTGGCATAAGTGTTTGATTCCCAGAACATTCACGTTTTTGCATTTTTTTGGTCCTTGTGAAAATCACTTTTAATGCCTTCTTGGCCTGTCCCATGACAAGACTGAAAGAACAAAAACATGTCATCGGCATCAGGCTCCTCTCCAGATTTCAAACATTTAATACAAAAATGCAAAGTACACTTACATTTAATACGAAAGGTAAAGTAGCTCATCACTATTTGTTATTGGTTAATGTTGAAATATTGATAATTCTAGATATAACCGTTTAAATAAAATCTATTCTTAAAATTAATTCTACCCTTTTATTTTTTACTTTTTAAAATGTGGGGGTACCTGGGTGTGCAGTAGGTCAAGCATTAAACTCTTGGCTTCGGCTTAGGTCATGATCTCAGGGCGGTGGGATCAAGCCCTGCACTGGGTTCCACACTCAGTATAGAGTCTTCTCAAGATTCTCCTCTCTCTCTCTCTCTCCCTCTGCTCCTCCCGCTAATGCTCTTCCCTGCTCATGCTCCTCCATGTCTCTAAAATAAATAAATAAATCTTTAAAAAATAAAATAAAATGTCACTGTACCAGACTCAAAAACAGGGTAAATGGTGGTTACCAGGGAGTAGGAATAGGAGAGATATTGTTTAGGGGTCCAAACTTTCAGTTAATCATTAAGTAATTCCCTGAGATCTAGTACACAAAACATAGACAACAATGTTGTATCATAATCATCAAACCTGCTAAGGGACTAGATCTTAATTATTCCCACAACACACAAAAAAATGATAATTATACGAGGTGATGGAAATTACAGTCATATTACAATATATAAATGTATCACATTAACACATTGTACCCCTTAAATTTATACAAGGTTATATGTACATATATTTCAATAGAAAATAAGTAAATAACAATTGTAAGAATACAATGTGGCTACTGGAATATTTAAATTTACAATTGTAAAAAAAAATAAATTTACATTTGTAGTTTGCAGTATATTTCTATGGATAGTATTGCTGTTGAGATTTCCACCAGGCTCAGAGCAAACCATTCATGTGGCACCACAGTTTGCAGAGTGTGGTCCCCTCTGACCAGAAGCATCTGTATTACTTGGGGGTTTGTTAGAGATGCAATTGCTTTGCCCCTCCCCAGATCTACACAATCACAGAATCAGCATCTCGTCCAGGTATTTTCATTCAATGGCTGCCATGGTTAGCCACAGAACTGGAAGAACACTAGGCTAGTGCTTCTGGAATTGCAAAAATAAATCTTTGCAGATGACTAGGTTTATTAAGTGGCTAGGTGATATAAAATATTAGTTTTCACGTTCAAAATATTGAAAAAATAGACGTGAATATTGAAGCCAAGCCAAGCTCCTGGGCCCTGGAAGAGGACTGCTTGGGACAAGGGAGGGGAGAGAGAAATCACTAGGCTTAAAATGAGAGATTGAGGACTGTGGCATTGTAAGTGAAGATTCATTTAATTTGATTCTAAACGTTTGGTTCTACATCTGAACCCCACCCTTTGTGGTTGGGCATTATTCTCAACACCATTTTACTAGGTGAGGAAACTGAGGCACAGTCAGGGTAATTAGCTGGCTCAAGGCCACTTCTGCTGGGGCCAGAGTGAATCTGGCTATAGAGCCGGTGGTGTTCTCCATTGTACTCACAGTCTTGCATAGGGTACAAGCTGTATCTCAGTGAACCTGTAAAGGGGGTTATTTCTATATTAGTTCTTCTTGGCTATTAGAATCATCTGGGACATTTACAACTGCATTCCTGCCAGGTTCCACCCACTAGAGATTTTCATGTCATTGCTCTGAAGTGGTTTCAGGGGTGCTAAAGAGTTCCCCGGGGACCTCAGAAACACCTACCATTTGACAGAGGATCAAGATGAGGCTGGGAGACACAGGCAGTATGAGTTAGCAGGGGTAAACTGGGGCTCTGTAAATTAGGCCAGGGCTTCTCCAACCGGAAGGTGCACAAGTCCCCAGGTTAGATGCAGGGAGTGGGTGGGGCTGGAGCTTCTGCAGTGCCCAGGTGAGGGCGATGCTACTGGTCCACAGACTTCAGCGTTTGGACAGTGTGCTACCTGGACGCCCTGACCCCAGGCGGAAAGTGGCCTTAGGAGTGAGTCCCCACTTCTCCAGCAGGTGGGGAGTAGGCTCTGGATACTTAACCCAAGTGCGCTATCAGAGTGGGGATTCCTTGAGGTGGCAGGTCTGATGGCCTGAGCACCGGACAAGGTCCAGTTAGCCTGGGATGAACACTGGGAGCACAGTCCACGTAGAAGTTCCTGAGACCTGGGGGAAATTCTGGGAAGCTGAAATGGAAAAATCCCCACAGTTATAGGCCTGAAACAGGAACCCCAGTGGCCTCACCCTTCTGTTCAATCGTCCTCCTCTCCCCTAACCTGAGCCTCGAGTTCTCCCTGGGCTTCTCACCCCCTCCCACTCCTGTCTGAACTGTGGGACAACGTGCAGGGATGGGACTACCAACTTTATCTCCCCTAAGGCACACGGTTTTCTTGGCTAGAGGGTAGGACAGCCGGGATGCAAGCTTCTCAATGTGTCTTTCCTCTCCTCAACAACCCCATAGCTACCCTGACTCTTCACCCCGGTCCCGCCATCTCGCTCCAAAGTTCCCAGCACTCGGCGAGAAGCTGCCTTTGGACGAACCCGGGATGGAGGTTTTTTCCTCACCCACACGCCCCCTGCGGCTTGCACACCCCGGAAGAGTCCCTTCCGAGCCCCGTCCTCCTGCAGCCTTGCGCAGGAAAGGATGCCAACGGTGCGGTGCCGGCGGACGCTGGGGCCCCCAGGAAGGAGGCGGCGCGGTGCCTGGAGCTCCGGAAAACCGCCCCCGCACTCACAGTCACGCAGTCCTCGGGGACCGGGGACGAGGCGCCTGTGCCCAAAACAGAAAACGGAGGAAGGGATAACTTCGTGTTTGGGGAGGGAGGGCGGAGGCGGGGGCGGGAGGGGGCGGGCGGGATTCGAGCTTTTTCTGCAAGATCTTGCATCGTAACTTAACCAAACCAAACCAAATCCAGCGGCCAGAGCCTCCCACCCAGCCTACGGAGGTCATCCGGCTGGGTCCCTACGCGCACCCTCTGCCCACCGGCCTCGCCAGCCCAGGTTCCGGCCCATCAAGTCGGGAAATAAGGCGATCCATCCGCTGGTCCTGACTGCGGGCCCGAGGCGTCCCCCATCTGTGCGCTTCACAGTCACCCGGGAATAACAGCATAGCAGCAGCCACCGAGACTCCCGACCTCCGGGTGACAGAGGTGGCCAGCGTTGCTCTTGGTGGCTTTGGTGCTCTTGATTCTGAGGCCCATTTGGCTTGGCTTGGGTTTCCCGAGGCTGCGAGGCTGTGGGCGAGGTGGTGACCTCTATAGATTGGACTCTTTCTTTGACAACCCGGGGAGGGGGGGGAGGCCCAGGAGAATCATAAACACAAAGAATGTCCCAAGAAGGACACAGATCTGGGCCAGGAGACAGCACTTGCGGGTGCCACCTGGGCTGCTGGGCCGGGGGAGACCTCTGACAGCCAGACCTGGGCGGCAGGAGGCCTGGGGGATTTTACAGGCAGAGGAAGGCTGGGACACCCGCAAATTTGCTTTTGAATTAAAAAATAACCACAGAGTCGCCCTGGAGAAATAACTGAAGGTTAATGTTATTTTTAGTGTTATTATCCGGGATTTAATGTAATTTTTATTTTGAGGGTACTCTCAGGAGGGTCTCCACGGTGCTGTTCTGGATGGGGCCTCTCAGAGTTCTTATCCAGCCCTGTCCACCGAAGAGGAGATAGGCGGGGACTGGCCACCCTCTGGAGCCACCAGAGAGCCGGTCCTGTGTTCCACCGGCAGCATGGACTTGCACGCAGGAGGGCTCCACGGAAGGGGCGGTGGGTGCACCCAGGGGCGTGGGTGCAGCCTCTGGGCCTGAGACTTATTGTTGAGAAGCAGGCTCCCGGTTTGTCCCTAAGGACTCCCATTAAGGTAGAAGCTTGTGCTTTTCTTCCAGTTGCAACCCGGGGTGGGGAATGCCCTCTGCTCCACTGCCACCCTCTTTCCCAAGTTGATTGATTGATTGATTTTCTCCCCCCCCCCCCCCCTTTTTCCCCCCTGAAGCTGAACAATACCCTAAGCTCACAACGCTGGGAACTGAGAGTCAGTTTACGATCTCACCTTCGCCTTCGGGGTCTGGAAACTGCCGGCTCCAGGGCGGCCGCCAGCCGGGCCCGCAGAGGCCGCTTTTCCCAGGGCTCGCGCCTCTCCTCTGCCTGCGCACCTGGAGCCTTGTCTGCGGTCTCAGCTTCGATCGCCTCTCAGCGGAGTCTTTTCTCCGTCTGGAAAACCTCGCACAGGTCGGGAGTTGTCCAAGGACCCGGCTGCAGCGTGGTATCCCGTGTACCCCTGGCCCTGGAGCGCGCCTCCTTCCAACTTCTGTTCTGGAAGCCAGACCACAGGGGAACTTCGGGGGCCTTTCCCTCTGGTGTGGATATTGTGCTGGCGGTTTGGTAAGGAAGAAAAGGAGAACTGCGATGCCTTGTTTACCTGGTCTCCCCTCTTACCCAAGTTCAGCATCATACTCCCCCTCCCCCCGCCAATTCTCCGGGCTTTTCTCGGGATGGGGGAGGGACCCGAGAGAACCAAGGATCAGAGAACGCCAGGGTCTCACCTCCCACCCACCTCTCCCCAACTCCGGGTTTGCCAAGACTTCCTGCGGCATAGGAGCTCCGAAGACGGTCGCGGAGGAACCAGGGATTCGCTCTCTGCTAGAGACTTTCTTCCTCCTTTTTCGAGTCCTAACTACTCTCCACGCCCAAACACAAAAGACCCTGCAGATCCAGGAGCCCGAGGCCGAATTCGCTCAATCCCAGCACCTTTGTAATTGATCCCCTTTCTCCGCTTTGGAGCCTGTGTGGACCTCACCTTTGCAACTGGACAGGGGGTTCTGTCCCCTGTCTACACCAGGAGCGGCTGCGCCAATGTGTCAGGAGTCCAACCCAAGTGCCAGGCGCCAAGGTTTTTCTCAGTTTGAGGTCGTTGCGAGCTCCAGGCGCTAGGAGCCGGGCAGCAGCTCGCATCTCCCTTCGCTCAGGCAGAAGTTCCCATCTCTGGAGTCAGCAGCCTGCGGGCCCCGCGAAGCTCCAAGTCCTGCGCAACCAGCCCACCTGTGTCGGTACCACCCAAAGGTAATGCCACAGGTCACGGTCCATACATCCTGACCAGCACACACTTACCGACGTCGAGACAGTACGCTTTAATAATGGAATTCCCAGCAGGTTTTTCCCTAAAGGAATTGTGCAGATCACCTCCCAACTAAGGTCACTCATGGAAGCATTGTGTTTAGTCCGGGAGGGATCCTTTAGGAAAGGCATTTTGATGATGAAAGTGGCGAAGCTACTGCACAGAAGTCCGTCGCTACTAATAACTATCATATTGCTTCCTAGTTGCCATTCCAGGCACCTTGGCAATATGCTGAAGACTTCTTCCTCTTTCCCTTTCTTGGTTCCTGGAGCATATTTGCGGTGTTATCACAAAAACAGCCACAGACACATCCCAAACTTACAACATCAGAACAATGGAGGACATTCCAGAACTCCAGCAAGGCTCTCACAGAAGCTGGGAGGAAACCGCAACAGACTGGCTACCCCACTCTCACCCTCCTCTCCCAAAAGCAACTAATATAAATCATCCTCAGTCCCAACACATCTTCAAGTCAATATGCAGATAAGATCAAATAGGCAATTAAAAGAGTAGTTAGCTGGGGATCAAGAACCCAAGTAACACATCATAAAAGAGATTTTAA
Source organism: Enhydra lutris kenyoni (assembly GCF_002288905.1). Classification (NCBI taxonomy): domain Eukaryota; kingdom Metazoa; phylum Chordata; class Mammalia; order Carnivora; family Mustelidae; genus Enhydra; species Enhydra lutris. The sequence goes on from NW_019154090.1 coordinate 34,881,658, forward strand.
GGAATTGCATTATCACAGAATTCAGGTAGCAAACTGTTTTAAATGAGCCACAGCTGGTCTAACCTTAGGCCCAGTGAGGTAGTTATTTCCTGGAGAGAAAAACTTCTTAAAGAATTTTTTAAAAATTCTCAGTTGACACTTGTCTTTTGCAGAAAATTTCCCTGCGCCCAAGTTAAGATTTCCCTCAATGCTCGGAAAGCAGAGAAGACTGTGTTCCAAGGCCTAAAAGCTTATATTTTGGAGCTTAGTGGTAACTAATTTAAAAACAGGCTTAAAAAAATAGTTAAATAATTACTGCTTCATTTGCTACTGAACTTTTCAGGAATGATTACCAGGCCTTAACCATCTACTTACTCAAGGTTTGTTTTATGGGCTTTGTCCCCTGCATTCTCTCTTATGTGAAGGCATTTATTCTAAGTGAACCCATCAAAGGACATTTCCTAAGAACTTATCCTGAACATACTTTGCTAATGAAAAGGCCATTATTCTGGTGCCTTGCCTCCTCCACTGTTACTCTCATTGCAGAAACAGCTCTTGCTTCATTAAAGTAGGTGCATTCCAGACCAATGAGATGAAAGGATGAGGAAAATTTTAGCAAAGTCATGCAAGCTGAGTGCATCAAAAGCCCAGACTTAATTTTCTGATTCTTTCCAAATATTCTAGGGTATGGAAACTTATGAACAAAATATTGTTGTGTACTTAATTTTCAGTTCCTATCGCCAAAGGGTTTCTACCCTAGAAAGGGTTTCAACAATATTTAAAGGCAGTAAATAAATTAAATGAAACAACTGGTCAGTGATAAGCTGAACACAAGAAATGGTAAGTAGTAATTCTGGCTTAACCTTGCTGTGCAGTTTGTCTAATTTAGTTAAATTATCCCTGCTTCCATTATCCATGTGTACTCCTACTGTGTGTGCACCTGTCTGTGTGTGTGGTGTATGTTTTGGAAGCGTTGGGGACAATAGAGCCAGAGTACATTTTTACATTTTGCTGTAAGGTGGACTGAAACATCAAGAAGCCAAATTTCAGCTGTAACAAGCCTAGTTCTCTCTTTTGAAGCTTATAAATATGGTTTCTAATTATCATTTTTCCTGATTTTTGTAATTTTGTTGCTTCGTCTACAGATACAAGTCAATTGTTTGTGTGGTCAAGTATAAAGAAGTACACCTAACAATTTGAATATTTAATTTTATTTAGGATACGTTTTACATATGCCTTTTTTTAAAAAAAAAATATGCCATATGTAGGGCATATTATAAAATAAAGAAGTTAAATAGGGGCTGTGTAGTTTATAAGCTATCATGGAGTTTTGGACTTAATTTCTTTTTCATTGAAAAATTGACAAACATGGAAGGATGAAAAGTTACATCTTGGTACTGGCTTTCCTATTTAAAATATATTTCTTCCATTGATATCCTTCCTTGGCTGTCCCCCCCCCAGGTCAATCTGTTCATGTTTTTCAAGGCCCACCTTCTCCAAGAGGCCTTCTTCAACCAGTTAGGATAGCTGTTTTACCTAATCTTTCCCTAAGCATCTATGCCTACCTTGTGCCAGGCAACCTACATCTTCATGTATCTACATCATCATGTATCATGTATCTTTCTATTTTCTCCCATCTATACTGAAAGGTCTATACACACAGGGCCCTTTTCTTCCACTTCTGTGAAATAGTAACCACCCAATGGCATGAGATTCATTAAGGCTAATTCAATAAAGAAATATATGAATCGAAAAGAATCCTTCGAAGGACAGAGAATCTAGAGAAGATTCCAAAGGCAACATGGTTAGGTCATACTTACCTCTGACATTTGTTTAGACCACCAGCAGCAATGATGGAAATGACACAACCATTATCCACACAAGTGTACGTGTTTATGTTTATGTCTTCAAAAAATGAAGAATGAAGCAAATTTTGGAAAACATTGTTACTATCTTAAAATATTATTTAATGGTAAGCTTTACTCCTTTATCACCTCTTTGTTGATTTCAAAGAAGTGAAGATATTTTTAAAGGATGATTAGAGGGACACATGTGTGGTGCAGTTGGTTGAGCATCCAACTCTTGGTTTTGGTTCAGGTCATGATCTCACAAGCATGGAATCAAGCCCTGCCTTGGCCTCTGTGCTGAACATGGAGTCTGCTTGAGATTCTCTCTACCATACCCTCTGCCCCTCCTGCTCATGCTTTCTCTCTTTCTGAAATAAATAAATAAGTCTTAAAAAAAGAATGATTAGAAAGTTATTTAATTAATGTAGATGAAAGTTGTAGGAAATATGATTCAATTCTTATTGTAACATAAAATTCACTGGGGATAGCTTAATAAGTTAAGGGGTCTTTTGTAAGCTACCTTTAAAATTAAACACCTAAAAGGAAATTTAATTACATTTTGAGGATAATCTTCCCAGGAAGAAAGGGTTAAAACTGCCTCCTTTTTTTCTTTTAACTCATTTAGGCACTCTCTGGTGTCAACAAAGAGATCATTTATGTCATGTATGAAGAAACCATTTCAAAGGAACGACCATTTGATTTAAAATGAAATCAATAATCAACTACAACAGCTTAAGATTGATGATCCATGTTACTTCCCATGTATATTTTCTTATTAAAGCAGATAATCATCAATTAATTCAGTTGATCTCTTAATAGCCTATAAATGAGGACATCTGCAATAATGTATCACAAGAGAACTTGTCATAATCTTTTACAGACATCTCTTCTGCTTGGATAATGGTATTTGTTTATCTTTGGGTTCCCAGAGCATGAAACATAGTGCAAATAGTAGGTATTCAGTTAATGTTTATGACTAAATTAATCTGTTATTTGTTTTGAATGATATTATACTCATTGGCTCACTTGGCCCAACCAGCCATCTCCTGAGGTATTATTCCAATCTTTTAGTTGAGGAAAATGGTAATCTGTAAAAGGTTATGAAAATAATAAGTAATGAATCTTGGACTAAATTCTTTCCATTTCTTTCCTCATTAAAGTACTGGAGGAAAAGATGGAGGGACAGAGACTATAAATGTTTCATTACATGTGACTCATTTTAAAAATTTTTACAGTACTGCAGGAAAATGTGTAATAACAAGTGCTAACATGAAGAATTGTAGGGCATGTAAATTTTGCAAATTCTAATCATAGCCAATAATAATTGACTTTTATCAATCACAGTTTGGCCTCAGTTCTTCTGTATATAAACATTTATGCAAAGTTCTTGAGATATGCTTGAATGAAATATAAAATAACAGAGATAAAAATATGATATAAAATATAGTATCAATTTAAATATTACTTCATAATTTGAATTGCTATTGATCTAAATAGAGATTTGGGTTTCAGCTTGTTATTTGGTCATTGAATAAGGATTTTATGGAAATAAACATATGGTATATTTTGTAGTCAAAGTATTATATAAGGAAAAATGAAGATGATCTCTATGAAGTTAAAGCATGTGATTTTTCTATTTTAATTCTAACTGACCATGTGACATTTGGGAAGGTCATTTAATTTTCTGAGCCTCAGTTTTGGGAAGGTACAATCACAATAAGGCATATTTTTCCTTGCCTACCTTCTAAGGTGGTAGGGAGAATCAAATTTGGCAATGCACATGAAAAGACTTTGCAATTTCCCCCTTAATATGATGTTATGATGTTATTTATTTTAGGACATTGTATTACCGATTATTCACATAATCACATATCCTGTAAGACACAAAATATTTGGACATCAATACAATTGATGAGGACAACATGCTTACTGTTGAAAAAGCTTCATTCTGACTTACAAAGCAAAAAAATTTAAAAAGCAAGCTACCATTTTATGTAAATATAGGAATTAGCCCAGTAGTATTTGTTTTTTTTCATCCCATTAGAGGCTGTAGAGTAGTATCTGCTTGTGTGTACGTTTACATAACTATATAACATTACTGTCCTAGGAGATCCTAAAGAACCCTCACAACCTTCCGGTTCACTTACTTTCTTCTTGGCCGAAAAGTTGCAGTATATTGAGAATAGGTGACCCCAAAGTTTATAGCCCTCATGCAGTCAGAGAGCAAAACTAACAGAAAATAAGCCAGACTACTGCACTGACTGACGGCCTCATTTAGGGAGGCGTCCGTCAATTTAACTTTAAACCCATTAGCTCATTGAGAGCAGGGGAGAGAAGGGGATGTCTCCAAATGCAGGAAACTGTTGCCATAGCATTTTCCTTCTCTATTTCTGCCTACTTCTCCTCCCCCGAAGCAGCAACAATTTGTGCTCTCCCATTTTCTTTCAGCAACCAAATGCATTTTCAGAAACCAGGACTCCAGGGATGTGATATCTACACCACCTAATAACTGTACCTGGTAGGGATATTGAATAAGTCTGAGAGTGTTGTTAAGTTTCTCCGGACAGAATCATCTTTGCGGATGCAATTGCAGAACAGGAAACAGACTCAGGGAAAATTTTAGCCCCCCCCCAAATCTCATTGGCTATCTACGCAAGCTAAGGCACAACAATCACTCCCGCAACACAACGGATCCCTTTCAGTACTCGCAGCCGTGGACAGCTCCCTCACCTCGCGGTCCGTTCCTCCGCAGTGAGCCTCCTCGCGTTCAGCCTGCACCGGTCGGTGCGGCACCCGCCACCAAGTCTTCGCCAGCGCGCAGGGAACACGCGCTCCCTCCCTCCTCCCTCTCGGTGCCCCCGCCCCTCGCTCACCCCGGCTCACTCCAGCGGCGACTTTGAGGGATTCCCTCTCGGGCGGCCTCTGCTGCAGCACATCTGGCCTCATTCTCTGCACGGCGAGCATGGATCTCAGAGGAAGAGCCTTTCCTAGCGTCTACAGACTTCGAGTTCTCCTGATGCTGTTCTGTGAGTAGTGTCTGGGAGACCGCGAGGACAGGGTGCACTATTTGCTGAGAATAGAACAGGCAGAGTAAAACCAGTAGCTTAAGGTCAAAATGTGGCCCTTACGTTTTGCTATTTTCTTTCTGGGGGTTGGGAGGGGTGGGGGTGGAGGGCCTTCCCGCCACTGGCAGGGAATTCCCCAGAGGGCCACACACCTGTACCGCACAGCCCAGACACAAAGCTATGCGAGCCTGCTTCGTGGGGTCAGAGCATTGACAAGAAAGATTCGGTTTAAAAGCCTAAGATGAAGGAAAAAAGCCTTACAAAATAGTAAGGCTTTACATTTTTTAATTTTTATTTTTATTATAAATTAGCACCAGTGGAGTTAAAATTGTCGGCGCTAGGTTAGAGAAACGGCTCGCAGAGCACACAGCAGCAGGCAAGGAACTTTATCACCCCAAAGCCCGCAGACCACGGTATTTCCACCCTTGTGCCCGCGACGCGTGGGCTTGCTGAGCCCGGAATCGATAGGATTTGGGGGGGGGGTGTTTTTCCGCAGATACAATGGCTCGAATCACAGCAGAACAAGAAGTGGAAAATCTCTCAGGCCTTTCCACTAACCCTGAAAAAGATATATTTGTGGTGCGGGAAAATGGGACGACGTGTCTCATGGCCGAGTTCGCAGCCAAATTTATTGTCCCTTATGATGTGTGGGCCAGCAATTATGTCGATGTAAGGAACCTTTTCCCTCCCGGCTTGCTCCTAGGGCTCCAGGGGCGAAGGGTACCCTCCCTCAAGGCCCCGTGAAGACCTGGGTCGCCCGCCTTTCCCCTCTGCGCCCCTGCAGGCTGTTCCCGAATGCTGCATGGGGGTTCCGGCTTGTAACGCCTTCTGCTCACCCTGCCTGCTTTGAAAGTAAACCCCCTTTCTCTGCTTCCCTAACGGCCGGGTCTGCACGTAGGGCATCTAACCGCATGTTCCTGGACCTGGGAGCGCGCGCGCAAAGGAGCGCCCAGGCGTGCAACCCCGAGTTTGGACGCACTGCCCTTTACAGCCCCACGGAGGCTGGGCTCTCTGAGGGGGTGCGGGGCGTCTGTGTTCCCAGCTGATCACGGAACAGGCCGATATCTCACTGACCCGGGGAGCGGAGGTGAAGGGCCGCTGTGGCCACAACGAATCCGAGCTGCAGGTGTTCTGGGTGGATCGCGCCTATGCGCTCAAAATGCTATTTGTGAAGGTAACCCGGAGCGGGGCGCTCAGAGGCAGTGCTGCCTCGGTCGGGGTGGGTGTTGGCGGGGGCCGCCCCTCGGTTTCCTCACGGAGCAGCCGTGGGGGTGAGTGACGCGCGCCTCCCCCGCTCGGCAGGAAAGTCACAACGCGTCCAAGGGACCCGAGGCGACTTGGAGGTTGAGCAAGGTCCAGTTTGTCTACGACTCTTCGGAGAAGACCCATTTTAAAGACGCAGTCAGTGGTGAGTAGAGGCCTCAGAGCTGGGAAGGGAGACTGGGAGACCGCGGGCACTGCAGAGAGCACAGCCCTGGAGAGATTCGGAAATTTTATGGAAACTGATCCTTACTCTGCACTCCCAGACCACGTCCTCCTTGGGCTTTCTCGCCAACGTAGAGGAAAGCCAGAGCACCAGTGCGTCTGTGCCCTGGGCCTTAGGCCTTGTACATGCGCAAGGAACCAAGGACCAGCCCGTCACCCAGCCACCCATAGCTTGATCCTGGATAAGTCGTCTCTGGAGGGCCTGTCATCTCCTGGCTGCTTCAGGACGATCTCTTATGCTTTGTCCTTTAAAGGAGCACGGAGAAGGGCAGAGCTGGTTTTTTCCCTGCACCCTGGTTTTTCTTCTCATGCGGGGAAACTTGAAAGGGTCCGTGTGGCTTCTCTTGCTCAGGATTTGATAGCCTCCAGTATCTTTCTGCTCCTGTCCCCAGGGCTCACACTCCATCTTCCGTCATGGACTGCAGCCACCCCAGAGCGGATTCTGAACGTGTCCTAATTTATTAGCTTTTCCTTCCCATCACTCCCACAACTCACCCAGATCCTCCAAAAATATCGTGGCAAGAACAACAGCCATCCCCCAAATAAAGTTCCCATGTGCAGGCACCATCAAAGACCACACCTGAATTAATTAATTACCTAACTTATTTATTTATTTAGTAAACTGTCTAATCTCCTAATGAGGCCTTCCATCACCTGGGCATCTAGGTTGGGAAAAGATTTTTATTGAGCACATGAAAGAATGTTCATGTCATTTTTCTCCCTTTCTACCTGTTTTAATCATTATAGCAAAAAGCATTTTCTTTTTTTCATCAATTCAAATACTTCCCCCAATTACAGTAGATGCCTCCTCCCACCACTGCAAAAAAAAAAAAAAAAATGGAAAAGAGGAAAAAACAAAACAAAACAAAACAAAATCCACAAACATGTACCAGAAAAAGAGAAAAAGGGGGCAGACCTCCAAAGAGTTTATGTGTGTACCAAGACATCTGCCCAGCACACCAGCAATTAGCCCTGCTTTATTGAGGAAAATATTTTATTCTGTGTGGACCACTGTGAAATGGGGAAGATCAAGTCACTCTTTCTTTGGAATTTCCATTGACAGTGTTTATATAGTAAAAAAAAAAAATGGTTGGATGTTTAGGTAACACTCTACTCTTCCAGACAAAAAATTTCTTTTTTTTTTTTTTAAGATTTTATTTATTTATTTGACAGAGAGAGATCACAGTAGACAGAGGCAGGCAGAGAGAGAGAGAGAGAGGGAAGCAGGCTCCCTGCTGAGCAGAGAGCCCGATGCGGGACTCGATCCCAGGACCCTGGGATCATGACCTGAGCCGAAGGCAGTGGCTTAACCCACTGAGCCACCCAGGCGCCCCAGACAAAAAATTTCTAATCAGTGTTTAAGGAGCTCATGAAACAATGGGTGTACTTGTCCTTTGTCACCGCTTGATTCCTCTAGCAGAGCCCCAGATCCTGCAAGGCAACACAGGGATTTAGAATGGTGACTGGAGCTGAGAGTCAGGAGCCAGCTCTCTGGCACAGGAGATTAGGAGGTTAGGATTCTGCCAGGAAGCGGGTCCTAACATTTGCTCTGGGTCTTCCCTGCAGCTGGGAAGCACACGGCCAACTCCCATCGCCTCTCTGCCTTGGTCACCCCAGCTGGGAAGTCCTATGAGTGTCAAGCTCAGCAATCTATTTCACTAGCCTCCAGTGATCCACAGAAGACAGTCACCATGATTCTGTCTGCAGTCCACATCCAGCCTTTCGACATCATCTCTGATTTTGTCTTCAGTGAAGGTAGGTTGGTGGGGATTGCAGTGGGAGGAGAAGGCTGGAGCCAAGGGAAGGCTGACATCATGGGGAAGGGGACCTGCGGGGGTCCCAGGCTGTTACTACTTGTATTTTCTTTAGGCTGACATGACACTTCCTTTCATGTAATATTTTAGGAACAGTATCAACTTTCTTCAATGGCTTCTTCTCCTTTCCTCCTTCTCTCCATTCCTTCTTCTCTCACTTTCCCTTCCCTGCTCCCTCTGTCCCTTTCTTTATGTTTTCATCTTTCCTTTCCTCCCATCCTTTACCAAAGAGGAACCCTGATGGAGAGAGAGGTAACAGGGTCCATTTGGAAAACCTGTATATAATTTTGATGCAAGTTTCCCAATGAAAAAGCAGCTAAAATCTCAAGTACTTCTGTAGTGAGCCTTGGATTGCAGAAGGTCCTCTGCTTCTAGAGGCCTCAGTTTCTCCATATTATCTCAGGCACTTTCAGCTGTAGGTTTTACCAGTCTTTTTTCATGTGGCTAGAATGTAGTCGATGATGTGTGTGCGTGTGTGCCCGTGTGCACTTGCACGCACTTGCACACGTCACAGAGAGACAGAGAGACTTAGGAAGACCTGTGCCCCTCCAACACTCACCCTTGTGGGGAGGAACCCCGTTGAGGACCTGGGAAGGGAGGGTCCCTGATCTTTTCCTTCTGGGGTGTGGAGAAGGACTTCTTCTCAGTCTGTGCTGGTCTCTGAAAGTGGGTCAGGCAGGATATAGGTGGGCAGGTTCACGATGTCCACATTCTCTTGGTTCTCTGCAGCCCTCCAGAGGTTGGGCACATTTCTGTAGCTTATCTGAATCTAGCACAAATTTACACTGGGCAAATGTAGGGTAAGTAAAATTTTAAATTCGTTTGTTCTTTCTTGTCTGGAGAAGGTCGTTAAGAAATGGGGAGAGATTCTGGTTGTTTTATAGATAACTTCCTTTGGGCTGGGAGTCCCCAGGTGAATACAACCATTGGTATATATGGACTATCAGGGAATCCCCATCTGTATCATACACAAATCATTAAATCATTTCCCGGGGAATCCAGCTTTCATAAAATTCCCCTCCCAACTCAAAGTGTACTGAATACAATCTACCGCACCTCTACAAGGATGGTTAAGGACCCCTTGCGCATTCTTAAGTTAAATAGTCTTTGACAGAAGACCCAACTTCTTTCTTTATTTTTGTATTTTTACCACCTAATACAGCATTTGGCACACTGTAGATGCCCAGGGAAATCTGGCCGAATTGATATTCTGAAGCCATGGACACAATTAACAGAGACTTCCAAATGCTTGAATGCCAGATGAAGCAGAATTTAATATATTTTCTAAGTCGATGCAACACTTACTTCCACACACTTAGGGAAGAATGGATCATTCCATTTTAATGGATCTTCCAGAAAAAGTAAAACTAAACTCTGAGTATCAAAACCATTACATTTAAAAAAAAATCTGATTATGGAAGTATTTCTAAAATGTAACAGTCAGTGTCTTTCTTAAACTGAAAATACTAACTATAATTAAATGTAATTGAGCTATGATTACTGATGACCAGGAATTCAGGAGGAACATATTGGACTGTGTAGAATCAGTCCCCATGGTCCCTCCGATAGATACTTTTGAGTTTATAAGGGGCCTTTGTATAGTCTCTATTTACTCTTTGTAAACAAACAAACAAACAAACAAATGGTTAGCTGTTCGCAGGCATGTCCTTACTTTTCGGTGCTACTAGTGCTCTGATGGCTGCCTTTAGGTCCCTCCCACAACCTCACTTTCACTCATTCTCCCTTATTTCCATATTGATTCTTACAGTCATTTTCGAACTGAGAAACCAAATCTCATTGATGTGTGGGATCCTATGCAAAGTGAAAATAAATGGGTACTGAATAAGAGCCAGAAGTATTTTCCTGAACATCAGTGAAGTTCATGGCATGGCCTTAATGGCCATCTTTTGTTTGAAAAACAGTTTTTATCCACTTCCCCGTCCTGGACTGGCCCGGTTGCTGGGTAGACTTCAAGAGTTTGTAAGCATATAGAACTTTCTAAAATACAGATATATTAAGCATCAGCCAATTGTACTTGTCTCACCCAGGCTTTTCTGGGTAATAATTAGGATGTCCCCTCCTGTAGGGTGCCCTGGGGCTCAAAAATCCTGCTCCTGGGAGGAGGCAAGCCTCATTCAGAATCAGTCACTGGATCCCTGTGCCTTTGTGTGGCAGGGGCACTTTTGTTTTTCCGCTCCTCCCATCTGTGCCTCTCAGCACCTGCCCCCCACTGTGTTTTGTAAGAGATCATTTTATTTGATTTGGTAGAGTCCAAGGCATTCCTTTTGGGGTGCTATTTTGGGACTTGGCACTTGCCCCTCCCCTTTCCCAGAATAGAAGGTCAGGAGGCTCTGATGTGTTGCCCCTACCCCAGTGGGGGAGGCAGCAGTATTTGATCATACGTGTGCATGCTCATTGCAGGGGTCTGTGCCTGTGGCTGGCAGGTGTGTGCAGGACCTCCAGCCAAAGGGTTTCCAATGAAGGACTTAATTCTCTGTGTAAGGGGGCCATACTGACTCTGAAATTTCACACCTGCCTGCTTAATAGACTCTGAGAAAAACAAGGAAGGGTCAGTGAAATGGATTACTGGATACCCACGGGGCTGAAAGCAGCTCTAGTAGAAGTTGACGTCTCTATCCCATAAATCCCTTTAGTGCTTTGAGCTTGGCTACAACCCTGATCCTCAACAGAGCTCTCTTAGCCCAGCACGTCTCCAGCTGCAGTGTGCACACGGATCTTCTGCTGCATTGTGCACAACTGTGGTGATCTTGTTACCATGCCCAGTCTGGTTCAGTAGGTCTGGGGGCGGGGCCCAAGGTGCTCCATTTCTAGCAAGCTCCCTGGGGATGCTGCTGATCTTTGGAATACTGTAGGGGGTTTGAGGGATCTTGAGCTGATCAAGGAGAGGCAGTAACATACAAGCTTGATTTGGTGGTACTTGGACGGGTTGCATGAGAGGGGAAGCTGCTCAGAGCATGAGACTGTCCAGAGGGAGACGTATGGGGACCACCATCTGGAAGGGGAGGAGGGCAAAGGACATCCCAGGGGGGGTAGGGGGCATCCGTGTCTAGGTGATATGGCTCAGCAGCATGATAAGGAGTCTCTGGGTCAGAGAGCTCTGAGGGGCAGTGGAAGCTAAGGCCTTATACCTGTAAGGCCCTCGCTTATCAATGGGTAACAGCAGGCGCCAAGTAGCTGAAGATGTGTTTGTTTGGGCCGGTTTTTAAATAACTAGATGTGTAAAAATTTGAGTTGGGCATGGCAGGCTTTTGAACTAATGGTCTCAGCCTGCAGTGAAGAAATGAACCACCTAGGGTCCAATACACAGAGGCTACTTTGGCTCATTTCTGTAACCAACACACTTTCATGGCCAATGACCAGCCTGTAGTTCAAGGCACCTCCTGCTCCGCGGTTGGGTTTGATTAATGTGTCCTTCCACAGTGAAGTCCATGTAGTTCGTCCCTCTGAGCGCCCTAGAAGATTTCTGGCTGGGATGGGATGAGGAATGCCGCACTGATAGGGAAAAAATTCAGCCTGAGAATTGTAATGGCTTGAATGAAAGGCAAATTTTACATATGCGTAATCACAGAAGAAACATACGGAACACAGAGGGTGTCTCTGTTCCCCTTTAAAAAAGATTCAGGTTTAACAGGCATTTAAAAGTGACCACATAGAGGCTGGTCCCTTTTCAGTTCTCAAGGGGGAGAAATAAGCAAACTAACCAACCAACCTGTAACGAAGGTGCTGAGATCCCAGATTACTGCAGAGAAACCGAGGCTCAGAGAAGTGAGGTTCTTGGGGAAGTCCACCCTCCTGGTGGCTGCTGGGGCTGGGGCAAGAGCCTGTCTTTGGCGATCAGATCCTGTGCTCTTATCCTTTCAGAGTTTCAGCTCCTCCTGCTGAGCAGCTATAATAAACACGTGAACGTGGGAGGCGCCTTTACAAAGGGTGTCAGGTCGCCTGAATTCGTGAGTTTTTTATTAGTATTCCTAACAGTGTGATTGGGAGATGCCACCTGATCTGTATTTTACCCAGATCTGTGTTTTAGCGGTAATGAACATGCCTTACTTGCTCTGTACACCAGTCCTTAGTAGAGCCCCTGTGGCTAGCTGTCACACCTCACCTCAAGTGCAGGAAGGTTTAGCTGATGATGATTCAGAGCCTTGTATAGACCTGTGGTTTACTAGCATCTACCAGCCAAAAAATGGGTCACCCTGGGTGGTTGTTCCTCAGGATCTCCTGGGTAAGCATCAAGGGGGAGATAATCCTGTTAAGTACTGCTAAGAACTATGTCGAGGGCTGGGATGTGAAGCCCTCATGTGGGGCCTTGGAGTTAAGCCATTTGTAGAATTCAATATTCCTGGTGCTGTCCTGGAACACAGTGTTTCAAGCTGGATTCTCCTAAGAGCAGATCCCATGCAAGTATGTAAGTGCAAGTGGTTTATTTAGGAGGTGATTCTAGAAAGCACTGATAGGACGCTGAGGAGGTGAGATAGGAAGGCAAGACTACCAGTAACAGGAGCATTAACGAGCAGGTGTCCACTGTGGGTGCTGGGGGTCACATAGCTGGAAACTCTGGGAATGTAGAACCTACCTCCGACTATCTGGCCTGAGATAGTGGGAAAATGGCATTTACCCACTGACTCTCATCCCATCATTGATGGCTGCTGGGGTTGGGGGCAGTGTAGACTTTCTTAGATTTCTAACCTGCCCTGTAGGAAAAACCTGCTGGAATATGTGGGACTAGTGAATGCCAAGGCAATAAGACACTGTCTAGGTCTGCTGCACCTAGGTACTGGGATATATGAGCTTACCCTGCCATGCCATATGCCTCGTGCACAGTAGCATCTCTCAATAATTGCTTTTATTATCTTTTTTTTTTTTTTTAATTGCTAGTGCTTACATCTTGGTGAGAGGAACTGCTTGTCTTCAGCCACGGGTCTCCAAAGCCCACTCATGCTAACAGTCTCTCAGTATACAAAATACATTTTGCTGAGGTTATGGGAGTCTAGAGCCAGTCCAGAGAAAATGGGAAGAGGGGTAAGCCCCTCCCTCCAGCTGCCCTGTCAGTGTGGAGGAAGCCCAGCCAGGAAAAGATTTGTCCTTTCCTCGAACAGGAACGGTCTGTGCTGTTAACAGAGCTTGAAAAAGCAGGCAGCTTGCCTTTTTGCCCACTGCCCATCTCAGTGCTGTCCATTTGGGATGCAATGAAGAGTTTTGGTAGTTGGACAGCCTCTGGGAGTAAATACAACATTGAGATGGTCATCAAACCATCCAACACACAAAAAATGGTGGTCATCAAACAAATAAATGAATAATAATTAATTAGTTAGTTAATTAATTAATTAAAACATGGACTAAATAACAGAACCTAAGATGAATCAGGATTTTAGTGGGGGCATTAGATTTATGGTTGAGGGAATCTTATTTGGCCACTGACAACTGGCAACAGATTACCCTTCTGCTGTCTGTTCTGTCTTCATCTGGTTCTTTCCAATGACTAGACTAGACTGGTTCTTGTCTTTTCCAGCCATATGCCATTCTAGGACCCTGAGCCCAGCCAGGGCAGAGGCATGAGGGACCCCAAACCCTGTGGAGATGAACAGGGAGTTAGGGCCTCTGAGCATTCAAAGCCAGATTCAGTGTAGGCAAAGCCAAAGAATATTCTTCTCCCAGGCAGAGATCTAGGGCCTTCCTTGTTTTAGAAGGAATTGCACAGAATCTTAATCCTGGATTCCATAGGGGATGTGGATAGTATTCTGGAGTGTGTGTATTTTAATGGGAAAAAATTGCATCTTTATTTTACCAATTTCTAATTTTTAATATCCCTTTCAATTATAAATGAAAGTAACAACTTGCAGTAATATTAGTGGTAATAATTAATTAATAATTAATAAATAGTGGTAACCTTGTCACCAAGAGAAATCATAGATATTTTTATCCCACATTCATGGGTACAGAACTTGCAAAGTGACAGTGATGCTTCTCATTACTTTGCATTTACTTTGATACTCCTCATTACTCATTATTTCTCATTATTTTACCCCAGCCAGTATGTGTACTTATAAAGGAGTACACACATGACTTTCTCCCAACTTATTTAAAGATATTTTGATAGCTGAATTTCAGTGTATCTGTTTCCTTTGTAGTCCTATGTGTTTTCTTTTTCTGCATTTCTAAGCAGGATTCTGAAAAAGGATGATGGTTTCATCATTACTGGTATAAAAAAGGTGGCACCTCTTGTCTTAGTGGGTCATGGCCAGTACCGTTATAAGTGAAAGAGAATGGACTGGCATGGAGAAATTTTTAGATGCACAAGGTCAGGAGACGTATTGTTTTGTGAAGCTCTGGTTTTAGTTATGTGTATATACCTGTGTTCTGAGTTGAAGTGTAAAACATTTTTCCCCTCTCTGGGTCAGAAGCAGAGTTTGAAAACACTAGCTTGAGCCTGAACATGGAGAGTGTGATCTATGATCTATGGGCTCACAGCCTCTCATTTAGAACCCCTGGGGATAGATGGGTTTCAGACTTCAGGATTTTAGATTTTAGGAAGACAATATTATAGTATTGTCCATATATTATGGAAAAGCCCAGAAGAGTCCAAGCAGGCCCTGTAATCAGATATATTAATATACTCTCTTCCCTCTGGAGAAACTGGTGAAACTTCTTGCTAAGTACAATGAGAATCATGAGCATCATGACATTGGTTCAAGTCCAGTGTTGCTGCCAAATGAGTAATCCAGAGTACTTTGAAATTCCAGAGCTCTGTGGATTTTGGAATGGTGGATAAGGGATGGCAGACTCACTAATTCCCCCTTATTTGACCACCTAGTAGATATGGGTGGCTGAAGATGGGGATTCAGTATTTTTCATGATGATTTTTGACATTCCCTTATTTTCCCATGATTATTATTATTATTATTTTTAAGGGGACCCTATGGCATCCCTTTATTTCCCATGATAATGATAATAATTATTATTATTTCCCATGATTATTATCCCATGACTAATAAAATTATTATTATTTATTATTTTCCCATGATTACTATTACTATAGTTTAATACTCCCTTTATATACCCCTTTCTGTGGTGTGTTTAGTTCAGGTTTTTCCTAAGACAACAAAAAATATTTCTTAAGAAGTAAACCACAATTATAAGGCTAAGTGAAATAAGTCAGAGAAAGACAAATAGCGTACAATTTCACTCATACATGGAATTTAAGAAATATACAAACAGGGGCGCCTGGGTGGCTCAGTGGGTTAAAGCCTCTGCATTCAGCTCAGGTCATGATCCCAGGTTCCTGGGATTGAGCCCCGCATCGGGCTCTCTGCTCAGCAGGGAGACTGCTTCCCTTCCTCTCTCTCTGCCTACTTCTCTGCCTACTTGTGATCTCCATCTGTCAAATAAATAAATAAAATCTTAAAAAAAAATAAAAAAAGAAATATACAAACAAAGAGAGAAAAAAACCAAAAGACCAGACTCTTAACTATAGAGAACAAACTGATGATTACTGGAGGAGAGGTGGGTGGGGGGCTGGGTGACAGGGATTAAGAAGTGCACTTGTCATGATGAACATTTAGTAATATATAGAGTTGTTGAGTCACTCTGTTGTACGCCGGAAACTAATATAACACTGTATGTTAACTATACTAGAATTAAAACAAAATTAAAAATTAAAACAAAACAAAAACAAAAACCAAAAAAAGAAGTCAATCACAATAGTTTTTTAACCATAATATTCTTTGTCAGAATACATTATGCTTTTCTCCAGTGCCTTCCTTAAAGGATGAGATATGAGATGTCATTCCCCCCGTAACTATACCAAAGTTATTATCCATTTAAAGATAATACTTTGGGCAGTATGATTCTGACACCAGTTCTGATGTGCAGGTGTTTTTCCCAACCACTAAGAAATTCTCTGACAGCAGCTGGGTGTTCTGCAGTTCAACCTACTGCTGACACTGTCTCTCTAGAGATACCATCAAATACCACTGGTTAAGGGCTCCTTCCTACAAGACTGCTCCCCATCCCCACTTCACACACAAACTCCAAGTCCAAGTTATCACCAGGACTTCTGATCACCTTGCTATTGGAGGTTTCCATGACCTTCTCCTTGAATTCTAGAGAGGCACACAGAACTCAGAGAAACATTTTACTCACTAGATTACTGGTTTGTTATAAAAGGATAGAACTCAGGAACAGCTGTTGTAAGAGACACATAGGGGAAGGCATTGGGCAAGAGGGTGGAGCTTCCATGCTCTCTCCAAGCCCACCACTCTGCCCAAATCTCCATGTGTTCACCAAGCAGAAGCTCTCTGAATCCCATCCTTTGGGGTTTTATTGAGACTTCCATAGGCTCGAGTGATTAAATCACTGGCCATTGGTAGTTGAACCCCATCTCCAGGCACTTTCTCCTTCCTGTAAATCAAGGGAGTGGGACTGGAATTTCCAACTGTCTGATCAAAAGGTTAGTTCTCCTGGCAACCAAACCCCATCCTTAGGTGACCTAGGTGTTTTCCCAAATTGACCACATTAACATAAGCTCAGGTGTGCTTGAAAGGGGTACGTTATAAATATCAGGGTGTTAAGTTTGCAATGAGCACATAGAAAATGAAGAAAGCCACAGTCTATATTAACATTACACAGGCAACAGTTGTTATGAGGAAAACAAATAGCCTTTGTTGGTAACAAAATCCCTGCACCAGGAAACCCCATTTCTACTCATTTTTCTCTTTAAAGAGGCAATATGGTATCATGGGGAAAAATCAGTCTTCTGGGTATGGAGTTCTGGGCCCACAGCTGTCTCTGGTACACCTTGTAACAACAGCTAGATTTTTCCCTGGAGAAATGGGTATGTTGGACAGCAGGCTGATGCTCAAAGTGTGGGACTCATTAGAGCTGAACTAAATAGTGAAAAAGAAAATTCCCTACTAATTCTTTTTAGTCCTCTGGTTGCAATAGAGAAAGGTTCAGTTCAGTGCTAATAATGGGTACTTAACATTTCCCTGAATTTGTCAAAATGTCTTTTTAAAAATCTTCTTTGTAAAAATATCTTTTTTTTTCAGTTGGGGAATGCATGTATGTATATGTTTACTTATTTATTTTAAATAGTTTTATTCAGGTTATAATTGAAATACAATAATCCGCACATACATAAATGTATGATATGATAAAAATTGACTTCAGAGGGCACCTGGGTGGTTCAAAGCCTTTGCCTTTGGCTCAGGTCATGATCCCGGGGTCCTGGGATGGAGCCCCACATTGGGCTCTCTTCTCAGCGGGGAGCCTGCTTCTCCCTCTCTCTCTGCCTGCCTCTCTGCCTACTTGTGATCTCTGCCAAATAAATAAAATCTTTTAAAAAAATTGACTTCAGAATACACCTATGAAGCCATCACTACCATCCAGAAAAATCAACTTATCCATCCCCTCCAAAAGCACCCTCCTACCTCTTAGTAATAAATACGTACCCCACTGAATTCTCAGAAACTGAACATACCTAGGTGAGCAGTATGTAGAGCCATGGAGCCCAGAAGCCCTCCTTTCTGCCCACCCTGTGATTCTGTAGCCTTTAAATGCCAGTAGCTCAGGTCTGCTACAGACCTGACCCCAACTCTCCCCCCAGCTCCTTTTTGCTAAGTGCCACCCTGCTGTGCTGTTGAGTTAGGCTGTTGGAATTCAGATTGGGGCTTCATTTCCCCTGGGCAAATGACTTAGCCTCACTCCACCTTATCAGTAAAATGGGTACAATACTATTTATCTCATAGGTTTGCCATGGGGATTAAATGAAACAATCTTTGTTCTTAGAACTGGAAGTTAATTTAGAAACCAAGCATGTGAAGTATACAGCTTTTCCAAAGCTGTATGTTTGCCTGCAGTCTTCTAGGTTCTACTTAATAGAAAAGATTCCTGAGGTTCTGACCTTATACTCCTTTCTGCTGGGCTGAGGAGAGTGGGAGGAAGGACTGTGTCAACGTGGATTCTGGAGTAGCCTGGCACACAGTTGGTGCTCAATAAATGTTTACTATGTCACCCTGACTTAAAAACTTGGTCTTTATGAAGAGATATCGAAGCCTATTTTCTCTAACTGTGGCTCAGAAGTTCAGGGAAAAGGCCACCAGTTACCCAGAAGGAGCAAAGGCACCTGAGCAAATGTCTCCTGGTTTCTAGGAATAAGCTTTTTTTTTTTTTTTTTAAGATTTCTTTATTTATTTTAGAGAGTGGGGGTGGGGCAGAGGCAGAGGGAGAGAGAAAATCCTCAAGCAGACTCCTTACTGAGCACAGAGCCTGACATGGGGCTCGATCCCAGGCCCCTCAGATCAGGACCTGAGCTGAAATCAAGAGTCAGCTGCTTTGCCACCCAGGTATCCCTCTAAGAATGCAGTTCTGCTCTGATCTACAAACTGTGTGATCCCCAGGTTTCTCCAAAAATTGCTTTTCTGGTTCTAGGTAAAAACGGAAGCATAGGGTTATTAAACTCTCTTGAGGATAAGGGTGTAACATGGAATTAGCACCAATGTGCTGGTAACATTTTCTTTCCTGATCTAAGTGCTGGTTACATGGGACGTTCACTAGTGAAAATCCATCAACTTCTGCACTTTCTTTTGTTAAAATTGTAGTATAAGTTACATATACTAAAATGAACAAATCTGAAGTATTTAGCTTGATGCATTTTTACCTCTACTTGCAACCATGTAACCCTTACCTAGATCAAACTATAGGATATTTCCATCATACCTGCAAGTTCACTTTCCTGTTCCCCATATGTAAGTACTTTTCTGATTTCAATCACCATAGACTTACCTGTTCTTGAACTTCACATAAATGGAATCATACAGTATGTGCTCTTAGAGTATGCGTCTTAGAGTTTTCACTCAACATAATGTTTTTGAGATTCCTCCATTGTGTTAAGTGTAGCCATAGCTCATGCCTTTTCATAATTGATTAATATTCCATTGTATGAATAGACAGGTCTGTTTTTCCATTCCACCTTGATGGACATTTGGGTTGTTTCCATTTTAGGCTATTGTGAATAAAGCGTCCATCAACAATTGTGCTCAAGTCTTTTTGTGTACATATGTTTTCATTATTCTTAGGTAAATATCTAGGATTAGAATGCTGGGTTATAACATAGGTGTACATTTCCCATGACTAGAAGCTCTTAGAAGTAGTTGTACCATCTTCCACCAAGGAGGTATAAGAGTTCTAGTGCCTTCATATCATTATGAACACTCGTTATTTTCAATCTTTTTGAAAGCTGTATATTGTGTGCAATTCTCTATGTGAACACACACTTCAATAAAAAGTCAAAAAATTAAGCCAGCAATAAAAATGGTGGTTGTGTTTAACGCTGAAGCTCTGAAAGTGCAAATCAATCATCTGGGTGTTTCACTGGCACCTGCTAGGAATCCAGTGACTGAATGTTGCCTTATTTAATTGATGCCTTTTAATTTTACAGTGTGCAGAAATATTAAGTGGTACATCCTTATCATTGGTCAGAGAAACATTATGTCTAAGTAAAAGTTCTCCCCAAATGTTCGTCGAGAAATCTTTTCACCTCCACTTCCAACTAAAAAGGATTTTAGCTTTGAGAGGAGGACTTGTGATTAAAAATATCTTGACAGGAGCTGATCACTTTCTTCTTCTTTCCCATTTCAGAGCATAAGTGCCCGGTGGATGAGCGAGAGCAGTTGGAGGAAACCTTGCCCTTGATTTTGGGACTCATCTTAGGCCTCGTCATTGTGGTAACACTGGCGATTTACCACATCCACCACAAAATGACGGCCAACCAGGTGCACATCCCTAGGGATCGATCCCAATATAAGCACATGGGCTAGGGGCCATTAGGCAGGCAGCCCTGGAGACCCCTCCCCCAGCTGGATCAGGTAAAGAAACAAAGCACTTTTCCACCTTGTACATGGGATACACCAACATAGCTACAATGCAACAGGCCTGGGTGTCCAAGGCTTGCTTGGCCTGCATCCATGCTTAAACCCAGGGATGGTGGGAGGGATTCTTTCGGATTCATGGGGTGAATGGCAGATCTTCTCTCCACACTGGGGAATGAGGAGGGAGGGGTCAGCCAGCTTTCATGCTCATGGTGGCTTGGCTTTCTCTCTCCAAGAAGCAACACATACAACTCAGAGGAGTATCTTGCTCTGAAATTTAAGGATGAAAAGACACTTCTTTTGGAAAGACACCCCTTTAGGTTCAGAGAAATAGGGGGTGCTTTGCTCCCTTGGCCTACCTTATACAGCACACAAAATACAGCCTCATGCTCCCTACGGCAAGACCCCTGAAAGTGATCCATGCTTCTGGCTGGCATTCTGCATGTCTAGTGATTGTCTTGGGAATGTTTCACTGCTACCTGCACCCAGTGACTTTGCAGCACAGACCCCATTTAATGTAACTATGCAAAGTTGTTTGGGCTCTAGTATGTCAGGTCCAAGTAAGGGGACCTGAAGAATCAATCGTGTGAGTTTGTTTTTCAAAATGAATTAAAACACACTACTGTCTAACATGTGGCTGCTTTCTTGAAACAAGAAGACAATATGGTTTCTAACATGGGTTCTTTGGCACCCAGAGAAGCGAAGGGTATGGTGAAGAATGGGCTTTCATTTCTGAAAGAGGAAAGCAAAGAAAGGGCAGGGAAGCCAAAAGAGGGAGGTTGTTTTTTCAGGTTAAAAAAACCCCCATGGATTTATTTTGGCAAACATAGTTTTAATAATGGCCCTTCTTGAACGACTGGTCTAATAAGGCTTCTTATGCTTTCTGATCTTGAGTTTGGCATTTCACTTCAGATAAAAAAGCTGGTCTGAACACGGGAACCTAGGTTGAGTTTTGTTTGAAGTAAAATAGAACTTGCTGGAACTTCCCAGAGAAATGTGCAGCGTTTAAATTTCACTCACTTTCTAAATAATCATTTTTCTGAAAAATCTGAGTCAGGAGAGGGGAAATCCTTTTCTCTGATGTTAAGGATGGGAATCTCCCCACCCACCATACGATCTCTAACATGAGAGGCAACTCATGAGTTCATCTCCCCAAATCCTCAACTGTTGAGAGGAGCATATCCTTAGGAGTTCATTATCCCAGGAAACCTTGGTAAGTATTGGTCAATTGCTGTTCTATTACCTGTTTGTTTGCTGCTGCTCTGTCAGTCTGTCAGTCTTTTTCCCCTGCATCATCTGTCTTCAGTGTCTGCCTGGTACCAGGGAGGAAGACAGTTGCACATTGTGCAAGGAAAAGGAAATACCTTCTATCAGCTGCCATCTTGTCACCCCCATGCCCCAAAGCTGACCAACTCTTTCTTTTTTAGCATCTCGTATATTTTTTAAAGACTTCCTATTTATATGGAACCACCCAAGAATTTGGGGGTAGAAATGGACACTTAGATGTATCAATGAGTTACCCTTGCTTTCTGTAACTCCTTCAGAAAAAATATTTCGACCTGATTCATATTTCTGTATACTCCATATTTCCTTTTTTTCACTTTTACAAAAGTAAATTTGTGTCTTGAAAATTTCACTTTCACAAAATATGGGACTCATGATGAGTTTTGGAATTGTCATCCACTCAGCAAACCGTCAACAAACAGGTTTTGAGCGCCTACCGAGTGCAGGCTCTGTGCCATGGATACAGTAGTAAACCAACAACTCAGAGTCTCTGGGGTATGACTGACAGACACCTGTCCACCAGTTGTTCCAAAAAGAACTAGTGCCCTGGCTCTTTTTCCAGTGTTATCATATGGCTGCATCCCTGTGGTTAAACAGATCAATTAAATCCTTCCAGAATCCAACTTTCTGAATTTTCAAATTTCGGTGTTTTTTTTTCCCCCTTGCGACATGCAGTCTATATGAAGACACATTACCAGGACTATTATTGCTCTTAATCACAGCATCTCCATTTAGTTGTCCTAAAATTAGGTCTCTAGCTTAGCCTAATTTCTTTGGACCTCACCTTATTTCTCTCAGTCCTGCCTTTCTCTTATCAACAAAGCAGAATAAAGGGGAGCCTCGGGGTCACCCCAGATGCAGTGGTCTCTAGGTGGAGACCATAAGTTGTCCAGAGGGACTGACTCAGCCCCTGGACTCAGCCCCGGCTCCTCTCTTGGCCCTTCCCACTGTCCTGCATTTCACAGCTGCCCCTGTACCTGGGGCAAGCCGAGATGGTGGCTCACGTCCCCGCATTGTTTCTCAAGCTCAGAGAAGATAGAGAAAACAAACAGACAAACCACAGATGCTCCATTACCCCCTTAACTGTCATTTTCTTTTTTACTGCAGTTTTAACCACAAATGCCTCTGGGCACAAAAGGATGCTGGGTCTGGTTGCTAGTCCGTCTGCCTGGAAAAGCCCAGCCAGATGAACCATATGCAGATTTCTTTGTCAGAAGGAGGAAGGGGAGGTTTGATTTAAATTCTGAGTGCCTTTCTTTGCAAGATTCTCCACTCACCCCATTCTCAGGAAGTAGCTCCCAGGGAAGCTGTCTCAGGGGTAGGGGAGACTCTGGTCTCCAGCCTGAGAAAGCCCTCTAAACTATAACCACTCTCTTCTCACCTATTGGCCAATCTTTTTGTTAACAAAGGCTTGGCAAAGCCCATTAGGTGTGGGAGACAGTGGAGAAACACAAATGGAGAAATGGGTTGGGGGATGGGGAAGAGGTAGGACAGACCAGCAGTGTTTCCTGGAGGCAGCATGCTGTGTGCTCAGGAGGTGTTTCTCTGGGGAGGTGGTCCAAGCTGGTACTGGGCACAAACACGTCCCTGGAACAGAAACCTGAGGGACCAGAAACCAGCAGGTATAGCTTTGCATCAGTGTGTCTCCAAGTGTGGTTTGCACAGTGTGCATCAGTCATCCCAGGGGGCTATTGAAAAGCATCAGTTCTAAGGGTGCCTGAGTGGCTCATTTGGTTAAGGGTTAAGCATTGGACTTCAGCTCATGTCATGATCTCAGAGTTCTTGGCTTGAGCCCTGCTTCAGGGTCCCAGATCAGCGGGGAGCCAAGTGTGGTTGTCCCTTTCCCGTGCCTCTTCCTGTGCTTGTGCTCTCTTTCTTTCTCTCTCAAATAAACCAATAAAATCTTTAAAAAAAAATAAACAAAAAGAGAAACGTCAGTTCTAGAGTATCATCCCAGACTGATTGGGGACCTCTCTGGTGAGACCTAGAATCTACAATTTTATTATGCTTCCCAGACAATTTTGATGCAGTGGGATGAAAACTGGTGAAAAAGCCTTTGCTCTCAGCCGACCTGCAATGTTGGGCACATCACCAGGCTTCTCTGTACTCTCTAATCTGAAAATGGACCTTGCTCCCCAATCCTTGCAAAGTTATCTGGGGATTCATGATAGTACATTTCAGTTTCTAGCACAATACCTGGCAACCTGGAAATGCTCCATAAAAGCTAGTATTAATGACTGGTGTACTAGCACAATTCTTCACATGTGCATTCAAAGTTCACCTGCCATCCAAGTTCAGGAAAGATCCAAAGGGACTGATGAAGGGATTTTTAACCTGGTGTTCACAGTTTTCCACACCAGTTTATTGTGAATTCAGAGTATGTTTCTAGGCAGCGACTTCCCACCCCCCCCGCCCCACTGCCCAGTAAACCACAGGGGAGGGGGGTTAATTTACAGGGGTGGGACTATCAGAGTGCATGGACTGGGATGGGAAAAAAAAAACAAAACACCTTTAGTTTTTACCAACCTCAAATGAAAGGCTGCATTTCCTTCAATTACAGACATAGTCACCAAACCACTATAGTATAGGCGAGAACTGTCATTAGTAGAAATCACTGCATTACACCTGTTGGAGAGATCTCAAAAAATCACATAGGCTTATTACTTTGAAATTATGGTAGTTACTAGACCCATCATAAGATCTTGTTATTTAAGAGACGCCTGGGTGTCTCCATGAGTTGGGCGTCTGCCTTAAGCTCTGGTCATGATCCCAGGCTCCTGGGATCAAGTCCCACATTAGGCTCCTTGCTCAGTGGGGAGCCTGCTTCTCCCTCAGCCTGCTTCTTCCCCTCTTTGTGCTCTCTCTCTGACAAATGAATAGATAAAATCATTTAAAAAAAGATCTTGTTAATTAATACATAATAATGACAAAATTAAAATATTTTGATAACTTTACTTCTCTTGGTTCCCTATGTATTTTACTTTCGCATTTAAAGACATTTTTCTGGAGAGTCCAAGCTAAGAGGGTCCAGGGTATAAAATTAGGCTAAGAACTTCAAGGCTAATGGCTACTTCAGTTGTCATGTAAAGTGATATTTACATCACCTCACACCTGTTAGAATGGCTATCACCAAAAGACAAGAAATAGAAAGTGTCGGTGAAGATGTGCCTTGTTGGTGGGAATGTAAAGTGGTACAACCACAATGGGAAATAGTAAGAAAGGTTCTCAAAAAATTAAAATTGAAATACCATATGATCCAGAAATCCTCCTCCTCTACTTATCCCAAGGAAATGAAAACATTAACTTGAAAAGATGCCTGCACAGCCATGTTCATTGCAACATTATTTACAATGGTCGAGATCCAAATGTTACCCAAGTGTCCAATGATAGATGAATGGATAAAGGAAACATAATGTGTGTGTGTACACACACACACACACACACACACACACACACACACACACAATTTCTCAGTCGTTAAAAAAAAAATCCCAAAAAAGGAGGAAATCCTGCCCTTTGAGACAAGAATGGACTTTGAGGGCATTATCCTTAGTGAAATACTTCAGATAATGACATTCACTTATATGTGGAGTTAAAAAAAATTTGATAGATACAGAAAACTGATGGTTGCTGGGGGCAGAGGATGGGGGTGTTGGGTGAAATGGATGACGGGGTCAAAAGGCTCAAACTTTTTTTTATTTTTATAAAATAAATAAGTCCTATAAGATAATGTACAGCATGGCTATGATTAACCATACTATATTATATATTTGAAAGTTATGAAGCATAAATCTTCAAAGTTTTCGTAAGGAAAAAAATTGTAACTATGTTGTTGATAGATGTTAACTAGACTTATCATTCCACAACATATACATATAGCAAATCATGTTGTACAAATGAAACTAATATGTCAGTTATCTAAAAAACAAGTGACTGAACTTGTCAGGTTGTCTGCTAGGGAAGGATTTGCAAAGACTCATACCACCAATGAGATAACAAGTGTTTGTTGACACTGACTGTGGATTTTCTGGACCTTGGTCTGGATGATGAGTGAACAAAATAGGTAAAAAATCCCTGCCCTAACAGTACTGAAGTGTGTGTGTGTGTGTGTGTGTGTTTGGTCTATTTAGGCAGTATGATTCATTTACTGACACTGCCTAACTTTGGGAACCTTGGTTACCTCAATTAAGATGGATCGTATAAGATCTTGGAGTCTCTTTTTGCTTTAAATTTTTTCAATTGCTGACAATAATCAGGCATACTTACCAAAACATTTGCTACACGAGCAAACCTTTCAGGATAAGGAATCCCTTTGCTTTTAAAAGTGGATTTTGTTCCAGAAATTGGCAACCCATAGAGTTTCTCAACACGTCCTTTTTTGTCCTTCGTTAGATCTATTTACGTAGATGTTAGTTTCTCG
Source organism: Enhydra lutris kenyoni (assembly GCF_002288905.1). Classification (NCBI taxonomy): domain Eukaryota; kingdom Metazoa; phylum Chordata; class Mammalia; order Carnivora; family Mustelidae; genus Enhydra; species Enhydra lutris. The sequence continues at coordinate 34,907,437 of NW_019154090.1, forward strand.
CCCATATTCTCTTAGCCCTTCTTGGAGGCCATTTGCTCACAGTTTCTGTACAAGCTTCCCATATCTCTCTCTCTGTCAAAGGGAACAAACTTTGTCCTTATACAGGGCAAGACAGAAGTTTAAGAACTGATGTCCTGTGAGCAACTCTCAGCCAATGAGGCATAGAAGATGGTAGAGAGGGACTACTTAAGCATCATCGCCTCCAAAAGGACAATTCTACAGTGTCTCTCCCAGAAGTTTTTCAGTGGGACTGAGCTCTGGTTACCCAGAGTGGTAAGCCATTCATTAAAAAAGGCTTTAAAAAAAAACTTCTCTCCCTTTTTCATCTCACTTCTCCACTCTGCCATGTTGAGTGAGTTTCCTGGGATCTTCTCTCAAACAAAGTACTTGTATCTAAGCATCTATCTTAGGCTCTCCTTTTGGCAGAACCCACAATAAGTTAATATATTTCTTTGGCCTGGAAATACGGCTGAAGAAGCACACACGTGAAGGCTCAAGTTGACCAACTTTCCCAAACAATTTGGATTTGTACTACATCGTGTCACTTTCCCAGAACTGGTCCTGCTTGTACATTTTGTACCTGCTTCAGACTGAATTGATTTTTTTTCTCTGCCTGGAATCTCATTATTGTTTCTTTGATGACACAGTGCAATTCGTTTGACTGGTTTGACCAAAGAATCTGAACTCATTGAGTTGTTAACTTCATGGAATGATTTTATTTTTTTTTCAGTAATTGCTACTGAGTGTCTTCTTCCCAGTGGGTAATGGGGATACAACCATAACTCAGTCTGATTCCATCTGTTTAATCCATTAAAAAAAATCAATCTCATTCTAATTCAAAATGACCCCCCTCTCTTTTGCTTGGGCTAAACATGTATCAGAGAAAGAGGTAACAGTAGATAGGTAGTGGCAGGAGACATGGTATGCATTCTTGTTCTTCTTTTCTTTCTTCTAGATTCTTCCCCCAAACCATGGGGGGGTCTCACACTAACACATGGCCCAAATCTATGGGGAGCAGCCTGGAAGGGAAGTTCCAGTAAACAGCTGGCTGAAGTCAGCTGCCTTGGAGATGCTGCTGGAAGAAGGGGAGGTGACTGACTGTCATTTGAGTCAGCCTAAGAAACTAAGGCCTCTGCTATTGAGACTGGTCTTGGCGTGGATGGTCCCAGTAGGTTTTAGAGTAAAGTTCAGCTCCACCCTGAGCCCATCCCCCTACAGAAAAGTTGCCTTATCTCCCTTTAGTTCCCCTTGTGATGCCTGTTTCCAATGCACTGTCCAAATTAGGCATATCATTATTTGGTTAAATGGTTTGAGATGTTCCCTTTTCCCTCTCCATGGCCCAATGCAGACAAAGAGACCTGGTGTCTTCTTCCACATCCTGCAATGGCTTCATACCTGGGGAAGGATGCTTCCATCTTACTCTTCCCTGGCACATGATATACTACATCATTTCTCAGACTGCTACCTGTGGCTATTTTCTTAGGGTTTCCTCCTTCTGAAATTTCCAGGTTAAGAAATGAACTCTTACAAAAAAAAAAAAAAAAAAGATTTCATTTATTTATTTATCTTTGGGAGAGAGAGAAAAAAAGAAAGAGAGAGAGAGCAGGGGGAGGGGCAGAGGGAGAAGGGGAGAATCTTGAGCAGACTCCGCACTGAGCTCGGAGCCCAATGTGGGGCTCAATGCCATGATCATGAGATCATGACCTGAGCCAAAATCAAAAATCAGTTGCTTAACTGACTGAGCCACCCAGGCACCCCAAGCAATGAACTCTCTATATGCAAGCGTCCTTCTCAACATCATGGACTAAATGTTAATGCCTCCCTGGTCCCCCAAAGAAGAGGAGACACCCAACACTGTCTTTCTGTCTACTAGAGAGCCTTCACTACACCTGCTCTAATCCATGTCTTTATGTCTTTTGTTGGTAAAAGTCTTTGGATCAGTTCAGCATCTCTGAAAAAGAGAAGTGGAGAGTGGAAGTCTTTAGTCATGAAGCTGGCTTTCCTTGCATGTTGCCTTCCGGACTTCAGTACTTTTTTTTTCTCAGTTGTGCTATCTTTACCACAGTCTTCCGCTCTATGTGACCTCTAGGGATGGGAATATTTATCTTCTGTTCATGTCATCATGATGTTACATTCTAACTTTATTCTTACTCATTTGCATTCCCCAAGATCACAGAGAAAGCATTCTTGATTATTGAAGAAAACAAATTTAGGAAATCATTGGATTTTCTAATAACATTTGGGAAAAAGGCAAACATTTATTTTTATTTGCAAGTGCAGTTTCTGCCAATAGTTAGTGCTCACAAAACCTTTTAAGCTACAGTAACTTTTGTTAAACTCAATGAATATTTATAAAATACCCAGTGATAAGAAAATTACAGAAAAATTTCCATTACACTGTTGAAAATGTTTGGAATCCAAAATCCATAATTTTCTGCAATGGTTTTTAATATTTGTTCTGGTTAAAAAAAGATTTTCTTTTTCTTTCTACTTCTACATAGTCCTGGTTAAATTAATATAATCTGTTCCATGAACTTTTAGGACGGCCATTTTCTGGATTTAGATTTTTATTCATACATTTTATATTAATATTTTAATATTTTACATAAAACATTGATTTGTTGTGTTTTATGAAACAAAATTATAGATCCTATTCATGGTGAGACATTTCCAGTTTGGGGGAAAAAAAAAATCTAATCTGTAGAAGGTCATTTTATGCCTTTTTTTTTTTCCTTTTTAGCTATAATAAATAGTTAGCAACCTATTCATTACAAAAATTCTTAATTATGCTTAGAGCAACCAGAGAATTTTCACGAATTTAAATTCCTATTTGTTACAGTATGTTGAAGTCATTAAGAAAAGCCTCTGGTTTTCCAGTTTGGTAACAAATGGCTTTTTTTTCTGATGCATAATTAATAGAAACTAATGATGACTATGTAGCTCTTCCAGAGTTTTTAAAGGCAAATCTATATTGGCCTACAGTTAACATGCAAATTCATCCAACAAGCAACACAAAATGTATTGTAGTAGTCATTCATTTTTATCAACATTCAAGAAGATCTAGTCAGCAGCACAACTCCCCTATGTCGGAAACACATTATAACAGGGTCACAACTGAAGTCAGAACACACCTGGTAAAATACCCCTTTCCTAATTCATCCTCTAAAGTCAGTTCTGACTTCCAGCACGATACAGGAACAATAGCAATTAATACTGCGGTACGAAGGTAAATACAGACAAGAGTTTGGTGTGCTAGCATACAGAGTTTTCGAAACAGTGACAAACAAAACCAAACATCTTGCCCTGTTCTCTCTCCTTTCCCTTGGTGAGACTGGAATTCTCAGTCTTCCTTCAACATTCAGTTTGGGGAACTGGGACCAATGATCCTAGCACTGAAAACTGTTTCCTTGGTGAGAAATGTGGCCACGCTTGGGGAGGGGAATATCACACCCACTGGAGAGAGGGTATGGGGAAGGGGAACACCCTGCTGTGCAAACACTGGTCTGCAATTAATAGCCTTGAAGGAAAATTTGAATTTTCCAAAGATTAAGCTTTATCCCAAGGAGTGGCTTGGTGGCTTACTGTGGCTCCAATTTTGTTATTTTTGGTTGGATAAATGAAATGTGCACCTCCATCACCATCACTCTTAAGTCTTCCTCCATCACATAAGACACTTGTTAAGATAAGAAAGATATTCTACTAAAGCTGACGGTGATTGAGAATCATTCAGTATTCAAAGTTCCTAAAGAATCGTTGGTTCTCTGAAAGGGATAAAAAAGTAGGAAAGGCTTTGTTCAAACTCTTGCTAGTAAACAGGTATTACTTCAACTGATACTATGGCTACGTGACATCAAAGTACTATAAATTATCAAAACTATCGTACAGAAAAATTACAAATTCATTGCAAAATACATTACACTGCTACCATTAAGAAAAAAGTGCTTTTTGTTTTCCTTTCTTTTTTTTTTTTTTTTTGCCAGAAAATTATTCTTTCAATATAGAAAATCCTATGCATTACCCTGCATGTAGCTAGGATATGTCGTAACGGAGTTTGTACTGAGTCCTTCTGATTTGCTGGATGAAGGGCTGAAAAATATAATAATGACTATTAAAGCCGTGTTCCAAATGACCACGCCAGCTGTCAGTGGAGAGATGCCTGTTTTAAGACACAAGAAGATGCCCTGGTCTGTTGAACCCTGCCTGTCATCACATTGTCCCACCGATCAGCTGGTTCGAGTACACAGGCCTTTTTCATGTTCCTCATGTTCTCCTGAATTATTGTCATGTCCTCATCTAGCTCTTCCACCTTGATTCCACCAGTAGAATCCTCTACTCAGTGATGTCTGTATTGTCTCATAAGGGGAACGATGCAAGATGGCGGACCTGCCAGTTTCAAGAATGGATGTCCAAGGAGTTCCTGGGCTGTGGCTCTTTGGGAGGGTTCCCTCACCAGCATCAGGTCTAGGAATCCCCGGAGCACTGAAGAAACCTGTGAAAATACAAGATCCCATCCTGAGGACTAACACAGAAACCCAACCCAGTTCCCCAAAGTGGTTTTCCAGCCACTTCCCAGTTAAGTCATCCTATCAAACAATAGCAAATTCTAGAAAGTCAGCTTGAGAAGAAAGTAGTTATGGAAGCAGTAAGTATATCTTACAAACATTCAAATTAAGTGTATGTCTTACAGTGGTGTGTGTGTGTGTGTGTGTGTGTGTGTGTACATACATATATACATATACCTGTTTACTCTCCAGTCCCACCACAACACAGAACATTTCTACCACTCCAGGGGGCTACTTTGGGTCTCCTTCCTGTTAATACTCATCTTCCTCCAAAGGTTCACCACTGTCCTGACTTCTAGTAGCATAATTTTGCCTCTTTTGTCCTTTCTAGAGATGGAGTTATGTACTGTCAGGTCTTCTCTGTCTGGCTTCTTTTACTCAACGTTGTGTCTGTGGGATTCATCCCTGAGGTGTGCAGTAAAATCTTTAACCTTCTCACTGCTGTATAGTATTCACTGTTAAATTATACCACATATTATTTATCCATTTGGAAAACAACCTTGGGTGGTGTTTAATTTCTGACCATTAGGATTAAGACTGCTCTTGTATGTGACTTGGAAGAACACCATGCCATTTCTATTGGGTGTAGGACTATTTTGATACCATGCTATTTTAACCACTTTTGATTATTTAAACTTAGTCCAATGCAGTAAAACTCTTAATCTCCTGTTCAATTCAAGCAGTTTCCTGTTTTCCTAAAAGTTTATACAACTATAGGGGTGATTCTGTAGGGGTTCTTCCTTAAGCTTTAGGGGTAAGGGGAGAGGGTAATTCTCCCCTAAAAGGCAGACTCAGTTCCTCCCAGTGCCATGAGGTAGAGGGGAGGAGAGGAGTGGTGTGTGTATGGTCATTTTTTATATGACCTTGTGGAAATGGCCACTCCCTTTTAGCAAGCCCTTCCCTCCACCCCTAACCAGTAAGCAGTTCCCAGACTGCTGTTTCTTTGACTCAGCATCATTATTTTCTGAGCTTGAACCTACTTGGCAATCCTTGGAAAACAGAAAGACCCTACTTGATTCCTTAACCATGCTCTTCATTGCCCTGTGTGATCTGGCCCCTGCTCCCCTCCCTGACATGTCTTACCCTTTACCCTGGCTCACTTTGCTCAGCCACAGAAGATTTCCATCTTGGCATAGGGACTTTGCACCTGTTGTTCCCTCTGCCTCAGACATTTTTCTCCCGGATCTTTGCATATCTTGCTCCTTCCTTCTATTCATATTCCAGTTCAGATGATCTGTCCCCAGAAAGGGCTTCTTTTACCCTTCAACCTAAACAAGTTCCCAATCCCCTCTCCTGCATACTTCATTGCATTACAGTGTTTGCTTTGCTTCGTAGCATATATCAGTCTCCGAAATTATTTTGTTCATCTGTTTGTGGTTTACCATATGCCTCCCCAACTAGAACATAAGCTCTATAAGAGTCAGAAATCTGAGGTCTTATGCTGCAATATTCCCAGTAATTAGAACAGTCCCCAGTATGTCACAGGTGCTCAGGAAGGGAGTTCTCGTGGAGTGCCTGATTTATTCTTCTGGCCAACCCTACAAGAGATGAGCCAGTTGTAACCCATTTTACAGACAAACTTCAGAGATGGAGAGGCTGACTCCCTTGACCATTGAGTGAACAGGAAGAGCAGAGATCTGAATCCAGGTGATTCGAATTCCAAAATCCAGATCCATCAACCAGGATCTACTCCTAGGTATGAAATGCCAGTCCTGAAGCTACAGAGAGACTAAAAATGTCTAAGAATGATCTTTGAGCTTCAGCAACAGATGGTGCTTCTTACCTTGTGTAGGTCCTTCACTCTTGGAGGTAAACTGTCCCGAATCCTCCGCATGGCCTGGAGGGGAGGCTCATTGAAGTAGGGCGGTTCGCCATCTATCATTTCTATCACCATGATCCCGAGGGACCAGATATCTACCTGTTAGGCACAATCCAATGGTTATCTCAGGAAAGGAGAACATTCTGAAATGTTGGATGTTTCCAGGGGACCCAACAGATTCATACCCATTTATAAATTAAGGTGGTATTTGTAAACTTCCAAAACTTATAGCCCAGATTTACAGACTGAAGTGCCCAGTTACCCAGTTTTTGCTAATGGTCTTCATTTGCTTTATTTTTATTGTTATTTTATTTTATTTCAATTCAGTTTAACTAACATACAGTGTATTCATTTGCTTTTTAAAGACAATTTCAGTGAAGATTCTGCCATTTAGGTACACATGAATATCTTAACATGCTCAAGTTCAGAACCTTTTTTTTTTTTTTAACTGCTAAATTAGGTAGTTCCCTATCTGGGTAGATAAGAAAAACACTCAAATTTTATGTTATGAACACAGAGAAGACAATTGCATTTAAATCATAAAAAAATGCATCTGACATATTCAGAACAAACTGCAAAAAGCTACATTGCTCAACAACACGATATATGCTGATCCTTTTATTAATTTAATTTTTTAAAATAGCTCTTCCTTCCCTACGTCAGGGTTCTTTCCTTTACATTTTATCATTTTGAAGTAGCGTGCACAAAAACCCTGCTTTACAAAACCATTTTCAGGTAACAGGGAAAAGAAAAGGAAGAGCCGACAAGCAATTCTTTCTGAGTGCAGAATGGGAAGTCAGGACAATGAGAAGCCATAGCTGGGCTATTGGTTCCCAGTTACAGCCACTTCCCAGTCCCAGGCTCATTACACCTCTTATCAGTGAGCTGCATTCCTGTTATAACCCTTGCTGGGATCTTCACTGAGAATTTATGCTCTCAGGACCACAGTGAGACAAGTCGAGTACTCATTCAAGGGCAAGCAAACAAGGGAAAGAGAGCGGAGCCTGCCTTCATTTATGCTGATATCCTTAGTTCACTGGTCCATGCCACCTCTTCATGCTCCCCTCTCTTAGAATCGCCTTCTGCACCAGAATGTGTGGAAACGCTGTGTGCCCGGCTGGAACGAGCTCCTTACTGCCATGTGTGTGGAGACTTGCATGCCTCAGGGCTTTGCTCACAGTGCTCCCTCTCTAGAACACTTTTCCTCCACTCCTTCTGGCCCCTCATTTTCACATACCCAAACCTTATCCCTTAACAGATTATGAGCAATTGCTTCTTTTCCAAGGGAAGCAGAAATTGTGCCCTATTTTTAAATGCGTTATAATATTTGTATATAATTTTTTTCTAGGGAAAAAACATTATTGCTCAGCCCCAAATATTACCTCTATTCTGCAGAGCTGTCTCTGACCCTTTATCCTTTGAGTCATGACACCTGCTCATGTGTGCATTTCTGGCCACATTTCAAGTTGTGTTGCCCTGTTTAGGGTATGCCTGCCACTGAGGGTGGGGTCAGAGTTTGCCTGATTCCCCCTACGCCAGTGTCTGCTTAGGACCTCGATAAATGCCTCTGGATCAACGTTGTGCCAATTTCCTCAATAGTGGCCGGTCCCCTTCCTGCCACAACCTACTCTATGACAAGTCTAGTGAATGGGGGTCAAATATGGAGTCAAACATCACCGCCCTGATCTGTGGTCATTAACTCTCTCAGAACCACTGCATCCTTGAGTCTGTCCAGCCACCCTCAATGACTGCTACCCCCTTACCTCTGTCCCATAAGGTAGCCTAGAAATCACCTCGGGTGCCATCCAGTAGGGAGTGCCAACCAGTGATTTCCTCTTGGGCACCTCTTTAGAAACTTGAGCACAAAAACCAAAGTCCGATAACTTTATCTAAAAAGGAAAGGAATGCAACGAGGTTAACAATCTAAAAATACCAGCTTCCAGATGGAGAAATACGGCTTCAAATTTAAAACAAAACAGTCTCATGAACAGGCCTTGGAAAAATTGGTGGTTGTCAGACTATTTTATTGGAAAGGCAAGATCCATTTTTTAAAAAAGATTTTATTTATTTATTTGACACAGAGAGAGAGATCACAGTAGGCAGAGAGGTAACAGAGAGAGAAGGGGAAGCAGGCTCCCCACTGAGCAGAGAGCCTGATGCAGGGCTCGATTCCAGGACCCTGAGATCATAACCTGAGTTGAAGGTAGAGGCTTTAACCCACTGAGCCACCCAGGCACCCCAGGCACGATCCATTTTAATGGAGAAATCTCCCATCCTCCACCAGGGTTCACCTGCAAATGGAAAACCAAAAAAAAAAAAATATCTATATATATCTATATATATCTATATATAGATATAGATATAGATATAGATATATAGTACAAATTACACTCCAAATGAAAAATTTGTTAAAATTCAAACCCACAACTATAATTTAATATACAGATGATGGTTTAGTGTAAGTAATTGCTAGGGTTTTGTTTGTTTGTTTGCTTTTTTAAGTAGGCTCTATGCCTAGCATGGAACCCAACACATGGCTTGAGCTCACGACCCTGAGATCTGAGATCTGAGCTGAGATCAAGAGATGGATGCTTAATGATTGAGGCCCCCAGACACCCTGTAAATTGCTATTCTTAAGGTGAGTTTTGTACATACTGCTGCTGTTTAGGTGGTTTTGCTTTGAACACATTCAGATTTCCAAGTACCATGAGAGGATTAAAATGATCAACCCCATTTCTGTATTTGAATTAAAGCAAGACCCTATTATGTGGAACGCTGAGATATCATTTTGAAGTATTGGCTCTTCTTTTTGTTTTCCTCCTTTGCTCCCAACAGACTGAATTTGCCAATGTAAACGTCAGTGTGGGCAGAAATACAGGTGTAGAAACTGGGTGTTAGCACTTGGTCACTAGGGATTTAAGTGGCCATCCTAATGACCCCATGTATATATATATGTTATTTATCCTAGATGTCATCAGAGAGAGAAAAAAAAAAACTGAAAATCCTTGCACAGAATTTTTACGATTATCCTTAAGAACCATTAGGCTCCCTGCAGGTTTATATACTCTGGAAAACCAGGATTCAGTTTATTTCTGGGGGCTGTGACTCCTGTTGATGATGGCTTGTCTGAACTTCAGATGGCCTCACTGAAGAGGACTGGGGCTTCGGGTTCCTGGTGATGATAGAAAATATGCAATGAAAACGATGATTCAGAGTGGGTGTTTGAAGGTTAATTTCCATAGATTAAATGTATGGTCTTTATGGCACAAGTTCTCTCTTAATTCTCTTCAGAACTGCCTGAACTTTTTCAACACTTTTCTCTGGCTCTTTCTCTGCTGCCTGTACCTTAAAGACTGAGCTTCTGAGGGTTTGTGTCTTAACCCTCACCTCTTGTCTTTATATGCTCTTGCTGGATAGTCTTTCTTCTCCCATGGTTAATGCAGACCTCTCTGCTCCCTTCTCGGCCTGTATTTCCATTGAGTCTGTGTTTCCACATAGAGTTAATTTTTATGAAAGGTATAAAGTCTGTGTCTGGATTAATTTTTTGGATGTGGATGTCCACTTGTTCCAGCACTATTTGTTAAAAAGATCCTCTTTGCTCCATTGTATTGCCTTTGCTCCCTTGTCAGAAATCAGTTGACTCTATTTATGTGGGTCTATTTCTGGGTTATTTGGTGCCATTGGTCCATCTGTCTTTCCTTTTGCCAATACTACACTGTCTCAATGACTGTAGCTTTCTCCCATCCAAGTACTAACCAGGCCTGACCCTGCTTAGCTTCCAAGATCAGACGAGATCGGGCGCATTCAGGGTGGTATGGCCGTAGACTGACTGTAGCTTTCTAATAAGTCCTAAAGTCAGGCAGTGGTAGTCTTGGATGACTTTGTTCTTCTTTACTATGTTTTGGCTATTGTGTTGGTCTTTTGCCTCTCCCCATACACTTTAGAATCAGTTTGTCAATTTCTACAAAATTATTTGCTTGGATGTTGACTGGGATTGCACTGAATCTACAGATTGAGTTTGGAAGAAATGACATTTTGGGAATATTGAGTCTTCTTATCCACAAACATTGAGTATCTCTCCATTTATTTAGTCCTTTGATTTCATTCACACTTATGTAGTTTCCCTCAAATAAATCTAGTATATGATTTGTTAGATTTATGCCTAAATATTTTAGGGTGTTTGTATAAGTGGCATTGTGTTTATAATTTCAAATTCATTTTCATTGCTAGCATATAGCCAAATGACGAACTTCGGTCTAAAACCATATATCCTTCAACCTTGCTATAATTGTCATTAGTTTTAGTTTTTCTTGTCAATTCTTTTGAATTTTCTACATGGGTGATCATATCATCTGTAAACAAAGACAGCTTTATTTCTTCCTTCCCAATATGTTTACCTTTTATTTTTCCTTTTCTTGAATTACTGCATATTCTAGTACTTGGGGGAACATCTCTGTCTACTTCCTAGTCCTAGAGGGAAAGTATATTCAACTCTTAATTCAAGAATATGAAATTCATATTTTAAGGCCCTTGTCACTTCTCACTTACTCCAGAATTTTTCTCAGGAACCCATATTGATCTCTCCTCTTCAAATGTGAGAGAATTTAACGTTCATTCAATCTTGAACTATTTTCTTTTTTTTTTTAAAGATTTTATTTATTTATTTGACAGAGACAGATCACAAGTAGGCAGAGAGGCAGGCAGAGAGAGAGAGAAAGAGGGAAGCAGGCTTCTTGCTGAGCAGAGAGCCCAATGCGGGACTCGATCCCAGGACCCTGAGATCATGACCTGAGCCAAAGGCAGCGGCTTAACCCACTGAGCCACCCAGGTGCCCCAATCTTGAACTATTTTCTGATGCTGATTTTGTCCCTCCGGCTAGAAATGAAAGTCCTCAGAGGCAGAAGCTCTGCCTCCTAATTGTGAAGCCTCACTGTGTTCCTTAAAATCTGGGAAAATAGTAGATACCCAAAAAACACATATTACTAGATTGATTTTATTTTATAATGACACATACATATATGATAGCAAATCGTGTGGTAGAAGACACACTGGTACTCTTTCTGAAACCATTATTGACTTGCTGAAGACACCTGCTTCTAGACTCAAAGTTGGAACACAGATGAAATGGGGGTAATGTTTTGGAAATTGTATCTTTTTCTATTTGCTTGTTCACGATCTCCTCTCTAATCAGGCCCAGGTTAGTGGTAGTGTGGGTTGGGGTGGGAAGAGATTGGATTGTTCCAGATGGAATGCTAGAGAAAACTGGCTTAATGGTAAAAACTTACTTTACTCAATTGCTTTGGCATATCAAGAATCAAACCCTAATGTGTCAGATCATAGATTTCTTATGTGGTACAAAGAAGAGAGCCCTGTGGCCATGGTAGCTGGTCCATAATCCTTGTTGCTTTCCCATCAGAGGAGTCTGCAATTCAGAAGTGAAAAGCTTATAGTCCATCCCTTTCAGCCTATGATTGTTTGCAGGCAAAGACAAAGAGAAGTCATTCAATTTAGGTCCCAACTCTTTATTATATTCACTTCCAGCACCCCAAGTAGATGGCAATGACCTTCAGAAATACCTGAGTAGCATACAACCCCAAACAAACAAGGGAGAGGAACAGCCACATGCATCTGTGTTCAGAGGTAATATTAAAAATATTTAATAACCGGAATCATCTAGATCAATCGGAGTCTAGAAATGAAGTTGAGCTGTGTCCTGGAATTATCCTATGGGCTTTACCATCTTTAATGAGGTAAGGGCATCCCAGTAAAGAGCTGTTGTAATGGGGGATACTCCAATGACTTGAAACAGTGGGTATTAATCAACAAGCATGAATAATATACTGTAATATTTTAATAACGGGTATAGACATACTAATGAATGCTGGCTGAATATTAGCTGTAGCTATGCCCAATGTGGCCTCTGGGAGAGATGGCACAACAGAGTGGGTGGCAGTGAACTTGAGGCAGTGCTATTGGCTTCCATGGTCTCTGTTGTGCAGGGTTCCAGAAGATCCTCCAGATCTCAATGAAGGAATGGAAAAATGCCTGGCACAGGCCTGTGGTTGACATGAGGAGCCTCAGGATGGCTTTCAGGACTTGAAACAAGAGGCTGGAGTTGTGACATGCAGCGGAGGCACTCTTCTGAAAAGCCCAGAGCTGTGGGACCAGGGGTCACCAGTCCTGGTAGCAGAAGAGGCCAGTTATGCCAAGGCAGGGACCAAAGAAGAACAAGAAGATGGGTCTTACATCTGTCACCTTGAGTTCTCAGAAGCCACATTTATCCCTTATTCTCCCAGACTCCTTGAGAAAGAGAGGGGTGGGAAATGAGAAGAGGAAATAGATGGTGGCCGAATCTGAAAGTCTGAGGTTCTAAAGCTATCAATTAAGGCTTACCATAACGTGGTTGAACTTTAATAGACAATGTTTATTTAAGTAGACTGAATTTAATAGATTAAATTAAGAGTTGCCTTTGTTTGTTTGTTTTAGTCAGTAGAGATTTGTGAAGAAGTCTAGATCAGTTTTAAGAAACAGATAAACTATAATTGTGTGTGCATGTGTGTGGTTATTTCCAAAGCTTTAATGCGAATAAATTCGTAACCCTACTATGCAGACAGTGGGGGAGGAACAAATTCGCTAAAACATTTTTTTTGCCTGTAAATTTAAAAAAACCTGAACTAAGCAGGTGAATGTATCAGCATTTTGACGTTGGCAGCTTTTAATTTCAATACCTCTGGTGTGGCTTTCTTTTTCCAGACAGAAAAAAAGACCCCAAATCTGCCAGACTAATAATTATCTCCCTGACAATATGTAAGCTGAGAAACTGAAACTCAACACAGGAAGCTAGGTCTGTTCCTCCGCTGTAGATGTGAAAGCACTTTTATGTGAATTTTTTACTCATCCAAGGACATAAAAGAGACAATTCTCTAGAAGAACATAATTGCACACAATACTCATCCAAACCAATCTGCAAGTAGATAATGAGAACTCAAATAATGAGTACAATAAAGCACCATAGGCAGATCTTCAAAGCAAATCACACAGACTCTAAGCTGAGCCTTATTTCACGTAGAATGGTACAACACGGTGGATTAGGAAATGCTTTGTCTCACTAATGCAGCTAGGCTAAGAGAATTGCAGCTAGCACACCGCTAGCCCCTTAAAAGGAGGTGATGCAGCTTCTTCCCCAGGGGACAGAGGAGAAACTAGAGTTTAGGGCTTAAAGCTGCTCTTTAAAGCTGAAATCCTAGTCATCTCAGCTGGTCCTGGTTAGGAATCAGGGGCTGCACAAAACCATGGCTGCAGGAGGAGAAGGCTGGGAGAGTCTATCCACAAAAGAACTACAGGTTTTAGAAAGAGGGTAAAACCCTCATTTTGTAAACTGCCTTCACTCTGAAGAATTCATGCATCTGCTCCAGGTTTTTGCTAAGGCAAAAAGATGGATCCGTTTGTGCCTGGTTTCTGGGTGCTTCTTATAAGGCAATGATACTCAAAGTGGGTAGCACTGGCATTCCCTGGGGACTTGAGAGGGATGCAGGCTTTTGGGCATCACCCAGGCTGGCTGGAATCAGAATCTCTGGGGAGCGGACTCAGGAATTTGTTTTTAAGCCAAAGACTCCATTGGTTTTCATGCTCACTATAGTTCTTAAATTTGTTTTAAGAAGAGCAATGATCCGGGACAAAGGAGTGGAGAGAGGTACTAGAAGGGGCCAGACTGATGAAGGGGTCTCCAGTTTTGGACTCACTTCTTCAACTGCTAAACTGAGGAGGAGAGGGAGGGCATCAGAGCACCTAAGCTGGATCAATATGGAAGCCTCAGCCAGTTCTCTGCCATTTGACAGAGTGGTACAGGATGGGAACTTGCCCAAGACTGTAAAACAATAGGAAGACGATAGAGAGGAGGACTCACACCCAGTCTCTTGACTTCTCAGTCTGTGCATCTTGCAGGGAAAGGAAGAGGCCTAGAGTCTGGGAATATCTCAGATGCTGTGGTAAAGGAATCAATTTACGCATGCTGTGTAATATGCTCACGTCTCTGTTCATTTATGAACAGCTTCTGGGAGATAACCTTCAGGTCTTCTTCTAACTGTAGAACTCTACGTATTCAAGACACAAAAACACTCAAATGCCTAACGGTGCCAAAAGACAAATTTAACAGGCCAGGTGGAGACTATGAAAAACTAGGGGTACATGTCTTTGGTGAAGAGACACTGTCCTGGCTGTCAGGGCCCAGGAAAGGGGTGTGGAACAGTCTCAAGGCCCTAGTTGCCTTCTATGGCCCCATAGCTATCCTTTACCTTGGTTTGCAATCCTGTGAAAGAAGAGGGCGCACACACATTACACTGTGCCTGCGCAGTACGTTGGTTTAGTCCCCTCTCCCTCTGAGCACATCGCAAGACAAGGAATCAGCGCAAGTCATTTATTGGGGAGATACATGAAACACTGGTAATGAAGTGGGCAGGGAAGGCAGCCAGGCCCCAGCAATGTGGGAACCAGAGCTTACTCCTGACGAGGAAGTCCGGGAGGCTGGGTAGAACATGTCTATCCAAGGGCAAGGCAGCTGGGGTGTTTATACCCCAGCTTCCATCAGGTGATCCTGGGCTGCCCCAAGGGAGGGTGAACGTTAATTCCCTGGAATTTCTAGCCTGTTCTGGACTGGGAGACCAGACCACAGAGGCTTGAGAAAGTCTCCAGGAAAAGAGATGCCAGGGGTGGCCCTGGGAGGGGGAGCGAGTGAGCACTGGAGGAGGAAGTCTGGTGAAGATGCGGCAGCAGCAGCATCGGCTTAAACGCCAGTCACCCTAAGCACACCACCGCCAGGACTGCCATGTGTGAAGGCAGGCACAGCGTTGTCAGATACTTTGATTTTTTTTTTTTTTTTTTTAAAGGAAGATAGGAATCTGAAATTTTCTGTGACATCTCCTGATTCTTAAATTGTGGCAATAAATTTTTAGTCAAAAAAGGGGGTGGGGACTATAAAAATCACTGTGTATGTCCCTTTTCAAAATAGGCACTGGGCTTAATAGGTCAGGGGTTTGAATTCCATTCTAGCTGGTGAATTTGATAAAAGTTAAATCACTCCCTGTCAAGTGGCTCCTAAGTATCATATCTCAAATGTAAGCCTCAGGCCAAAAAACAATTGTAAATGAATTTATTCCACCCTTAAGTTCCAGGGTGGGGGAATCAACTTTTTTGAGCTTCTGTGTTGGAACCGGTTTACTTCTGATGGTTTTACACAAATTATTTCATGTAATTCTTGCAACCCCCTGTGATATGCTATTTATTTTCCCTTTCAAACTCCAAATACCATATCCCCCCGCTTAACACAAATTAGTGACTCATTAGCTATCATTTATATCATAGACAAACAGTGAACAATTTACTCTGATCACAATTTCCCTTCTAGTCCTTTTTAGAGGCCACAAAGGATGTATCCTTTTTTTTTTTTTCTTTTTAAAGTAGGGTCCACCCCCAGCATGGAGCCCAGTGTTGGGCTCAAACTAACTCATGACCCTGAGATCGAGAGTCAGATGCTTAACCACCTAAGCTACCCAGGCACCCCAGAAATTTATCTTTTGAAAAAAACTTAAGCAATTCACTGTCTCTTTTAGTTTTTTTTTTTATTTTAAAATAACTGTAGATTCATAGGAAGTTGCAAAGCAATGTGTACCCAGTCCTTCCTAATGTTGGCATCTTGTAAAACTATAGTACAATATCAACACCAAGAAACTGATGTTGGTACATCCCATAGACATTGTTCAGGTTTAATCATTTGTACATGAACTCATTTATATATGTAGTGTTTAAGTGTGTGTATATACTTTGCAATTGCAATTGTAGCCTTGAGTAACCAACAACACCATAAAGGTACCCAATTGCCCCTTGGGGCATATGGGTGTCTCAGTTGGTTAAGCATCCAACTCTCGATTTCAGCTCAGGTCATGATCTCAGGGTTGTGAGACTGAGCTGTGTAATCTGGCTTTGCACTCAGTGGGGAGTCCACTTGAGATTCTCCCTCTCTTCTTCTGTCTCTCCCCTTGCTTTCACATGCTCTCTAAAATAAATAAATTAATTTTTAAAATGGTACCCAATTGTCCCATCACCATAAGACTCCTCGGGCTACCCCTTTACAGTCACCCTGCAGTCTTTCACCCCTGTAACCACTAATCTTCCCTGCCTTTCTATAATTATGTTATTTCACAAATGTTATATAAATGGAAGTATGTGACATGTATCTTTTTGAGATTGGCTTTTTCCCACTCAGCACAATTCCTTCATCTAAGTGCTTACGTGTATCACTGGTTTCTTCTTCTTCTTCTTCTTTTTTTTTTTGCCTGGTGTTCCATGGTATAAACACATCACAGTTTGTGTAACCACTAACCCTTGGAAGGACACTCAGGTAGTTTCTAGGTCCAAGCTATAATAAATGAAACTGCTATAAACATATATGTGCAAGTTTATGTGTGAAAATAAGTTTCCATGTTTCTGGAATATATGCCTAAGAAGGCAATTACTGGTCACATGCAATTTTTAGTTCTGAAAGGACTCATGTTTTGGAGCTGTACTGTTCCGCACTCCCACCAGCAGTGTGTGGATAAGTGGTATTATTGCTACTTTTCACTTTAGCCATTCGGATAGATGTGAAGTGATATCTGCTAGTTTTAATTTGTATTTCTCTAAGGGTTAACGAGGCTGCACATCTCCCAACAACAAGAAAACTCATTGTAGCTTGTGTGACATAACATTTTCCAGAAAAAGCCAGCAATATTATGCCCCAGCCCATGAGCTCCTTTGATGACAGGAGTCAATCCTCTTCCCACCGAGGAGGATTTTACATTCCTTCCTCCTGAACTGGAAGAACTGAAAGTACAGTGGATGTGGCATTATGGGACTTCAAGATTATGTCATAAACCTTGTTTTCTTAGGACCCTTGCTCTTGGAATCCAGCGTCCATGCTGAGAGGAAGGCCATAAGGAGAGGTCACATTATGGGTGTTCTGGTTGATAGCTCAGCTGAGTGCCCAGCCCCCAGCCAGCACGTGTAAGTGAGGAAGACTTCCAGATGCATCATCTAACTACAAGTCAGAGTGGTCCTGGCTAGCTGAGCCCAGCCAATCTTCAGAGCCATGTAAAAATCCTAAATGACTTTTGATTTAAGACCCCAAGTGTTGGAGTGATTTGTTACAATAATAAAAAAATGAGGGTGCTTTCTCCAATATAAAACTTCAGACTCTAATAAATTGGTACAAAATAAATTAATACAAATCTTGAAGTGGTCACACTATGTCTTCACTCCCATTCTCAAAAAAAAAAAAAAAAGTTTCCTTTCTCTATAGAAACTGGAAGAAGCCCAATGGAATCAACACGGTATGTTGTTCTGAAATGTGAAAGAGCATACTCTGGGCCACATACCTGAGACCCATAGGATCTACTCAACATGCTGCTTGCTCCCTCTTCTGGAACATTCTCAACCCTGACAGCCATAGGACCCACTCAGTCTCTGCTGTAGCATCACCACCTCAGAGGGGCCTTCTCTGATCCCATCCTGTATCACTTTCTACCATATTCTTACTCTGCTTAAATTAATTATGGAAAACTTAGTGCTTATCACCACCTGTCTAGAGTGATTTTGTGTATTTATCCCACCTCCATGCCCCAAATAAGCTTAATGAAAGTAGTGGTTTTGCTGTGTTTATCCTTAGGACCTACAACTGTCCCTGGAAAGCAGTAGACATTCAGGGAATACTTATGGAAGGAGTGAGTGAACAAACCAGTAAGGCTAAAAGCACTCACCATGTGCCAGTCCTTGGGAGCTCTTTGCTGAGTACATGGAAATTCAGGAAGTGTGTGGAGCATAGGTTCTGCCCTTGAGAATGACACTGAATGATTTTAATAACCTGTGTACTGTGGGAAGGGGAGATCTTTGAGCTGATTAAACAATGAATTATCTTAGTCTCATGTCTGATATTGCCATATGACATGTGCTTGTAGCAAGAAAACTTTTGTCATCAATCTCTAGGAAGGGGAAAAGCCTGCCTTGAAACCACTCTGCTTTTTTCTTTTTCTTTTTTTCCTGTAAGCATCAGTGCCCAGGACCCATTTGTGGACCATTCAGTGCTTTGTGAATTATGTTCTAAAGTCATGGAACCTTGCTTAAGTACTCTCTTGACTCAGGCCAGAGGAAGATCCCAGACCTTTTCTCACAGCTCCCCCACTCTTTAGGAAATTGTGCAACATGGCCACATATCCTTCTCCTCCCTGTACCTACATCCCTTTGCAATGTGACTCTGCATCTTCTCTCATCAAGAGGTGGAATCCATTTTCCCATCCCTTGCATCTAGGCTTGGCTGTGTGACTCACTTTGGCCAAAAGGGACATTAGCAAACAAGATATAAGGATAGGGTTCAAAAGCGTGCCATGGAGCTTGCCTCTCTTGCTGATCTGAGTAATCTTGCCATAGGCACCATGGGAATAAGCCTGGGAGAATCTGCTGGGAGATGGGGGACCCATGACAAAGCTCTGGGCAAATGAATGAGACCATCAACAGCAGGCTGACCACAAATGCAAAAGTGAGCTTGGCTGATGGTCATGGAGTAGAGACAAGCTGTTCCAGCAGAGGTCAGCACAAACGCTGACTCACAGAACTGTGAGCAAATACATGATTGTCCTTTTAAGCCATTGAGTGTAGAGTGGTTTGTTATGTAGCAAGAACTGACTAATGCACCCTCCCATACCCTCTTTCTAAAAAAAAAAAAAAAAAAAAAAAATCAGCCTGAGTAATGCAAAAAGCAGGACTTAAACTACCCATTAAAAATAATCCCAAGTTTGCAAGTACAAGTACAGGGAAATATGGGGAGAATGGGAAATGCATTAAGGGTGATCTTTATTTTGTCCTTTATACTTTTCTGAATTTCCTGAATTTTCCACAGTAGAATTGACAATCTCTTTAAAACAGAAAAAAAGCTGAAGTGTTGGGAAGAATTTCTTTTAGCTGCCCTCTGATTGTCCCTGGGCAATTCTGCTGTGATGTGAACATTTCCCAGATGGCTGAGATTGCTGGGTTGTAAAAGACAGGTGTACTAATGGGACAACTGGCTCCCTGCATGCCAGTGCCATTACCTGTGGTGGGAGTTTCTAGGAGATTAAAAGGGCCTAGATGATAAAAATCTATGCTTCAAAACTCTACCGTCTAACTAAGACTGCTTTGAAATGCCAACTCATTCTTTCCTTGGCTACTGTAGTCTATATTCTTTGTAACCTGGTGTGGCTGATGAGTTTCTGCAGACTCCCTTGAGCTGGCTGTGGGGATGGGAAATGCAGCCGTCTGGGCCTTGGGATAAATTGGGGTGATGGATATCTTTCATTTGCCTTTCCAGATCTATTCTCCTCCCCTCTGAGCCCTGGGATGCCAACCTGTGTTGACCGCACTGATGGCTTCTGCTTGGGTTCGACCAATGGGAAGTACAAATAGGAGACTGGAAGGAAAGAACGGAGGGAGGTTCAGATATTGATCCTCCCAGCTCCCATCATGCAGCTCCACTGTGGCCTGTCTTCCACTGAAGATCAGAGTTCCTGCCAGGCATCCCTCTTCATATAATAATCTCTGTTTTCAGATTCCAGTAGCCAGTTCCTGGCCTCCCCTCCTCAGGCATGAGGCAGTAAGAGTGGCACACTATTCTAGAATGCCACGTGAATTGTCATGTACTCCTCCTTCTGACTTGTCTACATGTGCCCACACCTTTATTAAACTCTCCTCAAGCTGTCCACTGGAGTTTGCCTTCTTCTTTCCTGCAGGAACTCTGAGAGATACTGCAGACATGCACAACTCCACAGACAGGGTGGACAAAACCCCAGAAAAGTCATCTCTTTTTCTCCAACAAAAATAAGAACATAGAAGAAAACGGAAAGAAATTTCCATAGTTTCTATCCCTTCCTACACTCATTGTTAAAGTGAGAAGTCATCCATCAAATTCAGATCACAGATAATCCTGACTAGTAGGATGACACAGAGGATGGTAATTTCCTTTTTGGTAAGCTTTCTGGGAAGGACAGTGGGTGACTGTGACCAGGGAGACTTTGAATTATGAGAAAGGGTTCTTAGGAGGATAATGCCCATGACAGACAAAGTGGCAAACTAAACTATAGAGAGGCCAAATAGGAAATCTTACCCGGCCATCACTTGTCAGGAGGATGGAGTCACTCTTTATGTCCCTGTGAATCACTCCTTGATTGTGAAGGTAGGAGAGAGCTCTTAGAACCGATAGACAGACGGTAGCTATCTGTTCTTCATTCATTCTGGAAAGGAAATAACATTTAAGGAGCAAAGACAGGTTTGAGAACATCTTTGAAATGATCAAGAGAGGCAGCTCCCTTGGGGTCTAGTGAACCAGTCTATGCTCTCCAGCCCATGTCTGGAAAATCTACAGGCAAGCACAAAGAAGTCTTGGGATCTGAATCCTAGAACCTAAGGTTTGGCAATGAGGATGACAGAGGCCAAATATAAGCCAAAGGAAATGGTTTATTTGCTGGCTTTTGGGTCATTAATACAAATGTACTTCCTTAGACTCTCATGGGTAATTTCTTAGGTATTGATAAACCTCCAGGGTTCTACAGAGAGACTGTACTGCATAGAGCCAAGGTTCCAAGTATGCCTGATAGGTGACCTTGAGCAAGCCTTTTTAACTTCCTCAGGTCTATTTTTACCTCATCTTGGAAATGAGGACACCTACAGTTAAAAGTTGGACTTGGACAACATGGTCTTTGGATCTCTAAGATCCCCTGCCTCCAGGAGCTAAAGATTCCTGTTGCCCTAGGTCCATTAAGAAGGAAACTGGACTTAGTTACTAATAACTAAGCATGACTGGATGATTCTTGAAGAAATTGACCTTATGAATGAGAAAGGCAAGCACAGTGTTGGATATGTGCTCCCACATTTCATGGCTGCACCCTTCTAAAGAAGGGTTCTGGCTTCAGAAGAGACTGAGGTCAAGTGACCTGCCCAAGTTAACCCAGCTAAGAAAGTGACCAGATTATGAATGCAACCCCACCTCTTCTTGAGTTCAGACCCATGCTTTTCCAATGTCCCCACTGTATCACACTGCCATTGCAACTCATATGAATGGATTTTCAGCCATGAAGAACCTATGTGGGAAGAATTACTTGGACATCAGTACCATCAAAACAACCCCCAGAGGCCTAACTCATCTGGGTATAAAACTTCCCTCTCACGGAAACAGTGTGAGGTTCAAGCCAGATAGCAAATGTGAAAGAGCTCCTTAAACAGTCATGCCAACAGAGGAGACTGTCAGGAGAGACAGAGGGTGTAACTGACGAGAGTCCAAATTCAAGGACAGCCTTGGAAAATCACCCCGGGGAACTCATAATTCAGCAGGACAAGGAAATGGATGGCCCTGAATATGTGTCAGTCTTATTGAAGCCAGCAAACCATGTCTGAGTAAAATTAAGAGTCCAAAGTAAAATCCAAAGAGGTGGCCAATTAGGAGAGGGTCAAAGGTGTAAAGAGAATGGGTACCCTTTCTCTCTGAAGACGCTTCTTCCAGCAATGCCTCATTCTCCTACTAAGGCAGGCAAGAAGAAAATGTTCTTGTCTGAGAGACTTCTGTGCTCTTGGTTTTGTGTGAATGGGTTGGTCATTGTGCTGGATTGTGAAAACAATGGCTAACAACTCCCACATCTGCCCACCACAGAGCCCTCGGAGACTTAGAGCATCATCAGCAGGGATAAGCTCAAATATACTTTAAAAATAATTCAGGAGCAGGAATCACCTTTTTTAATAAAATTCATTTTTCTAGGATTTCATGGGATTCCAGTTATTTGAAGCAGGCATTAAAATAGTTTATAGGTCAGCGACAACAAAAGTTAATGGAATCTGAGCCCCTATCAGTGACTGGAAAAATCACCTTTAATTGGCATATGTAACAAATAGTACTGATTCTGAATTCAGTGGCTTTGAAATGTATAAGACCCACTGTAGAAAGACTGTGCTTTCCTACTTCTGCAGAGAGGAAGCCTAAATTGGGATTAAAGATGCCTCAGTTCTGGAATCAAATCCAAACTCAAATCCTGGCTCTGTTTCTTAGAGGTTACAGGAGTTAATGTTTGAAGTGTTCGGCACTTTCCTTTGCCTTCTAGGACCCTCTGTTCCTGGAAACCAGTAGGATGTAATTTAACAAGATGCTAGGTAGGGCTAAAACATTGGTATCCATTGGAAATGCCCGAGTACCTGGTTACCTTGTGTATGGTCAGTCCGGGTAGAGCCTGAGATTCTGCATTGCTAACAAGCTTCTAGGTGATGCTGATACTGCTATTCTCCAGACCACACTTTGAGTAGCAATGGGTTATTTTATTAATCAATCAATCATTCAGTAAAGCCTTTATTGAATATCTACTATAGGAAAATCTCTCCAAACAACTCAAGAATTAAATTCTAAACTTAAGATTCAAAGGATTTCAAGTTCTAAATATTCAAGAGTTCCTTGACATACAACTTCTCTCCACTCCCTGGAGCTTTCTGCCTTCAACAGGAAATTATTGACAAAACTGGATGGAGAGGATTAGAGAACACAATGGATTCCAGAGAGGCTAGCTCTTAAGTGGATCCCACTGACACACAATAAAAACTGAAAAAAACTGTGACAAAAGAGAGAGCTCTGGAGAGACATGTGTAGTTATCTGAAGTTTTTTGGGGCAGGAAAAAAAAAAATCCTCTCCTCTGGATATATTTTTATTAATTGTTTTAGATGCAAGTCACATTTGTCTTAAGCTTAGGTTTCTTCAGTATATTTGTTCCTTTAAGTTAAGATGATCTTATATACTTTGGGGAGGGTTGGGTCACATGGGTTTACCAACAGGAATCTGCCATCTGAAATGTTGGTGATAAACCTTCAGTGTCTTCCCTTATGTTCTTTTGTTTTTAGGTGGTCTACTGAGACTGAGAGCTGTAGAAGGTCATGATTGAAACACCACCTGATTTTAGGGAGAAACAGCATATTCTATCTCTCACAGTGTCCCTCAATACCTTCTTGCTACCTTGCTTCCCCCCTATTTTTCACCTAGATTCACTTACAGTTTAGGCACCATTTCGGTGATATCAGCTAACATCCAGTGCCTTTCCTTCTTGACAATCATCTCTTATCCCTTTGGAGCGTTATTTACTACCAAGAGCAAATTTATAAAGTTTCCCAAATGTAACATTTGTTTGTTTGTTTGTTTGTTTTTTAATATGTCTGTTCCTTAGAACCTTGCTTCTCCAATGTGGTCCGTGAACATGGAGGATTGGCATCATCTGGGAGCTTGTTAGAGTAGAATCTCATGCCCCCTTCTATTGAATCAGGATCTGCATTTTACTAAGACCCACAGGTAATTTGTATGCATATTAAAATCTGAAGAACACTGTCTTAGCACATATTTTGTCTGCCTTCAATGCCCATTTCCTCCCACTTGTCTTCTTAGCAAACTCCTACGCAACTCTCAAAATTCATCTTGGTTAACCCCTTATATTGAAAATCTTTATTTTCCCTGTTAGAGATACTCGGGTATTCTTTGCTGCTTCAATATATCTTTCTACTACTGCACAAATATTATAATATATTTATTTCTAACCTGTGACATCCTTGAGGGAATATATTTGAGACTTTAATTGTTTGTATCTTTTGTGTCCCCAGCACTCAGGAAAGAGCCTGGCACATAAAAGGTGATCAAGACACACTTAATTCAATGACCACAACTGACACATCAGGTAATAATGATAATTAACCATTGTTACTTGCAAGACTATTTAAAAACAGAATCGAAGAATTTCAATTATGTAGGTTTCTCATTATAACATAAAACTCTGACTCATCTTCCATCTGCCTCTTCCTCACTCAGGTACCCTTGGTGGTATTACTACAGAGCAATAGCATAGCAACTCAGAATAAAATTCAGTTTTAGCAAAATACCTAAGAATGGGAAATTCTATTGTTTGGCACCAAAAGTCCTTTGTCATCAGTTTGCTGACTTAAAATCATTAGGTGTTAATGAACTTCTGGAGGACAAGGAGAATGTTAACTGAATGAATGAACTAAACATACATGATATTACAATAGGCATTTAGGGAATTTAAAGAAAAAGGGTCGTCATACTCCCTGACTTCAAAGGGCTTCCAATTTATAAAGAGTTTGTAAAAATAGTCGTTGAGGGCTTACCCTGGATAAGAAATAATAATCATTTGGAATTATTTGTCTGGAGAATGAAGAGACATACCTGGTATGAGTGACAATGTCTGTCAAGGCACCACCTTCTAGAAATTCCATGACCACCCAGAGCTCATCGCCGACAAGGTAGCTGTTGTACATGTCAACCACGTTGTCATGGTGGTAATCCCGCATTATCACAACCTGGGCAAATGGAAAGATGCTTTATGACTTGTGATGGTGAGATTTGGCTTTCTGTTCTCTTGTGGCCACAACTGTGCTGTGAGTATAACTGATTAAGAAATACTGATGGGGGATTTATTCAGGAGTCTATAATAGAAAAAAAGACAGGATTGAGGGTAGCTAGCAACAATGAAAGGAATCCAGTTAGTCAATTCAGAGAAAATGATAGTGCAACCAGATGCTAGGTTTGGGGATAATGAGAGTGAAAACAGGGAGAACTCTGGCAAGGTTTGTACTTACAAGAGGGAGTTTTGCTGACTGTTTGCGTTGAGGGGGAGGGTATAAACAGATATCCCTAAGGGTCTCCTTTAGAATGCACTGTTCATACTCCACCATTGTTTAACCTGGCAAAAGTCACCAACTCTAAATGGCATATGAAGAGTAGGTCTCACAAGTGAATGAAATGAACAGTAGGAGTGGGGCCACATGAGGCTAACTTAACATCTTGGGAGGAGGTCTGGGTTGAGTGTGAGAGAGGTTTGGGCTGAATACAAAGGATAGGTCTTGAAGGTAAAAGCAAATATGATTCAGGTATATACAAGGTTAACTTGAACTTACCAGAGAGAGCTTTCAAGAATTGTTGCCCCACGGCTGCTTCTGGTGACATTTTCAGATTTAACATTAATTAATAAATTACAAAATTATCTACATTATGTTGTCCTGGCTGTTCTGGCACTGTGATTGGGAAATAAGTTCCAGAAATCAGTGTTGTGGAAGTGACAAGCTGAAGCCCACTCACCTGGGGCTGTCTTTGCGATGTGGAACATAGCGAGAAAATGAACACCCCTGGGGGTTGAAGCCATATGTGGCTTCATGTGAGCCTCCATAGAAGAAGAATCCAAAGTCATTCTTGATTGCATTTTTATAATGTCTGTTAGGAGATGTGTGTGGTCCATCCTTTGCTAGAGACTGACATATTATCTAACATTGGAATCCTGACTTGCCATCTTATTCAAGACCTAGATTTTCCATCCACGGAAGCTCATCTCTCTTCCCTAAATGCTCATAAAATCAATAGAGGAATATTACTCCAAAATATTTTATGTCCCTAGACATAGGTATTCATGTTTTTCCTCCTATGTGCATTTTAGAACTTTCAAGTAATAAATGTAAAAGGCAAATAAACTGGAAAAATATGTTCAACAAACACATAGAAAAGGGTTAATTCCTTAATATATCAAGACCTTTCACTTATCAATAAGACAAATGTTACCACCCTAATTGGAAAGTGTGCAAAGGACATATAGTTTAATAAAACAAAAATGGCCTAAAAACATATACAAGTAATTTTACCCTCACTAGTAATAATAGTGTTAATTAGAGCAGGAAGATTTACTCATGTCTACCAGATTAACAGAGATAATTTGACAAGTATCCAGTGCTAGGGAGAATGAGACAGGACTGTCAGTGAGGGTCCTCATTGTTAAAAACTTTCTGGAAGTCGGTATTATATATTACTTTCTCTAAAGAGAAAAAAATTACAGAAAGGAAATCCAGAAATATTAATGTGGGCTATTTCTTGGTTGTGAGATTATGGGACATTTTCTGTATTTTCGCTATTTTCCACAGGAAGAATTCATTAGTGCATGTATCTTAAAGTTCTAAAATAGTGGTAATCCACTGGTAAACTAACCTCTGTTTACTGAGATTAAAAAAAAAAAAATGACTACAAAGGGCAAACATGGTATCACAATCATGTATATACACCCTTGTGGATAGTGTAACCTGAGTCTTTGGAATCTGCTAGAATTCAAATCCCAGCTATGCCATTGACCTGCTGTGTGACCCTGGGCTAGTCACTTCACCTATCTGAGTCCAGATTTCATCATGGCCATGGTGGTAGCATCTTTCTGTCTCACAGGTTGTGTGAATCAAGCCAAGGTCAGTGCTTAGCATGGTGACTGATCCACATGAAGCTCTTTAGAGAACCATAACCCGCAGAGACAAAGACCAGAAGGAAGGATTATGGGAATGTGATCTTTGTATTTATATTTTCGATGCTTTCTGAGGTCCTGAACCCTACAGGTAATATTTTTGAAATGGGAAGTAAACGTTACACAGGAGAGAAAGAGTGATCCGAACACACCATCTACCTCATTAAAAAGTAGTTCTCGCCTCTGTTGCTTCCGGAGGTCCATCTTCTTCACGGCGACTTGTTTCCCTGTATGTTTCTCGGTTGCGATGCACACGATGCCGGTGGACCCTTCTCCAATCTTGATAAAGTTGTCCAAATATTCCCTGGGGTCTCCTGGGCTGACCACCAGCTGTAGAGCAGCCCGAAACTGTTCGTGGGACACCCTGGAGGGCTGCTGGTCTGAAGAGGAGCCCCAGCTGGGTGGGGGATAGGTGCTGGATGAGATACTCAGGGAGCTCAGGTAAGAAGCCGTGGAGATGTACTGGGAACTGGTCTGCAGGGAGGGGTGGTGGTACAGGGTGGCCTTGTGGTACCCAGATGGGTACTGGTGGCTGCTTGAGGAATAGCCTGCTTTGCTTTGACTTTGAGGTAGTTTGGCGGGGCCCCTGGGGTAGGTGTCAGACCCTGACAGCGGAGGGCTGAGGACCATCTGTGCTCGATCGTAATCCACCTGGGAAGACAGACACAGATGGAGAGGATTCACATGCTAGGTCTGAATGCTGCAGTGGGCCAAGCCACAGCTGGCCTGACTGAAGAGCACCGTACATGAGATGATTGTGGGTGATGCTTGCCTTGTGAGTTCCGAGCTTGCTCTTGCTTCTAGACCCTTTACCTACCCTACAACCACCCCATCCAGCCGCTCTTTTCCCCTTTCCCTACTAAAAATCCAGAAGCATGGATGCCTGGGTAGCTCAGTCGGTTAAGTGATTAAGCATTGGCCTTTGGCTCAGGTCATGATCCCGAGGTCCTAGGACCGAGTCCTGCATCGGGCTCCCCGCTCAGCAGGGAGCTGGCTTCTCCCCCTACTGCTCCCTCTGCTAGTACTCTGTCCAAAAAAAAAAAAAAAAATCTTAAAAAAAAAATAAGAAAAATCCCCAGAAGCAGACTATGAGACCTGAATTTAAATGCAAGTAGTGGAAGGTGATTCTAGGAGTTATGAAGTGAAGACAAAGAAGGGGAAAACCGATGAAGGATGAGTCATTGAGTGTGATGGCTAATTTTTATGTGTTACCTTGGCTAGGCTATGGCATCTGGTTATTTGGTCAAAAACTAGTCTAGATATTACAGTGAAGTTATTTATTTACTTTTTAAAGATGTGCTTAACATTTAAATCAGTAGATTTTGAGCAAAGCAGATTGTCCTCCATAATGTGGGTAGGCTGCATCCCATCAGTTGAAGGCTTTAAGTGGAAGGATTTATGTCATCCCCAGAGGAGAGACTCTGTGTACACATACACATCCCCTTACGTTATCTCTCTGGTGAAACCTAATACACACAGCACGTCACCAGTCAAGCAACTGGAACCTAATTCCACCAGGTAAGCGTCCACTCTGGGAGACTATGTTAAGCATGTACCTTGGAGCTGTCCCATCTGAAGGGCCAAGAGCTGGGGTATTTATGAACTGCCTCCCTTCAAAACATTGTTTAATACCTACTTCCATGAATATTAATTTCCTGGCATTTCTGACTTCCCATGTCCTGGGCTGAGCAGGCTCCAATGGGTAGTGACAGCTCTTAGACCAGAATTTCTCAATCTTGGTACCATTAATTCTGGGGTCCAGATAATTCTCTGATGTGGGTGACAGCCCTGTGTGTCCAGGACGTTCAGCATCATCCCTGGACTCTACCCACTAGATGCCAGTAGCAGCCACTTCTGCCAGTTAGGACCAAAAACATTGCTTGAGATGTTACCAAATGTCCCCAAAATATGGGCAAAATTGCTCTTGGCAGAGAACTACCACCTTAGACAAAGAAAAGCAGTGTTGGCAGACAGAAACAATAGGTGGATGAAGGGAAAAGGTTGGGGCACCAACTGTACCCACTGCTCCTAAAAAAGGACCTTCTCCACTCAGGTGAAGCATAGGGAAAGTTTTAGTTAAAATGTGCCTTATCCAAGGTGTTATTTGGTGTTTAGACCCTATTTTCTTTTTTAGGATTAAAAGATCCCATCTGTCATTAAAGGATGTTAGTCTTCAGTGAGAAATCTCGGGGGTAGAATGCTTTCCCCATGCCTTTGAACTCATATACTAGAGGGGAGTATGGGCCATACACATCACCTAGCAGGTATAGGTAAAAGGGAAAATATGACTCCCTGTGCTAAGCAGCTTTTCAGTACGGACCATAGGGTAAACACACGCAATGTTCTCATCAAATAAGTGGAAATGTAATTGAGACTAGCCAAAATTTGCAGGAGCATGTGTGTGAAAACCAATTTGGTCATTCCTTGAAAGGATTCCGGCAGAGAACATTCTACTCTAGTTATGAAGACTGGATTGAGGGAACTCAGTGGAGAATAGGGAGGGCAGGCAAAGCAGGGATGGGAGGAGTCAGTGAGGGGTTTATAGGACACTAGGTGTACATTCCAGCAATCACTCCCTGGGAGGGATCAAGAAGGACCTCTGACTAGCTCTGGAACAACTAGGGTCACATATGGTAAATATACCACATCATAACACATTCACCTCTTTGCCCAGGACCGAAGGCACTAATCAATCACTGCACTCTTGTGTGATATCCTGATGACAACACAGTGCTGGGTACACAGAAGGTGCTCAAAAAGATTTTTGACTGGACTTCAGGCTCCTTATTAACACAGCACCCTAGGAAGTCTCTACCGCTCTACTGGGATGTACATGAAATGACATGGACATGTCTCCATGCCCCATTCACCCCAAGGATCTAGATCTACTCTAATATGGTAGCTACTGGCCACATGTAGCTACTTTTATGAAATAAATAAAAAAATAAAACTAAAATAAAAATTTGGGTCCTCAGTCATATTAATCACATTTTAAGTATCTAATAGGCATCACATTGACAGCATGGATACACAACACTTCCACCACTGCAGAAAGTTCTATCTTTCCAAATAAGCCCATTGTTCCCATGTAGTACATTCATTAATTCATTTAGTCCACAAATTAATCCTTGAGCTACTATTATGTGCTAGGCATCATTTCAGGTTCCACGGGAAGGTCCAGCAATAATAAAAATGGATGGTATTTGTGCCCTCATGGGGTTTATATTCTGGAGAAGGAGACAGATAATAACCAAGAAAACCAGTAAGTGTATAGTATGCAGTCCAGTAGTAATAGAGATATGAAGGGAAATAGAGGAAAGGATTTAAGATGAATGAGTAGAAATCTGGCTGATACGAGGGAACAGGAGAGGGGTCATCTGGGCAGAGGGCACACACAGGATTCTAGGCAAATACAGGCTTCACAAACAGCACAGGGACTCTTCTGGTATGAACGATGGCCAGAAAAGAAGCCAGAGGGATGATCATGTAGGTCATAGCAAGGGCACTGGTAGTCACTCTGATTAATGTGGAAACCACTACAGTTTGCTGAGGAGAGAGGAGAGATATGAGCTTGATGTTGATCTCTGGGTGCTAGAGGGGAAGAGACCTTTGGGGCAAAGGTGGAAACAGGGATGCCAGTTAGCTTGTTGTGGTCAATGTGAGTTGAGATTAGAGAGGGTGCTCTAGTTGGGATAAGAAATGCTGGGGCCTATGGTAGGATCTGAAGATAGAGCTAGCACGATTTTTGGTGGATTGGCTTAAAATGTGAAAGGAAAGAATCAAAGATGACTCCCAGGATTTTGGCCTGAGCAACAGGCCATTTAATGGTCTGAGGAGTAGCAGGGCAGGGGTAGGCTCATGAAGTGTGGCAATCAGCCTCCATCCAAGATGGGGTCTGAGGATCCTTGTGTCATCTCCTCCTACACCATATCAGGCTCCTCTGTGAGATCAAAAGAATACAGTGGAAGTGATAGCCAGTGCCTTCTGGGACCAAGAAAGATATCGTGGCTCCATTGCCTTCCGTCTTGGATTGCTTGCTCTGACTCTCTCCTGCTATCACGTCATGAGGACACTCAAGAATCCTATAGAGAGGCTGAAGGGCAAAACCTCCTGCCAAGAGTCAGAAACTGAGGCCTTCCTCCAACAGCCACGGGAACCATCCTAGAAGTGATCGTCTGGCCCCAGTCAAGCGTTCAGAGGACTAGCCCCAGCAGACATCTTGACTGCCACCTCTTGAGAGTCTCAAGGCCAGAATCATGCAGCTAGTTTAGTCACAGAAAACTGACCCAAAGAAACTATGTGAATGTTTATTATTGTTTTAAGTCATTAAGTTTTGTGATAATTTGTTTCAGAGCAAGAGGTAACTACTGCATGGTAAAGCCAAGAATTCTGGCATGGCCATGTTCAGATTGGGAGAACTATCAAGCATCCATGCAGAGATGTTGCTGAGGGGACTTAGACATGCTTTGAGTCTAGGAAAGAGCTGAAACTAATGCCATGCACCTGGGAGTCATTGGTGAGAATCATACCATTAGTTGGTATTAAAAGCCAAGATGTTGCATGTGTGAGAGAAGGTCCAAGGACTCCAACATTCAGAGACCAGAAAAAGCAGAAGGATGTTGCATAAAGGAGCAGAGAACTGGCCAGTGATACAGGAAAGAAATGAAGGGGCTAGGGGGTCCTGAAACCAAGGGAGGAATACATTTCAAGAAGGAAGGAGTAATGAGCAATTTGGATGCCAGAGAGAAGTGAAGTAGGATGGGGTATATCGGTCATTGGACCTGGCAATATGGCGGCTGGCTAGAAGAAGGCAGGTGTCTCAAGCTCCTGCTCCAACACACAGCATGAACAAATGTCTATTCCATGATCTGGCAGCAAGAGCTGTACACAGTGGGCTCCTTAACATTGTTGCCATGGCACCGTTCTCACTTTTGTCCCATTCACTGGCTCCCAAGTGACAGTGTAGCCCTTCCCAGTCTGCAGAACACCATCATCAACTCAGCTGAGCTCACCAGTTAGACAGCCTTGCACCAACCAGCAGAAACCAGCAGGAACCAGGCTACTGCAAAGCCAGCACCCTGTCCTGATTGTTCAACAGAGAACACATGCTTTTGAGGGACATACATAGGGTTCAGCTCTGACTCTGACAGCTTTGTCAAATCACTGAGCCACTCTGAGCCTCAGTTTCCTTATCTGTAAGAGGAAATCATAAATACCTCCCTCATAGGGCTTTAAGGAGGCTAAACTGTGGCAACCCAGAGTGACCTGGTGTCTAAGAAAACAGGCTCTTGGTTCAAAAACCTTGCTGGCCATTTACCAGTTGCATGACATCAGTCAAGTTATTTCAACTCCTGTGCTTCAGTTTTCTCACCTGTAAAATGGGAGTCATCACAATAATAATGACTTCTTTAGTCACGTTGAGCTCTAAAGGACAAAACACACATCAAAAGATTTGCATAGTGACTGGCCAATACATTCAAGGCTCTGGTATCATTATAGAAAGTCCTTAGCAGAGTGGGAAATCAGAGAAAATAAAGAGTAAAATATTAAAAAAACAAACCCAACCAGCCAGCATTTATTGAAGATAACATACCGGTAGCGTATGTATTCCTAAACACTAGTCCTCAAAACAATCAGAAAAGGTGCTTTGAATTATAATATATTGAACACCGCATTATAATTAAGATGCTGTATTTGGAATGATGCTGATGTTTTGCTAAGCCTTTGGATCTGGGCTATACACAGGAAAAATGGGGGTGTTTATGTGAGGTGGGGAGGGGGAAGAAAATGTCAGTGTAAATTAAACAACTGGGTTCTTCCCTTAAATTAAGTTTGAGATTAGCTAGGCCCAGGCTAATTACAAGGCCAGCATGTGAGGCAAGTGGGGGCCATGCCTTTTATTTCTGAAAGTATGTCCTGGGAGCTATCACACGCCAGCATCCCCCAGTGTCTTCCATGGAGGATTGGCGCCTGTACGTTAAGCGAAATTGAATTCATTCCCCACAAGCATGTATAACTGATCTCTGAAGATATATTAAAAATAAGGAAGCTGTATCCAGGAGGAGTCGCAGACATCGCTCCACATTGCCTCGGGCCACTTTTCTTCTTTATCGACTGTCAACAGCATTATCAGTGTCTGCTCTTGGCAGCCAGTGTGTGGCATAAAGAAGAGGAGCCTCGCCTGCATGAACGGGACCATTGCCAGTCAGAGAGGAAAGGCTGAGTTGTTCACTGGGAGCTAAAGGTCTTGGAAAGTAGGTCTTCGCGACAAAACCGTGCTCTTATTTTTCATGGCTGCCAGTAAGAGGCACAGACTCAAAGAAATAATGATGGATGAGGAGGAACTCTCATGAGGGATCATTTTTGGAACCAAGCTTGAGGTGTACCTACGGAAGGAGAATTGACTGCCTCCTCATTGAGAGAACATGGGGTCCTCCCTCCGGGCTTCCATCCGCTCAAGGAGAAGATGGCAGACAGATAGCTGACTTTGGGAAGGCGAAGGGGATGAGTGACCTTGTTCAGGCCCACCGTGTTGCTGACTTACAGCCCTCAGTTGGGTCTTAGCTATTGCTAGCCTGCATATTTGTGGCACCCTCATTCTTTTTCTGAGAGCCAAGAAGGGGGCAATTTGTCCCATTTAATTGTTGATAAAATGGAGG
Organism: Enhydra lutris kenyoni; assembly: GCF_002288905.1. Lineage (NCBI taxonomy): Eukaryota > Metazoa > Chordata > Mammalia > Carnivora > Mustelidae > Enhydra > Enhydra lutris. The sequence goes on from NW_019154090.1 coordinate 34,940,844, forward strand.
TTCAGGGAGGTGAAATTGCCACCTACCAGCAATCCAAGGCGAATGGCCCCATAACCCTAAGAAGATTGTGCAACCTAGTTCTTCTGCTCTGTCTGTCCTTCACTCTCAGGGAGGGTGTCTACATGTCCCAGGTGCAAGGCACACTGGCATCGCAGGCTTGGTTTCTTGCCTGCTTTGGCATTTCTACCATTAGCTGTCACCTCCTCAATCTGTATTATCAAGGCTGGGGCACTCATTCCTGGAGAAAATGCAGGAGCATGTCACTGGGAGCCCAAGGACGGCCCCTTCCATTCACCAACTGCTCTGTTAGGAGTCTATCCTTGTAGGTGTTATACATACGAGTGTTAATTCTATTTGACATTCGTTGAGTGCTTTCCATGTGTGTGGGAGACTGTTCTCAGCACTTTATATATGTGAATGCATTTAAACCTCAAGTTAAACAATGAGACAGACCTCATAATTGTCCCATTTTACAGATAAGGAGACGGAGGCAGAGAGAGTTTAAGCAGCTCATGCAAAGGTCCCAAAGCTATTAAGAGGCACAGTTGGGATTAAATCCAGATAATGTCACTTCAGAACTTGGGCCTTTGATATGTGCTCAGACTTATCCTTCAATGATAAGAAGATAGACATGGTCAGGACAGAGGTGGGCATGGTGTGGAAAGAAAACTACAGAGCCAAAGTCTGGTTAGGATGTTTCCCTGGGGGCTCAGCTGTCTTCTGGGGGCAGCTAGGAGCAAGATACAAGAAATCCAAGGGCCAGAAAATGATGAATGATAATGCCTGGCTGGGGGAGCAGGGTGGTAAAGGAAAATTAAGTTGTTTTGTTTGAACAGTCTTGCTTTAGAGGAACCAGCTCCAAATACACAACAAAGAAATAACCATCATGGCAAAATGAGCTGATCATCTACATACAGAATTTATTGCTTTCATTTTCACATTGGCCAGATCAGAACTTTGTGTTCAGATATAATAATACCCTTTCTTCCGCTAAGAAGCAAGCAAACCCAAGCTTTCTTCCATAACAAGGCCTCCTGGCCCTCTTATGTGGCTCTTAAACAGTTCTAATTATTTCATTGTCCTACGCTAAATCATCATGATGTCCTATATTTGGAAGTAGGTGAAAAAATCTGATGTATCCATATATGTTGTTTTGCACAGACATGAACCAGAGTTCATGCATGTAAACACAGGAGTAAAACCTGACCTGTGTGATTGTTTTTACAACCTGACTTTCAAATATATTCTAAAAAAAAAAAAAAGAGAGAGAGAGAACATTTGGAATATAGTTTCCTGAGACAGAGGTAGGGTTTAATTGTTGAGTGAAACCATAATAGAGTGGAGTTGGAGCCAGTGAGAGATACAGATATTTAATGAGCAAATCCAATGTACCTACCACCACCCGCACCATTTCCAAAATATGGTGGATGGACAGACATGGTTCACCTTTGAGGACTTTATCGCAAGGGCATGGGATGGGGACGGGGAACAGGGGTAGGGAAGTCACTATGCAGGAGGGAGGACAATAAACACCAGAAAGGCGTTCTTCCTAGCCCTCCCAAGAGAATGGCCTGGGGGGATTTTGTGAAAGAGTAACTTCATGGAAATGGGACCAGGGACTTTCAGGGGATTTCCATATGGAGAGATGTAAGCAGAGAAGACCAGGTCCTTTTGCAGTTTATCCCCCATCCTGCCTAACGACATAGTGGCAGTGCTCAAGGGCCACTAATAGTCACCGAAAATCAAATACCGTCTGAAAAGGATTTATCTCTACAGGAATCTTTAAACATACGAAAAGAACATCTATGCAGTCTTGGTTTCCCTTCCTCCTTGAAACGGTTAATCACATACATTCCTAGTTTAGTTTCCATTTTCGTTGCCTTTTAGCATACCATTCCAAGGAGTTCTTTAAGAATGTGCTTTTTCAAGTCGAGTCAAACCCCATCAAAAAATAATGGCACAAAACAAACAAAAGGCTCCATGATCTGGGAATAAATAATCCGGGGCTAACGACTCAGCTGGACTACCCTTCCACAATGGGCACCAAGTCCCCAAGGACGGGGTCAGACACAGGCTTGCGATGTATCAAAATTATAAATAATTATAGCAATGAATTCATTTAATCAATCAATTTCACCAGTGTTGCGCAGGGGTGGACGGGGCATAAAACTCCACATAGCTATCAATTGCTCCGATTACAGCTGGCTGTCAGCCAGAATTCCCCTGATCCATGTTCGTTAAATGCACATTAATCTGAATTTGGCAGTGTAATCAAGGACCTAACTGAACTGTGAAATTGAATTCTGCAGTAGAACATCATTTGACCATTTTATGCCAAGGCTGGGGGAAAAAAAAGGTTTGGTTGGGGGTAGGGCGAGAGAAAGAAAAGGAAAAAAGGAAAAAAAAAAGATCCTGCCGCAACATCTATTTGTCATAGTGGCCTTCTGTACTGGTGACAGGGAGGCTGTGGCGAGATCACGCTGGGCTGGCGGGGGTGGGGTGGTGGTGGGGGAGGGCCCCGGTGAGCATGTGTCCGTGCGGGAAGGATCGGAGTGCAGGATGCTCCGTGAAAGATGGCGAGTCTCTCTTTCCACTGCCCACAGAGCTACAAGGGATGGGAGGCGGCTGCTGGCAGCTGCTTGAGCGTGGTGCTCCAATCCACCTTTTCTGAGTACAATAAAGCAGAGACTGCTCAGCTCAAAGAGGAAAAAAGCCAGACCGCGTGTTGTTCGCTGTACATAAATCAAACGTGGGATAAAAGCGAATCACAGACCCCTATTATCTGAACAGGGAAAGTACATCTTAAATTGTCCTTACTTGACTCAAAGGGAAATATATGAGGACCAGCCTCGGCTTTGGGAAAGGAAAAGGACTGCCTATAAGAATTCCAGAGAGAATCTGTAACTAGCTTTCTCTTCAGGGATGTTTTAGAGGCTGGCAATTAGGGGAAAGGGATTCATTCAGTCCTATGTCTTGAATATGTATTTACTCTCCTGTGTCCCTCTGGCTGTGTCTTGCTGTGCTGATTCTCCCTGCCGTGGGCAGGACTGCCACTGCTGGGGGCTGTTCCCCGCCTACCCTCAGGTGGGGGCACATTGCCGCATCCTCGTGGAACAGTGGCTCCTACTCCTCCTGGAGGCAAGGCTTCAACTCGTGCCCGTCCACAGTCAGTCTCCGAATTACTTATTTTCATTTACACAGTGGAGTGGCCCTGTTTCACCGATGACAAAGGGACACAACGCACGCTATGAGCTGCCATTGGATTTCGGTTAAGAAAGGCAAGCAGCACGCGCTGTCACTGCCAGGGAACAGTGGTCATGAGCCAGACCTCTGGGGACCTAAAGAATCAGGTGTCTGCTGAAGATTCTAACGCGGGGGACTTGAAAGTAGCATAAGTTCTGGATAGTCAGACGCTGGCTGGATTTCCAAATTGCATGTAGCAGACAACCATTCACCACGTTTAGTGTTTGGCAAGGAACTCTCCCAAACCGTGACGCTGGATTCCTAGTTGGGCATGTAGGAACTTACACCTTTTGACGTGAAGTTGGAAGAGTTGTGCTTTTCTTTGCCTTACAGAATATACGGCAAAAGGACGCTGAGAGAGTCTGGACACATGGCTTATGACCTGTACACGTAGGCAAAGCCTAGTTAAAGAAATGAATAGGTCTGTGCTCAGTCAGCAGGCTCAAGCTTATAGGTCTCTTCCTCCACCTCTGGACTGGTATGTCCAATTAACACTCCCCCGCACACACACATACTTGCTGTTCCAAACTCACAGAACGCATCTTCTGTTCAAGAGCAGACGACTCAGACCTGAGATCTGCCCCCACCTGCAGCAGTGGGGGTGGGGAGGGGCGGTGTCTGTACTTCTGGGGACTGGCTGCCTGCTGCGGAATATGGTTCAAGTACATCAGGGCCTCTAAGACAGCCGGGACAGAGACTGCCAGGTCAAATTAATTTCATTTTAATTTGGTAATGGAAAACTCACTCACAGTGACTAAAACACAATTTACTTTGAGCCATGAGAATATTCGCGGGAAGATTTGTCTATTCATACGCAAAGGCCCCGTGAAGCCTCATGGATGGACAAGTCTTTGAGATGTTCTGAATCACCTCGTTGGATGTTTTCAGGTTTTATGAACCTTAATGAATATCCTATAAGAGCCTATATGTAAAGAAAAAAGTCGAAATAATACCCATGGTTCTGTTAAGTGATTAGCACCTCTCTCTCCCACTCTCTCTCTCTCCCCCACCCCACCGACCTCTGATTTTTGCTGTAGCCCGTAAGATTTCCCAAGTATTGCCATCTTGTGACCCATTGGGCCCTAACAGGATCTCAGCAAGAGTTCAGCTGGGATAAGGAACTGCAGTTTTGTCCCTGGACCTTGGCTGAATCTGGGTGTGCAAGTGCTACAGAGAACAGTGAGTCCTTACCTTACTTACTGGTGCAGGAAGGCTGAGCACACTGCCTCAGCCGCTTTTTCCTTCCCGGGAAAGCAAAGTGACAGCTAAGCAGTGGAAAGAACCATTGCACTGGTGACCCCAGAAGAAAGATCTGGGGAATCCTGCCAGTTTTTCTTACACCCTCTATCTTTGCTCAGATCCCTTTAATATGTCATCTGTTTGGACTGTGCTGTGATACAGCACTGGTCACTTGGCTGCCTGGGACACAGGAGATTGTAGGCGTAAGATGGAGGGGTTGTTTGGCAAGAACCTTCATCGTAATGACAGATGTAGTTATGGATGGTGCTTCTTGCTTGAATGCTGCTGGATACTCTGCTCTCTCTTAACATCCAGGAAGTCTGAGAATTTCATGCCCATTCTAGAGGGTAGAGCAAGCAGTAGGGTGATGGGGTTGGGGTCCTCAGGCTAGCTCACTGAGGTGTGGTGGGGCCTTGAGGAAGTCACACAGCTATTCTGGCCTTCTGTGACCCGCATCTCTGAGGTGAGGACAGCAGAACTTATTAGTCTATACGGAATGGCTGTGAGGTCAAAGTTACTTGGAACTTGTTCTCATATGTTGATAATATGTAAAAGGTTCCATGGCTGGTGTTAGCAGATCTGGGGACATGTTTTCCAACCAGAAATATGTCGGGGAATTGGGGCTAACACTGAGCGTCTGCTCTGTGAGGACTCCTTTACATTTACTCATCTGTTTTCATCTGTAGAAGAAGGTCAAAGTAGTCATGGAAACACTCTACAGAGGAGGGAACTGAGGCACACACAAGATCCTACAGCCAGTAAGTGTGTGAATCCAGGGAACTGGATTCTAGATAATGTCTCCTGTAATGGGTGAGAACATCTGGTTGTCATTCAGAAAACGGAGTAAGACCATCAGTCAAGGTAGAGTGAATGCGTATGAGTGTCTCAGGGAACTTCACTCTTAATGCCTCCTTTTGGTCTGTGGTCCTAGCTTTTCACACGGTCTGGGTGAGGCTAAGGAGATTCTCAGAGGATTTCCCCTCACTGAGAACAGAGAGAATCAAGCACATTCTCTGTGTGCCCCAAATCTGTCTGTGACTCACCACCGATTCTTCACCAGCGAGATGAGGGCTGCCTGTGGTGTGCATCTCTGGGCCCCGAGGCCTCATACCCATCTTTCTGGTCCTCAGTTTTCTTCTGGGGAAAAAGGAATGTTCTGGAATATATAGACTGTGCAGTCAGATGGACCTAATTTTGGGTCCTGACTCAGCTGTCTGCCTGTAAAGAGCTAGCCTCTGAGTCTCAGCTTTCTAACTGTAAAAGGGAGATGATCTTGAAGTCTTCCAACATTGCCATGAGGGCTAAATCGCGTAGGGCTTACAAAATCCTTAGCTCGGTGCCTGGGGCACAGTAACCCTCAGCTTCATGTCACAGCTGTCTCCTGTCCACACGCCAGACCTACAGATTCATGTGTCGACTGTGTGCATTCTTAAGTAGACTTCTGCTAATTATCAACTTATTTAACCCTCACACAACGTGATTATTCCCATTTTATAGACAGAGGAGTGGAGTTTAAGCCATTTACTCACCCAGGTTTAAGCCGGGGGTAGTTTATCTCTAGGACCTACACCCTTGAATGCCCAAAAGTACTTGCAAAATGGTTAGCTAGGGAACAGTGATTTCTCAGCTGGGGCCAGCTTTGCCCCCTGCTGCCCCATAGGTCATTTGACGGTGTCTGGAAATAGCCTGGATGTCACAGGAAGGGATGCTACTGGCATGCAGGGACAGAAGCCAGGGGCGCTGCTTACCCTCCTCCAGTGCACAGGGCAGCTGCCTACAAGACAGAACCATCAGGCCCAGCATGTCCACAGTATGGAGGCCGAGAAATCCTGCTATTGAGTGGGACAGGACCACACTCCCCAAGGGAGCTTCATGGCTGCAGGTATTTAAAGGAGTTTGTAAGGTGAGGTGAATGCAAAGGCTATTCCTGGGCCACTGGGGATGTGTCTAATGTCTGGTGTAGGGGTTGAGCCTGGAGAGCTGGATGCCAGCTCAGCAATGAGTTCAGACGACTGACTGGGCTGTTTCTGAGCCCCTCCAAGCCCCCAGATTCCTCAGAGGTGCAAGGCAGGCAAGAGTTCCTGCCTTCCAGGACTACGAGGCTCAACAAGGCAACATGTGTGTCTGGCACGCAGTGAGTGCTTAGTGAGCCGGCAGAACTGTGATTATGCAGGGGGGGGGGCAGGGACGGGCGGGGCGGGGGGCTTCTTGGGGCTGGAGCCAGAGCGGGGACGGATTGCTGGGTCAGCACCAATACACGCTAGCTGGAGGCTGCCTGCTCCCTGGAGAACAGTGGAATGAGCAAAATCAGATGCCTGGTGACACTGTCTCTAGCCAGTTTCCCTCCCTGTGAAGCAGACTTGTCTGCAGGGGACGGTGGAAAGCATCCTCTCTCCACATCAGGCTGTTTTTATAGTTGTGTGATGTGGATGGATTTTGTTTGGCTTCATTTGTTGCCCGAGGTTTTATCTGCCCAGCCCTAGCACCAGACATTCAGAAGTAGGGAGATAGACGATACCTACAGGTTTATAACATCCTTGATTCCTGTCTTGTGAATGGGAAAATCAGGTAAGTTGACAGCACTGGAGGAATTTTTTCTATGGGTTAATGGTATTTTCTTCTCCATTAGGCCAAAATAGAAAACTGGTGTCTGTTACTCTCTTTCTCACTTACGCATACCCATCCCTCCTCATTTTTGCTCTGTCTGGAGACCCACGCAAACTGCATGCTTTCATGTATTATCTGAGATATGAACATAACCCACCAGCTTCTAGGACTTTCCACGAGGCACAGCCAAATTATCTGAGTCGTGATCTCTATTTCTTCCCTCAATAGAAAATCCAAATGTGATTGGTAGATTTTTAAGAGTACAGCTCTAAAGTCACAGGCACCTAAGTCTTTTTAGAGAGATGTTATATTTTTAATCAAGTAAACATTTTAATTACTAACATGCCTCCCACCTCCTACCCTCCCACTAATTCTGCTTGTGATTTTCTCATGGGTCTCCTGTGAAATGGAACAGCAGCTTATATCTTTGGAGCCCTTGATTATGAGAGCTGAAAAACCCTTGGTAGAAGTTCCCAAGGGCTAATATATTATTATTTTTTTTTTTTCTGAGCTACAACAGTTTCTGCATTGTTTCTGCTTTATGTATTTCTTTTCTGAGCCATAATAGTTTTCTGCATTGTTTCTGGGATTAACAAAACTAGATTTCAGAGCAGATCTGCTTTGCCTTATATTTGGAAGTCTGTAGGAAGAGGGATCTAGCAAGGAATGAATCAAATTATCCCCTCCCTCCATCCTCTTCCTATTCCTTTACTTAGCCTAGAGTTCTGGTGGTCACTGGGGCCTCTCATGGGTTTTACTGGCAAATGCAATTGAGCCCCTTAAATAACATATGCCCATATAAAGGGAAAAATGCACTAGGAGAAAGACCAGACCTGGATTTCATCCTTGTTTTGCAACCAACTAACTATGAAAACTTAAGCATTCTACATGACTTCCCTGTCTTTGTTTCTCCTTCTGTGAGATATGTGGTCAGGGGTTGTGGGAGGGGTGGTGGTGGTGGTCCTATTAAATCTCAAATGCCTTTAGGGATTAGGCTAATGGGGAAAATGAATGAAGTGGGCTGGACAGGGCCTGTCCCCTCTAATGGGGAGTCTTTTTCTCTAGCCAATTCCATTCCCAGTGCTAGGTGAAAATGCGGGCCCAGGGGTATCAGATCATTCCCTCCCCCCCTTTTTTTAAAGAGAAGCCTAAAACCCAGAAGTTGAAGATTTTAAATGAAATATCTTGATTTATCAGAAGTTGGGAATGACTATTTGGTGGATAAAATAGATCAATGGACCAAATATGGCCCCAGGGCTGAAACATTATTTCCTCTGAACAGAACTTCCTCTATGATCTTGACCTAAACAGCTTCCTACCATGAGTGCTCAAATACGTCACACACACAAAAAAGTCATATTTGATCCTAACTAGCCATAGCAATCCTGATAAAGGAGAACAAAGCTTCCTGATTTCAAACTACATTACAGGGCTATAGAGATCAAAATAGGATGGTTCTGGCAAAAAAGCAGACTCATAGATTAAGAGAACACATTAGAGACCAGAAATAAACCTACATATACATAGTCAATTTTTGACAAAGTTGCTGAGAATATAAAAATGCAGAAAGGATAGTCTTTTCAGTATACAGTGTTGTGAAAATTGGACAGCTATATGTAAAAGAAGGAAACTGGACGCCTGTCTTACACACATACAAAAATTAACTCAAAATGCATTGAAGACTTGACTGTAAGACCTGAAACCATAAATTCTTAGAAGAAAAATAGGAGGTAAATTCCTTGGCATTGGTCTTGGCAATGATTTTTCATCTTTGACGCCAAAAGGCAACAATAGCAAAAGAAAACAAGTGGGACTACATCAAATAAAAAGCTTCTGTCCAGCGAAGGGCAAGATCAGCAAAATGAAAAGGCACTGATGGGATGGGAGAAAATATCTGCAAACCACATGTCTGATAAGGGGTTAAAAAATATATAAGGAACTCACACAACTCAATAGCAAAAACAAGAAACAAAAAACAAACCAAATAACCCAATCAAAAAACAGACAAAGAACCTAAAAACACATTTTTCTAGGGATGATATACAAATAGTCAATGGTACATGGAAAGGTTCTAGACATGACTCACCATCAGAGAAAAATCAAAACCACAATGAGCTGTTACCCCCTACCTGTTCGAACGGTTAGTATATTAAAATTTAACTTTAAAATGAACTTTATTAAAAACTTACCATGTAATCCTGACTTTTTTTTTTCCTTTTCAACAGATTCTTGTAAACTTTGCCAGAAGGCAGGAACCACTGTATTCTTCCATCTAACGGCTTACAATCATATGCTCCTTAACAGAGGACTTCGTATAATATGAGCACCCAATATTTAATAGTAGTGTATCAGGATAGCTTTCAAATAAAGATTCTTTTTTTTTTTTTTTGCCTTTTAATCAGAAACCCTGTAGGAGATCTCCAAAGACTTTGATTTTAATGAATAAACATGCCTTAGCTTATATCCTCTGCCCTTGGGGCTTGCGGATGGAAATCAGGTAGGGTTTCAATATGGATTCTCACTTAAAAGGCAAACCATCACATTAGAATCTGACTATGTGAGAAGGTCATGCTAGCACCGCATTTGTGGGGTGCCTGCCCATGGGAGGGAAGAAGAACTTTACCTTTGGAATGCACATTGTGGGCTCGGACAAGCGAGGGTAGGTGTAGGAGTTGTATGAGTGTCCTTGGGGGTGTGTTTTAAATGCACTTCCTCCGAAGGGCATCATGGGTTCCTGGAGCCCTGAGCCTGACCTGGACCTCTGCCGCATGGTGGGCTGAGGGCTGGTCTGATGCAGGTAGGACGACTTTGGCCTCCTATCATAGTCATCCAGGCTGGGTCCCCACTCGCTTTCGCTGAACGCCAGGCTCTCCTTGGAGAACCCACTGGTCCCCGCAGTTCTAGAAGGCGTGAACTGGAATGGGTAATCTAGAGGGGAACTGCTTGAGGCTCTCTGATACTCCCACTTGAGGTCGCCGTATTCACTTGGTTTGCTCAGTGAGTCCAAGTGTGCGTGATAATCAAGGGGAAATCTGGCGAGATCGGATTTCCAAGGCTTCATCTCAGGATAGTGGGCCTCCCCGTGTTTGGTCTTGGTAACATGCCCATTTTGCTTGGCCACGTGGCTGCTCTTGTAAAATGGATCCAGGTCATCGCCATATAGACTCTTTTCTCGATACTTCTCGGTTGTGTAGTCAGCAGTGGTATCAGATTCGCTGGAATACTGTGAGAAGGTGATGAAGCCATTTTCTTCCCGATGGCCTTGACCGTGGCTGGAGGCTCCCTGGTCTGGGGTAGGCGGGCTTTCCTTCCTTAGGGAGTTGGAGCGAGTCACGGAGATGTTGTCAAAGTCCTCTAGCAGGCCGTTGATGGAGGTTTCCTTGCATGGTTTAGTTCCTCTAACGATTGTCTGGGAATAGTAAAGGGAATGCCATTTAAAGAAAACATTTCATGCTTTCAAACTGATGCTGGAATCCCACCCCTATTCCATCTAATTTAAACCACAGAGGAAAAATGACCCCAGGGAATCCCCTAAAAAGTGATAATAAACAAAAATTGTTGACTGATTTCAGTGGTGAAATAAGTCACATATTCTTAAATTGCAAATGATCTTAAGCTGCAAATTTTCTTTTACCTCACTCAATTGAAAGATCGAGTAAACATCAAAAAGCCATTTAGAAGACTATATAAGATTATATAAGCAATTATTGTCTTATTTGCCAGTTTAGGGGAAACCTCCTCCCCACCCCATCCCATCCTTAAATAATAAACCCTAACCACCTAACAATAGGCTGATTATAATTTTAAGTGTATAACTTGTAAGAAAAATCATATTTATTATTTTTTACATTCATTATTCAGATTATTTGCAAAACCAGTAAACACTGTCATGTGAGTATTAATATACCCAGAAATGGGCACACTTTTTTTTTTAAGCTTTTTATGGAAGACATGAAAATTGAAGTTACCAGATTTTAAGGAGGAGGAAGGCCCTTTCTGAACTGTAAGTAAGGAAGAGCATGAAGATTCCTTGGGAGATTTTATTTGTGATCACATGTGATATTCTCATTAATCATCTAACTGTAATGCCTCCTAGAACCAGACTTTGGTAACATCATCGCTGACGTCTGGACGGCTTAGTAATTGACACAGTCATACTTGAAATCTTAGTGACAAACTGCCTGGCCCAAATATTCCCTTTAACGAACCTAAATAACACCGGAATACCAGGAACAGCAAGAAATCACAAACCATTTACAAAGCCAGTCAGCTGTGCCTTCACAATGACAAGGTTTGCCGCAAAAGATGACGGGGGTGGATCAAAGAACAAAGAACAAAGTGTTGTGACTTCGGTCTTCCAGGATTGTAAGAGAAAAATACCTTTGAGCATGTAGCAAAGGAGTTCAAAATCATCTCAGTAGAAGAGAGGGTTTCAAACTAGAGGGAAAAGTCAAAGTTATAAAGCTTATACCTTCTAAGATCAGTGTTTCTCAAAGTCTCCAGGATGAAAGCCAAGGTTTTGTTTTTCTCTATCCAATCAGTCCGGGATTAAGACTTTTGGTCTATACTCCTCTTTTAAATAAACTTTTATTTTTAAAAATTTTTTTAAAAAGATTTTATTTATGTATTTGACAGAGAGAGACACAGCGAGAGAGGGAATACAGAAGAGGGAGTGGGAGAGGGAGAAGCAGGCTTCCTGCAGAGCAGGGAGCCGGATGTGGGACTCGATCCCAGGACTCTGGGATCATGACCTGAGTCACCCAGGTGCCCTTTAAATAAACTTTTAATTCTGGAATGGTTTTAGATTAACAGAGAGGTTGCAAAGAGAATATACGGAATATACTCATATATCCCCTACTATACTTTTAACATCTTACACTGTTATTAACCAAACATGAGCTCCTTTCCTAGTGTTCCAGGGTCCCATCCAGGATATGATGTGTCATATCTCCTTAGTCTTCTCTGGCCTGTGATAGTTTCTCAGATTTTCCTTGTTTCTGATGACCTTGCCAGTTTCAAGGAAGAGTGGTCAGGGGCTCCACAGAATATCCCTCAACCAGGAATGTCTGATATTTTTCCCATGGTTAAATTGAGTTTATTGGTTGGGGGGGGGCGTGTGTGGGGAGATCATGGAGTGAGGTACCAATTTTATCACATCATGTCCAGTGTGCCTATGATCAACGGGGCTTATCACTGATGATGGTGGCCTTGGTCATCTGGCCCAGGTAGTGTTCACCAGGTTTCCACATGTAGAGTTACAGTCCCCTCCCTTCCCTGCTTTCCAAACCATACCCTTGGAAGTAAACCACTCTCCCTCCTTGAGTTGGGTATATATATAACATATGTGGAATTCTTCTGCACAGGAGACTTGCAAGTTCTACTTACTTATTCAATTATTCAGTTTGGTCAGTATGGATAGAAATCATGGATATTTGCTTTATTCTCTGGACTATAACCCTAAGCTATGTTTTGTTCTGTTGCTCTAATTGTTCCAGCTTTATTTATTAAGAGTTATTTCAGACTGGCTGCTCTGTCCCTTTCCCAAACCCCATCTTCTTATTTTTTGAGCCCTTCCTTACCTTTTGGCTCTACAAGATGCCCTGGGTTCATCTTGTCAGTTCCCTGCCCTTGCCCTAGAATCCACCATTTATCCAAGAGGCCTGGTTCCTTGAACTGGTTAATGACACTAGAAACTAGTATCTGGCTGCTGGGTGTGCTCATTGCTACTGGGATGACACTGGTTTCAGACCGTCTCTGTGAACACAGCCAGGCAATCCATGGATATACACACTTCCCCCAGTAGGCACAGAAATTTCTAAATATATCCGTCCATCTGTAACTATATTAAGCTAAACATGAATTCTTACTGTTGTCTCTGAATTTCATCTAGGACCACATGGTTCATTCCAGCTTTCTCTCTTATTTGTTGGTGAAAAACCTGAATCTTCATCTGCCATTCTTTTGGATATTCAATCCCAGTGTATAGATGTAGTCATTTCAGAATTATGACCCCACACCACCATGGGAAACACTGTTGACTGCGAGAGTACAGTGTTTAGTATGGGCTTTGGGCTTAAAGCTTCCATTCAAAGAAAGCCTTGTTCTCCAAAGTTACTTAGGTAACACCCTCTTCAATGACATTGTAGCAGGTACATTCTTCTTCCACAGTTTGTATTCCATCCTGGGATCCTCTTGATCTCCTGGTTGGCTTAAAAAATTAGTCTTTGTGCTGGAAAGTTCTGTGGGTATTGATAAATGGGAAGCATCATGTATCACCATTACAGAGTCATACAGATTAGTTCTACACCTGCCCCCTCAAATTCTCCTAAGCTTCCCCTGGTGAGACACCACCTCCTCCCCAAACCTTTGGTATACTGCTGATCTGTCTTCCACTGTTACAGTTCTGCCTTTCCCGAATATCATATGAAGGGAATCAAACAGTAAGGAGCCTTTTGGTCTGGCTTCTTTCATTTACTATAATGCATTTAAGGTCAATCCAGGTTGTTCTGTGAATCAATAGTCAATTTTTCCCTATTCTTCTTTAAAATCACTGAATAGTATTCCATTATATGGAGTGTTATGACTGTTTGTGGGGGCGACATATAAATGGATTGTCCAAAGAGGTGGTATTTTGTGTGAGCATCCCCCAGAGAGAAAAAGAACCAGGTATCATATATACATCAGGACCTCTTCTCAGAGCAACAACATCTATGCCCACCACAACAGATGAACTTGGGAGAAGCAATACCTTGCACAGGGAAGGGTGAGCATAGGGGAGAAGAAAGGAAGAAATGGACATCTTTTGATGCACTGAGTACGAATGCTAGAAACTCACCCTCAAAACTCTCATGTCTATCTGAGCAGCTTCCAACTGCATCTCAGGTGTATCTTAGCTGCTTATCATTTCTCTTTCTATTTGCTCAGGGTGTTCTTCAAACTTTCCTAGACATAGGTACTGTTACTTTCTGTGGATTTAACAACTGGCCTCCTCTCTTTTTCAATAATGCTTTGTACAAATTTTTAAAAAAGACTTATTTATTTATTTGAGAGAGCGTGAGTGAGCAAGTGCATGAGGGAGGGTAGGGGCAAAGGGAAAGGGAGAGAGAGAACCCTAAGCAGAGTTCCTACTGAGCAAGAAGTCCAACGCAGGGCTCGATCCCATGACCTCTACATCATGACCTCAGCCGAAATCAAGTCCGATGCTCACCTGACTGAGCTACCCAGGCGCCCCACGTTTTGTACACATTTTTAAGAAAATGGTATTAATTTGTTTATATCACAGTGGACCAACTAAAAGTCTTTTTAGCCAGCATTCTGGATAGAGATTGTACTCTTGCACATTCCTATTCTCTCTAACAACACCTGGCAGATTACTCAATGAAATGTTCTCAGGGATTTGCGGTCTTCCCCAAAAGTAGCTTCCCGGTATTTCTGATCCTGGGCATTCATACTGAATGATACGCCATGTGAATAATGACTATAAGGTATGCCAAGGCCTTTAAGTACCTTCTCAATTATTGGACCTGTTTGGATAATCCTTTAACCAAAATATTATCCAGACTTTCTCTGAACTTGACAAATAATAGTTAACTATATTGCAATTTTTCATGTTCAATGTAATCTTTGGGTCTATATCCCAGAAAATAAAAATCATTTCTCTAAATTCTATCCATCTTAAACAATATTAATCTTTCTTGTCTGCTTCCATCCTTCCTATCTCTGAATACAGCTCTTGGACGACAGAATCACTTCTAGCATCTTAGTGCTGGAAAAAATCTAGAGATGATCGAGGCCTCCTCCTCTCTTTCCTGAGTGACACTAAAACTCAAAGCTGACTTTGCCCACTGACATATAACAGATCTGGGATTCAAACCCAAATCCTCTCTTTTCCAATCTAGTGTCCTCTCTCTCTCAAAGTACAGCGGACCCATGATGAATGCTGCATCACTTCGTTAGTCTAACTCTCTTTCTGAGATACTCTTCCGACTCTTTTGAGCTAAACAAAATAGCACCAGTTGGCAATGTAAACACTTAGTGTGTGACATCACAATCCATCAAAAACGGGTCAATAAAATACATATTTTCTACTGTTCATTCCATTCCCTAGTGATGAGTTGTTGAATTTATACCATATGGGCAATTCTAGGTTCTGGTTTTAATTTCAGCCACATTTGCTTTGTGATTTAGTTTCATCCTTTTTTCATGACCTAGTCTCCAATTTATAAAAAGGACACTATCACTTGATAGCTAGTGATAGCCTTCCCAGCTACCTCCAGGAACTGTAGAGGCTGATGGAGGGAGGGAATATATAACAGTTTTGAAACATGCCAATGTACACATGTACTGCCTTCCAGAGGACACAGATTTGTAAATCTGAAATGAGTAAAGAACATTAAACACAACTCATCAATGAAGGCTAGTTAAGCTATGGAAATTATGGAGTAAAGAAAAGATCAGAGATGAACGAACTAAAAATCCTAAAAAGTTTTCAGGAAGAGTGAGTTACGAGCTAGGTCCAAGAGGAAATACTGGATACAGAAGGGAAAAAAAAAAAAAAAAGAAAGAAAGAAAGAAAGAAAGAGGTGATTACCAGCTCATCACTTACTCGATGATGGAGGCACAGAGCGGATCAGAGTCTGTTAAGATGCCACCATTCTTAGGGCTATGTGGATAATTATAATAACAGAAGAAAATGTTGCCCACTCATACCAAATTCGCATTTCAATCACTTGTCCTGGGGAATTTGTATCCAGAGAACCTGTTAGTTCATCTTCAGCAAATTAACAAATGGCTATGATAGAACTGCACAGTTAGTCTTAGAAATTCACTACCGGGATACAGATATTTAGAAGGAAAAAATCCCTCCCCGTGTGATTCCTTTGTGATTAGAACATTATTGAATACTTCCTTTGAAACTACTGAGTCCTTTAAATTGTCCTGTTTTCCCACTAAAACTCTTCCGATTTCATTAATAAGCTGAATGTGCAGGCTTGGAACTCAGTCACTTTTTTCTGGGGAATACTGTGAGAAAGGAATTTAGATTTCTATCTATCATCTATCAATATATCCATCCAACCACCTATCCATCCACCCACACATCCATATAGTAACTGCTAAAGCTGTAACAGAGATTTAGAATGTGCCTATATCCATACTATCTGTAAGTATTTTTTAAATGACTAAGTGATAACATCATGAAGTTCTGTTTGGAAGAGTCCATTTTTTCTCTCATTAATTATGCTTTAAATATCTTACTGATATTACTCTCACTGAATAAGAAACACTTTTAAAAAACAATGTAGTACTTTTTATTCTTGTTTCAAATCAGGCTCACAGCTCTTACCAGCTATGTGACAGTGGGCAAGTTACCTAAGCTTTTAAAGCCATGGTTTCTGATCCATAAGATGGCAAGAATAAATCTTTTCCTCATCGGGTTAATGTGATTCAATAATATGGGTAAAACAGTTGGCATAATTTCTAGAATACACTAAGTTCTAGTAAATGGTAGATTTCACTATTTTATAAGTTAAAATTTACTTTTAAATCAGATTGATAATAATTTAGGGGAAAAAGCCTCAAATAACAGAATAAATAAATAGCTTTATACAATGGAAGAATTGATGTTTTAGACCTTCAAAAACTATGATTTGTAACTTGGGATACAAAACACAAGCTTCCTCAGTTTAAAGATATATCATTAACTACAATTGTTATATATATCAAATAGGTATTCCTTATAGATCTAAAAAAAAATGAGATAGTTTCAAGTCATGGTTAGCACTCCATTGGTATCTTTCTTACAAAGGTAGTGTCTGAGCCATAAAAATTAACAAAATTAGACTTTCAACCATTTAAACTGAAAGACATATATAGAATAATAAAATTAATAGAAATACAATAAAGTATTGCCAGTGGTCATCTCTAGGTGGGGAGATTAAGGGTGCTATATATTTTAGACCTGTGTTCCTTAAGTCTTAATGTGCATACAAATCATGGGCAGATCCTGTTAAAGGGAGATTCTCATGCATTAGGTCTGAGGAAGGGGCTGAGATTCTGCATCTTGAATGAGCTCCCAGGCAGTGATAACCCTGGTGTTTTGCTCTTCACACTGTGTACTCAATGGGGTTAGTATATTTTCCAGATTTTCCACAACTAGGGTAACTTTTTTTTTTAAGATTTTATTCATTTATTTGACAGACAGAGATCACAAGTAGGCAGAGAGACAGGCAGAGAGAGAGAGATGGGGAAGCAGGCTTCCCGCTAAGCAGAGAGCCCGATGTGGGGCTCGATCCCAGGACCTTCAGATCATGACCTGAGCCGAAGGCAGAGGCTTTAACCACTGAGCCACCCAGGCACTCCTCACAACTAGAGTACTTTTAAAATTAAAAAAAAAAAAAAATTAGACTGGCATATACTTTTCAGTTTAAAAGGATTCAGGATTATATATATGTGTGTGTGTGTATTAAATATATATATTTTATTAAGTATATAGTTAAATATATTTTGTATCTATATAGCTAAATATATTTATATATTTTGTAATAAATATATATTTATATCTAAATATATTTTGTATCTAGATAACATTATATATGCATATACACACATATATAGTATTACATATGTATATACTGTGTTAAAATTATTTGATGTTACAGTTGGCTGCTAGGAGCTACACTCTTCAACATTTTCCTGTTCCCTATAGGGGTGAAATGTTTCTAATGGTTCACTAAAATGAATACTTTAATAGGTTTCACTATTTTAGCACACCTGCCTCTATAGCATCATGATCTTAGTATCAAACTATAAATCTTAGTTATTGATGAAAAAAACCCGAGTGCCATGGAAGTAAAGTTGTGGTTGTGGATATTGGAAAATTTCAGAAAGAAATTTTATCTATAGCAAAAACAAAAAAACAAAACCAAAGACCAAAAAAACAAAGAAACACCCCAAGACACTGTAACAGGCCATATAAGGCATGGTCTTTTCTTGGATCCCCTTTTTAGCATTTGGAAATGTTTCCAGATGGTATAAGTGTATTACTCTTAAAGGTAGTACACACTTTTCTCTCTTTCCATGAAAACTATTACATCAGTGTTAACAAGCAGGAGCTTGCAAAAAATATATATCTATTAAAAATAAATTGTTGACCTGCCTAAAAGGAAGACAAAAAAAGAAGAGTCAAATAACCTTATTCAATCAGGAAGACCAGTGCAACTAGAAGGTTTCACTTTAAGGAATCATAAACAGCCAAGCAATGATAATACAATCCAAACATCCAGAATTTTACAACATGGTTTAACCAGGCTTCAAAATGTAAGAACCACTATTTACGGCCGTCAGTGTCTGATGTTTATGAAAGCAAGATTGTGCAGTTTTAGAGATCAATAATGTAATAACTACAAGAGTATCAGTGAATTTCATGCTGCGGAACAGCCAGGCATTAAAAATCAATGCAACCCAATCTATTTGAGCTTGACACCCGGTTCTCATTGTCTTTCCATTGTGCCTGAACCAGCTCAGCATCTGCTCTCTCGGTGACAGTGGCCATATTTCATGGCGCTCCTTCCCCAGGCTGCCGGCCAGTGATAAGCTATAATGTATCTGTCCGTAAGAACAGCTGTCTCCCTGTGTTCCGAGGAAGAGATGAAAAAGGGCCTCTGCTCTCACAGACTGTATTAACCTTGACAATAATGAAGTGTGTAATTAACAGCTTTGCCCTAATAAGACCTTGCATGTCTTTAAAACAAAACAAAACAAAACAATGTCTTCCATCGTCTTCGAGAATGTGTTCCATTTTGTCGTTCTGGGTAAATGCTTCTTTGGAGGTCAGTAAGCTAAATATTCCCATGACTCAAGAACAAACCAGGAGTCTCTCACAGAAAGTATCTACTTTTAACAATTTATCTGAATTCTCACCCTGTTTGCAGAGAACCAGTTCCCTTGTTTCATTAGGGAATGTGGCTGGAAAGAGCTGTGTACATAACAGACAGATTTGACATACTTGAATCCTTATGGCAAGAAATGTTAATTCTCAGCTGTGTTTTTCTAACACCAGAGGACTATTTCTATTCTATTCTATTTTCTTTCATCTTTCTACATACATCTTTTTTGGTAACCACGGGGGTGGGGCTAATTGGGTGAAAAGCTAGAATCGCATATTCCTGGAAAAAAGAAGCATCAGGACAGCACATCTCAAAGTGGCAGCAGTGGTGAAGATTTCTAGTCATTAAGATCTCAGTAAATATGTAATGATCACACAGTATCCAAATAAGCTAAATCCTTGATTAACTAAAATTACTGTTATGTTCTGCACAAACTATCAGGAGTTACAGTGTATCTAAGAATGATTTTGTGAATTCAGTATACAGCAAGACTCCTCATGAACTGGAAAATGATCTTTTTTTTTTCCCCTGCCTCTTTAAAGACAGGGAATCCAACACATTTAGTGACCAGTTGCATACAAGGATAATCCCTAAAGGTGACTTTCTGTTTATTGTTAATCTGGCAAAGCAAAGGCAGTGTACAGCCCTGGTACTTGCTTGGAATGTGAGGCAGTCAGGGGGGCTGAAATCAATGGGAGTCAGTTTGACTGCGGGTAATGATCAGAAATGTTTCATGGATGTGTTTAAAATTGGTTTTCGACTATGAGTATTCTAGTTGGGAACTTAACTAGTATTTGCTTACTGTTTTCTGGTTCAAGGTCTAGGTAGCAATGAGGTCTAAGGAAGTATCTCTGTTCATGAACTTACTCATTTGCTTCAACAAGAAATCATTTCTAAGGGCAAGGAGTACTTGGAGATGAGACAAGGGTCCACCCATCTACTTCTTAATGTGGGTAGTATGTATGAGAATTTACTAATACTCTTTAACCTTCTCATATGCTATATTCATACCCGAGCCTGTGTTCCTCAAAAGCAGAGCTGAGGCAAAGGCTTGCTTGCACTTGAGTAGTCCATTTTGGAAAATGAGGTTAGGAATAGTTAGGAGGTGCCACAGAGACGGGGAAGTCAATTCAAGGGTGTGTTATCAAGCTAGCTCTCTGTGGACCATGGGACTCGATTTTCCTGAGGAGCTGTGAAGCCCATCTCAGAAATGTTCAATCACAGGAATGAAGATGGAAGGATTCATCAACCTGCTCCCATCTTCTGTGTCAGAAAGGTTAAGGGGACTCCCACGTGTGCCCCATGAGGTGGCGGTGAGGAAACTGCCATGTCTGGTAGAAAGGTAAGTGGTATAACAGAGGGGAGCAGCAGGTTGCCTCAGAAATTTCCGGAGGGAAAAAGGCTGGCCTGAAAGACATGAGATGGGACACAAAAGGCAACCAGCACACCATTTTTAGACATAGATATCACAATTTAAAAAAATTAAAAATGAAGACAGGACACCCTTCTCGAAAACCCATGGGCATGGATATCAGTATGCTTGACTGATGCAGCAGAGAGGTTCAGTGGCTACCACAGAGCTATACTCCCCTTCCGTTGTGTAAAGGTATTGCTGCAAAGCTGTTCCCAGCCAGGACCACATTTTCCAGCACCCTTTGCACCTGGACAGACTGAGGGACCAATTCTCACTCATAGAATGAGAGCCGGGTATAATATGTATCCCAACCAGGCCAGAGCCACAGAGAAATGCCTTTTCTCCTCTTTATTCTCCTGCCTGCCAGCTGAATGGAGAAGACCTGGCAGGCTCCTCTTGGTGGTGAAGGGATGCCGGAGCCATGTGGTAGAATGTGCGTTACTGAATGACCACAGGTCATATCTACCATGCTCTCGGTAGGAAAATCCACATTGGATATTAAGAGAGACATAAACTTCTATTTTATTGAACTTATTTACTAAGATGTAAGGGTTAATAAGTTACAGAAGCTAGAGTTTGCTTAACTAATATAATAATGATTAGAGCAAGTCCAGAATTAGAGAACAGATCAGGAATTAAAGAGCATAGGTAGGAACAGACTTGACCTTAGTGTTCTGGTCACGTGTGCCCACGCTGACTATAACCGGCCATATCAGCTGCAGGGTTACCCAGGAAAGCACTGTGACTTATGAACCTTAAGCTCACTTTCCAGAATAAATTCACCCACAAGCCTTTGTCTCAGCTCTACTTTTGAGGAGCCCAGTCTAAGATGTGACTAGAGCACATGGAAAGTTTAGGGAACATGATATAAGAAGTTAAAAGAAAGGACACTAAGCGCCTGAACCCGAGTAGAGCACTGAGAGCTGTGAACAGAAGTGCTTATCTCAGCTGGATTCGAGGGTTTCAGTAAGACGGGAACCACATCTGAACAAATGTTTTATTTTTCAGTATTTCAGGATAAGTTATAAACTCACTGAGGGGAGAGGAAGAAGGCACACTCGTTAAAGCCTATCACACTGACCAACCTTAGAGTTTGATATCAGTCTCTGTGATGGGTTGCTTCTGCAATGGGCACAAGTATTCCCCCTTTCTACGTAATGTGGATTTATAGTCCTTCAGACCAGGAGGTGTTGAATTCTATGTTCCCACCCTTGAATCTGAGATGGCCATATGGCTGTCTTAGACCGAAGGGAGTGGACAGAAGAGGCATTATACCAATTCTTAGCTTGGGCTGCACGGAGTCTTGGCAGCTGTTACCCTCCCTGTCCCCTGCCTCTCCTGGCCAAGCTTGGGCCAGGCTTGGGCTGGCCTGTTGGAATATCAGAGATGAGTCATCCAAAGTCAGCCTGCACCAATTCAATTCATTCATATGCCCCATCCCTCCATGCTGTCCAGAGCAGGGTGACACAGAAGGGGAGTCAGAAGAGCTGGGAGTGGGGCCCATTTATACAAGGGCACGTGAACCAGACTGCCAGGGGAGGACAGGCTGGTGTCCCTATGGATAGGGGATAGGGATGGTAATCCTTAATGTGGCCTGAGAACAAGCATGTATATGAGTAGAAATTCCTTAGAGATGACTCCTGGGGTGGCAGCCTTCTCTGAAGCCTCAGTGAGCCACTCAACACCTGCTTTTGCTCATAAAGGATGAGTCAGCATGGAGTTCCAACGGGGCCTAGCCAAGGCTTATCTCTGAGTTGCTTTTCGGATGGCTAAAATTATTTGTAATTGGCATAACTTCATGGTTAGAATTTTGGTTCTGTTTATATAGACCATAAAAAAAAAAAAATCAAGGGCACCTGGGTAGCTCAGTTGGTTAAGCAACTGCCTTTGGCTTAGGTTATGATCCTGGAGTCCTGGGATCGAGTCCCGCATCAGGCTCCTGGCTCAGCAGGGAGTTTGCTTTACTGCCTCTGACCCTCTCCTCTCATCTCTCTCTCAAATAAATAAATAAAATTTTTTAAAAATCAACCCCAAATGGGCATTTTGGCAATTGTGCAGTTTCCTATTACCACTTAAAAACTTTTAAGCCATTAGTCAGCAGGTTACTTTGGCAAATTTCAGTTACTATTCCAAGATTTGTTTTATTCTATCTTTTCAGAGTCTAAAACTTCATATGTTAACACATATATATAACACATATATTATGAACTTTAAAAATGTGGCTACCAGATAGAACATATGAAATTAAATATGGCTTCACATTGTATTTCTAGGGGACAGCATTAATCTAAAATGGGAGATGGCAGACTATGGTCTGTGGGCCCAATCCAGCCCGTTTTTGTAAAGACGTTTTTGTTGGAACACAGTTACGTGCATTTATGCATCATCTGTGGCTGCTTCTGGACCACAACAGGCGGAGTGGAGCAGTCACGACAGAAACCACATGGCCCATGGCCCTCCACAGGAAAAGTCTGTTGACTCTTGAACTAGACTCTTAGCAGTTGTCCCTGTCTTTTTTTTTGGCATGGGGGTGGGCTGTGCTGTTCTAGTAATTGACTTATGGGCTGCACCAAAAACAAAACCAAAAAAAGCCTCCTGGTGAGTTGGGTGTGCCGAGTGTCAGTGGGATAGGATCCCTCGACACCAAAAAAGGACTCGGCTCATTTATACTCTATACTGCTATGGCAAAGGGGGACATGAAACACAGGTCATCTACTCCTGATTATGTTTGTGGGCTAAGTTAATTGACTAGAATAAGAGATCCTATCCCTTGTCAAAGGAATTTTCAAGCAACAGCAATCAGAGACGCAAGCTGGCCGGGTTCTTGTTCACTGTTGGGCATCACAGATACAATGACAGAGATAAGTGCTGAGCACACTCCATGCAGGATCTGAGCTTTAAATAATTTGTGAGATCAATGAAATGACTGCCAATATTCCATGAACTGGCTTCAAACACCTTCTAGTTGCCCACATTGACCTAAACACTGTGTGCCGAGACAATCAGAAGTGGTTTCCCATATTCAACCTTCACAAGACCCTGAGATAGATGACATTATTACCCCTGGGCACACAGGAGGGAAATGAGGCTCAGAGAGACCAAGCAATTTGTGTCACTCAGTTGGTAGAGTACTGCTTCTCAATATATATGAAAATCATAGTGGAGCCCTTCAGCATCCTCACCTTTAACCTCTCAGGGTGTGGGAGAGGAAGCAAAGCACACAGGGACAAGCTCCACCCCCTCTGGGAGATAAGGAGAGGAAAGTAAGCACACCCAAGGCAAGGTAATAGAAAATATTTCCAGAAACAAACTTCCTTGGGACACCTGGGTTCCTCAATCAGTTAAGAGTCTGACTCTTGATTTCAAATCAGGTTGTCATCTCAGGGTTGTGAGATCAAGCCCCACGTCGGGCTCCATGCTGGGTGTGGAGCCTGCTTAAGATGCTCTCTCTCCCTCCTCTTCTGCCCCCTCTATAAAAAGAAAAAATATATTTTTAAAAGATTTTATTTATTTATTTGACAGAGATCACAAGTAGATAGAGAGGTAGGCAGAAGAGAGTGAGAGGAGGAAGCAGGCTCCCCGCCGAGCAGAGAGCCCGATGTAGAGAGCCCAATGGGGGGCTCAATCCCAGGAGCCTGAGATCATGACCTGAGCTGAAGGCAGAGGCTTAACCCACTGAGCCACCCAGGCACCCCAAGAAAAAACTTTTTAAAATTAAAAATAAAGAAACAAACTTTCTTATGGAAAGATGTTTAAATCTCAGAATTATGGGAATTGGGGGGAAAACAAGGTGATTGCTCTTTGAAATAATTAGCCCTTACAGCAACTTCAAAATTCTGTCACCACAACAAAGGAAACATCTTGTTACATCGCATTTGCTCAAGATTCTGACATTTGAAAATTTAATAGTGAACAAAATGTGTAGTCTACACATCAGTTGCTATCCTCCCCCTGTAAAAACAAACCAACTAATTACACGATTCTTGAAATACAGCTACTCTGCAAAGCCAAATGTCAAAAGTTTTTCTTTCTTATAGATTATATAAAGATGCACAAGGCATATTTAATTTGGTAAACAAACTTTTACCTTTAAGTGTCCAAAGCTTCCATTTTTTTCCACCTGACATTTTAAGCAATTTTAACAAATATGAAAAGGATCTCTTCGAGGCATAATAAATGTTAAGAAACTTGTTAATCTGGAAGTAAAACTGCTAGGCACTTAAATAATATTTTAGGGTATAAAGTTGGTACTGTCATTATGCACTTAATATTTCAGAGATGGACTGGGTCTTCGATGGCAAGAAATAATTATGTTTCCCCATGAAAAAAAAAAACGTAGACAAAACCTGGGCTCTAAATAGTCCAAAAGTTTCAGAAACATTAAACTTCAAGTCCATTAAATATTAAGGTCAGCTTTACCAAACATTCCTAGCTGTTAGTCACTCATTGCTCTTTAGTGATGGAAGTCAGACAGATGATGGTTACCTCCAGGGGAAGGATGGTCACTGGGAAGAGGCCCAAGTGAATTTTCTGGGTGATGAAATGTTCTCTATCTTGATCTGGGTCATGGTCATTCCATGAATGCATACATATGTAAAAATATAGCAAGCTGCACATTGATGATCTGTCTTTTATGTAAGTTATTCTTTTGTTAAAATACATTGGGGTGACACCCAACCAAGTGATTGCTTATCTTTTTCAGCATATATGTGGTACCCTGAGGGCAGCCTCTGCAAAGGCGGGGGTGGGGGCACTGGATATATCCCAGAATCAGTGTTTGCCAGGTGTTGGCAGTAAGTGTAGGGTCAGTATGTGCTACAGTGTGGATGAACTGTGGAGTTTAATCTGGAAGGCAATTCATAAAGAAGGGGCTGAGATGAGAGGTAAGCATAAGGCAGTAGCACTGGTAGACTGGAGGGCCAAGGGAAGGAGAAGAACAAATCTTATGGGGTATGGTTTTGAGTGAGTGACCAAGTCAGAGAGGAGGCAAATCTGATCAAAGATACAAGACTGCACACTGAATATTCTAGTAGCTTAGCAAGTGCCAAGGAAAGAATGCTCTTACAAGTGGGGAGGCCATTTTCATCCTTAATTTCTTCACCTTTCCCATTGGTGGAGCCTACTGCATCTCTCCCTGCTAACTTGACTTTGCCCAGAGAAACCTGGAAGTCTGTGAGTTCTCTCCAGGGGAGGTACTAATTCCTCATTTCTTTGGTTTCTACAAGCCATTTACGGAATAGAATCAAGTGGTTTCTCTTTCCTTTTGCAACATGAGATCTCTTTTCCCTCAAAGATCTCTCTCTATCTCCATCCGGCCATCCTTCCATCTATTCAAGATATAAGACTATCCACATTTCAAAGCTTTTATCTCTTTGAAACTCAACGAAGGGTTTAAGAATGCACCGTGGGGTTTTCTAACAGCGGAGGCAGTGGGAGGCTCTGCTCTACCGGTGGCTTCAAAGGCAGTGGCTCTCAGCAGTGGCCACATGCCGGAGTCACCTGGGGGAGTTTATGAACATTCGTGAAGCCAAGGCCTCTCCCCACACCAATTACAGCTCTGGAGGTGACTCCAGGTGACATTAATTTCTCAAGCTCCCAGGTGAGTCCCACATGCAGCCAAGCCTGGGAATCACACTCTAGGAGAGCTTCTCCCCTTGCTTCTCAAAGTGTGTTTGCAGATCAGCCGCCTGGGACTCCCTGGGAAGCCTGTTAGGGTCACAGATTCTCAGCCCCCTCCTCCAGAGCTACTAAGTCAGGATTTGCATTTCAAGGAAACCTCCAGTGAAGCCTGAGCTGCACTGGTAGACCATTTGCCTGAGGTCCCCTTTTCACAACTGAAATGATTTCAATTCAATAGATAGTTTGAACAGTCAGTCAATTCTCCATGAGACCTACACTCATAGATGCACACAGAGCTATATCGTTTGCACATTTAGATGTGTTATGTATATCTATAGATCTGTATTATCAAAGACAAAAATATTCCTTAACCCTTGAATTCCAGATTAATAGGGTCATTTCTTTATTCTATATACAAAAAAAAAAAAAAAAGAAAAAAAGAAAAAAAGAAAAAAAAATGGAACTGTTCCCAAACAGAAGGGAAAGACAACTGGGGAGCTCCGGGCACATTTAAGGCTAGAATGCCACAGTGTGAAAAGAGTTTACTGGATAATTTTGTTCCCTCACTCAAGGATATTAACAGAACAGAAAGAGTCCTTCCATCAGCACAGAGAGATAATAATCCACTTCTCTCCTCTAAATGGGATGCCAGCTCCCTGGACAGATGTAGAGGGATTTTACAACTCCCCTTCCCTGAGTTATAGCTTAAATGAAGCTGGAGACACACACACACACATCCCAGAAGAGGCTCAAACAACATCTTTCCTTTTCCTATCCATTCTTTCACATTATGAACAGATTTAACAAAAAGACAGTACAAGAAGCATGAAATCCACTCCTGCTTTTGCCCTGGGAACCTTCTTGAAGACACAGTTCACTAATGTCATTCCCTGTCCCTACAGAAAGACCTCGAGGAACTTTTCTTTACAAATCAGAGTTAGAAAAGCTTTGCTTTCTTGCAGGAAGGACTTTCTCCCACTCCCTTTTCCTATAGATAAGAACTTTGTAACTACTGCATTCCTAGGAGGGGAGACTTGAAAAAAAAAAATCAAATTCATTGCTTAACTATTGTTCATGTTCACGTTCATGTGGGAAGTTAGCACATTTGTGTTCTTTTTTATGGTCTTTTCTCTCTTCCATGATTTATATTTTTCTGGTCCTTCATCTTTGATTGTATTTTTAATTTGCCACATTTTTTATCATCTGGGATTTGCCTGTATATTACTGCCAAACCTTTTTTGGGAACAAAGTTTTTTTTTTTTTTTTTTTAATTCCTCACAATTATCAGTTCCCGTGTTTAACCATCCTTCCTTATAAAAACACCTTTAAATAATTGTCAGCAATTTGTAAATCCCTTAATCCTACGGGAGCAAGGTCATCAGTCAGGGTCTTCTGGTGGTGGTTTTCACTCGTTTGGAAAATACTAGCCTATTGCACAGAAGGAAAATGTAATAAAAAGCAGTCAATACGGGCGCCTGGGTGGTTCAGTCAGTGAAGCATCTGCCCAAGCTCAGGTCATGATCCCGGGGTCCTGGGATCGAGCCCCACATTGGGCTCAACTGCTCAGCAGGGAGCCTGCTTCTCCCTCTCCCTCTATATGCCACTCCTCCTATTTGTGCTCGCTTTCTCTGTGTCAAATAAAGAAAATCTTGAAAAAGAAAAAAAAGCCGCCAGTATCTTCAGCATATTAGAGGTGAGCTATGGAGAAGTAGTGGCTCAAGGAGCTGTCAGAAACATGCCAAGACTGTACCCACGAACACATAAATAAGAATCTTTGAGATGGAGCCCAGGCAGGAGTATGTTTAAACCTCTCCCAGCTAATTCCAATGAATAGCCAACATTGAAAACCAGTGTCCCGGGACAGTGCATCTTCCTGGCTTCCATGAATGCAAATGCCCTGGGCATCTTATCAATTTGCAGACTCTCCTTCAGCAGGTCTGGCTCGGGGCACAAGATTCTGAATTAATTTCTTCCTTCCTTCCTTCCTTCCTTCCTTCCTTCCTTCCTTCCTTCCTTTCTTTCTTTCTTTCCTTTTTTTAAGATTTTATTTATTTATTTGACAGAGAGATAGAGAGCACAAGTAAGCAGAGTGGCAGGCAGAAGGAGAGAGAAGCAGGCTCTCTGCTGAGCAGGGAGCCTGATGCTCCACTCGATCCCAGGACCCTGGAATCATGACCTGAGCTGAAGGCAACTGCTTAACCCACTGAGTCACCCAGGCACCCCAGATTCTGAATTTCTAACAAGCTCTCAGGCAAGGCTGATCCTGCTGGTCTGCAGAGCACACTCCAAGTTGCAAGGTCCCCAAGAAGAGAATCAAGTTCCTCTTCCACGGGCTGAGCTGGGACTTACATACCGCCAGGAAAAGACCACCATCGTGTCGTAGAGAGAACACTGGACTGAGAGCTCAGCAATCTGGGGTCTAGTCCAAGTTCCGTGGTTGGCAGCTCTGAAGCCATCGTCAAGTGCCTTTACCTGGCTAGGTCTATGGTTCCCTTCTCTGATGAAATGATCTGCTTGGCTCCCTTCAGGCTCCCAGATTCTGCTGTCATGAAGACTCTCTCCATGTCTCAGCTTCTCCAAAAAAAATTACAGCTCCTACAAAGCACTAAATCTGCAAAGGATCTGGCTTGACTGCAAACAATAATCGGAAAGATACTTAATGTCTGGTAGAGAATGGTATGGGCACTAAGTGCAGTCTGTGTATACTTCCCTACACTTTGAAATTCTGAGAATAAGCACTTCCTCTGTACTCTAAACAACTCTTAGATTCATGAGCCTGTCCTGTCACAAACGATCTGGTGTCGTGACACCAAATTCTCTAGAAACACTGTCAAATTGCAGGACATTGCTGCAAAAAAGTTGCCAGCTCTCCTCTCCTGTCTGCATCCGGGTCCTTTGCATGCAGACCCTGCAGCTCCTCCCATCAGGGGGTGGGGTCTGTTTCCCTTCCTTCTGAGGCTGGCCTTGACCACATGACTTGCTCTGGCCAACAGAGCACAGCCAAAGCGATGCTGTGCTTCTTCCAGCCTCCGTTTCTGGAGACTGGGCGGTTGTGGGCCCTGCTCTGCTGCCTGTGCTAGTCTGGGGAAATGACGAGAGACTCGAGAAGCAGAGAGAGGGGATCCCAGCTGAAGACACCGTAGCCCAGGCAACCCCCAGTTCCCTCAGCAGCTGACTACAGACCCATGAGTGAGCCCAGATGAGACTAGGAGAGCTGCCAGGTGAGCGAAGCCAAATTTCCACCTTGCAGAACTGTGAGGGACAAGTGCTTATTGTTGAAAGATCTTTAAAAAACTACAGCAATAAAACAGGATTTAAATTTACCTTTTTAATTCTGTTTAAATGTGTATAATCTAGTGGCATTAGGTACACACTGCTGTTCGACCACCACCACTATGCATTTCCAGAACTTTTTTCATCATCCTGAACAGAAACTGTACCTGTTCAAAAATAACTCCCCCTCTCCCTCTAATCTATTTTCTGTCTCTATGAATTTGCCTATTCTTGGTCCCCCAACTAAGTGGAATCCTAGGATACGTGGCCTTTTGTGTCTGGCTTTTTTCACTTAGCATGGTTTTAGAGTTCATCCATGTTGTGGCAGGTGTCAGAATTTCCTTCCTTTTTAAGGCTGAATCATAGTCTATTATATGTATAGACCACATTTTGTTTATCCATTCATCTGTTGATGGATCGCCTTTTGGCCGTTATGAATAATGCTGTTAACACTGGCGTACAAGCATCTATTTGAGCCCCTGCTTTCAATTCTCCTGGGTATAGAGTGATAAGCAGAATTGTTAGGAGTGTGTGGTCAGTCTCATGTGTAACTTTTGAGAAACGACCAAATAGTTTTCCAAAGTAGTCGTACCATTTTATATTCCCAAGACCAATGCATGAAGGTTCCAATTTCTCCATATCCTTGAAACACTTATTTTCCATTAAAAAATATTATCTAGCTATGTATAGCTCTCTTTATGTAAGAGCTATCCTAATAGGTATGAAGCGGATCTCATTATGATTTTGATTGGTATTTCCCCAGTGACTAGTGATGTTGAACTGTTTTTTTCAAGTGCTTATTGGCCATTTGTTTACCTTCTTTGGAGAAATGTCCTCTCTAGTCCTTTGCCCACTATTCAGCTGAGTTGTTTGTTGCTGAGCTGTGGAAGTTCTTTATATATTCTGGATGTTAATGCTTTATCAGATATTTGATTTGCAAATATTTTCTCCCATTCTGTGGCTTGTGTTTTCACTTTCTTGATTGTGTCTTTTGATGTACAAAGTTTTAAATTGTGACAAAGTCCATTTTTTTTTCTTTTGGTGCCTGTGCTTTTGGTGTCCTATCCAAGAAATCATGACTAAATCCATGTCATGAAGCTTTTCTCCTGTGCTTTCTTCTGAGAGTTTTATAGTTATTTATTTTTTTGTGCTTATGTTTTGGTCTTTGATTCATTTGGAGTTAACCTCCGTATGTTGTATAAGGTAAGGATCCACCTTCAGTCTTTTGTATGCAGATATCCAGTTTTCCCAACCATTTGTTTAAAAATATTGTCCTTTCTCTGATACATGGTCTTGGCACCCTAGCAAAAATCATTTGACTGTAATATATGTAAGGGCATGTTTCTTGGCTCCATATTCTGTTCCATTGGTCTAGAGCTTATCATTATGCCAGCACCATACTGCTTTGGATTTTATTGTTCTTTAATAGTAAGTTTTGAAATCAGAACATATGAGTCCTCCACCTTTGTTCTTTGGAAGAATGTTCTGGCTATTCCGGGTCCTTGAGATTCCATAGGAATACAAGGATGCATTTCCTTTTTGTTTGTTTGTTTGTTTTAGAGACAGCAAGTGGATGATGGCAGGAGGGGCAGAGGGAGACAGAGAATTTTAAGCAGGCTCCACAGCCCAGCAAGGAGCTCAGTCTCACCACCTGAGATTATGACCTGAGCTGAAATGAAGAGTCAGACGCTTAACCAACTGAGCTAGCTACCCAGGTGTCCCTAGGATGTGGGTTTTTTTTTTTTTTTTTCTATTTCTACAAAAAAGTGCTGTTGAGGGGCACCTGGGTGGCTCAGTGGTTTAAGCCTCTGCCTTCGGCTCAGGTCATGATCTCAGGGTTCTGGGATCGAGCCCCACGTCGGGCTCTCTGCTCAGTAGGGAGCCTGCTTCCCTCTCTCTCTCTGCCTGCCTCTCTGCCTACTTGTGATCTCTCTCTGTCAAATAAATAAATTCTAAAAAAAAAAAAAAAAAAAAAAAGTGCTGTTGAGATTTTGATGGGGAATGCATAGGTTCTGAGGATGGCTTTGAGAAGTACTGCCATCTTAACAGTCTTCCAATCCATCAACACAGGATGTCTTTCCGCTTATTTATGTCTTTCATTTCTTTCAGCAATTGTTTTGTAGTTTTGCGTGTGTTTGAAGCTCTTTAGCTTCAGAGGGCCTTGTTATCCAACCTTATTTATGATAAGAGCTGACTGATCCTTTGTTTATATTAGACCATGACAGTGACTCTAACCCCACAGATTTCTCCACTGGCTAGAAAGCTCCCAGCAAGGAAGTAGCTGTCCTCATTTGCAAAACGGGTTGGAGGTGGGGTGCTCCTGGGTGGCTCAGTTGGTTGAAGGTCTGACTCCTGATTTCAGCCCAGGTCCTGATCTCAGGGTCATGAGATTGAGCCCTTTATGGGGTCCACGGTGGGTGTGGAGCCTGCTTGAGATGTTCTCTCTCCCTCTGCTCACATGCTCTCTTGCATGCATGCGCTCTCTCTCTTAAAAACAAACAGGTTCTGAGGGCAACAGCTTCTTCCTTGTCCTCATGTTTCATGTTTCCATAGAGGGTCTTCCACTGGCATGATGCTTTTTTTCCCTCCTTGCCTTTCCCACTCATTTGTCTGGATGTGACTTATCTGATGGGGGATGGAGAAGGACTATGGCATATGCATGGCACCAGGGCTTATCTTCTCCTTTCTCTGGACAGTCCTCCCATCTGCCTGGCTTGTGTATTCTGCTACTTTCATGGGGCAAGGACACAGAAATTTCTCTCCTAGAATTTGGCAGTCTCACTGACCCAGCGCTGACCGATGAGGACTGTGCCAAAGTGATTCCCCCTGTGGCAGGCTGGGTCAGTATCAGCTCTGCAGAGCGCTCTCTCATATGTAAGTTGCAAGGTGAGGTGGTGGTGTGTACTCTTGGAGGCCTCATTAGTAAAGGGGACTTCATAATCACAAAGCTAATATCTGCATCACAATCTATCTTTCCTGAAGGCTAAATACAAGGGAGAGTCTGCAAAGATACGCACACTGCCTTAACCTCATAAGCAAGTATAGTAATTTGAATCAGTCCTGTAAGTGAGAAAAGCATTTAGGAACTGGGGGAGGGAGGAGCTGCTGGTGGGATGGCAAAGGGAGGACATCAGGAGAGAAAAAGTGTCCAGGGGTGCCTGGTTGGCTCAGTGGGTTAAAGCTTCTGCCTTCAGCTCAGGTCATGGTCCCAGGGTCCTGGGATTGAGGCCCGCATTGGGCTATCTGCTCAGTGGGGAGCCTGCTTCCTCCTCTCTCTCTGCCTACTTGTGATCTCTGTCAAATAAATAAATAAATAAATAAATAAATCTTTAAAAAAATAAAAAAGTGTCCAAATTGGAATGTGTGGATTAGTTACTTTGTCACTCTTTATGGATCTCTATGTGCTACCCTCTCTCTTGCTTTTAAATTTTCCAGCAGCCCTAGGGGGCAACAAGTATTATTAAACATCATGTTACAAATGGAAAAGAAAAGTTACAAGATTATCCAAGATTCTAGAGTTTGCTAAGGGCTGTCAAAGGCTGAAATATTGTGCAGTTCTTCACTCCCTCCCTATAACGATTAGATACTCCGCTCTTTGCATGTGCCTTTTTAGTTTCCCAGTAGAGCATGTGCAATATATATCTCTGCTCCGTTGACTGTGAGCTGGACCACGTGTCTTGCTTTGACCACTGGAGGGTTGGTGAATGACACAAGCAGAGGCTTCTAGTGCTTGTCTGGTTTGGCTTGGTTCTTTGAGTTCTTGCCATCTTCCATGAAAAGAGCGTGATCTGGGTAGTTGCTTACCCAAGAATCATGCCAAGAAGTATCCAGAGCAAACCTGAACCCTAAACTAAACGCTATAGTCGGTTTCAGCTGTCCTGAAGCTTGAGGTAGAGTGGCCCCACCAACCTGCAGACCCGTGGGCAAGAAGACTATTAGTTGTTCTAAATCATTACCTGCTGGGGGCTGTTATACAGCATTTTTACCACCAGAGTTGACCTAGTAAAGTAGTGAAGTCAGGATTAAAATCCAGGAATGTCTGAATTCATAGTCCCCACCTGGAACTTTTCCAATATCCAATGGCTGCACGGCTACCCTTGGCTAGCTCACTTGTACTCAGGGGAAACAGAGCCTTTTGGTGTCTGGGATGTGACTAGCACAGATGATCACCTGCCATGCATTCGTCCCCTTTATGGACAGCTTCAGGCTGATTTAGCACTCAGGTCCCAAGAATCTGAAGGTTTCTTTTGTGGTTCATCCTATTCTCACTGTTATGCATTGCAGGACTTTCCATGCTAGATTGGTAGCTGGTAAAAAGCTTGGTTTACATGCAACATTTGACAGAGCTGCTCCAAATCAGTCAAACGTGACCACAGCATCTGAGCAAAATGCAGGAAGGACCCTCTATCAAGCGAAGTTGGGTTTCCTTTTAAGGAATAATTTGAACTTAATCCAAGACTCCAGCTCTTCATCTTGCCTGAATGTCTATGTCATAAGGTGTTTGCAGGCAAAAATACCCACTTGCTTACTCTGGTTTCTAACCAGAGAGCAACACAGAACAGAAAACAAAGCAAGCAACAAAACAAAAATAACACGCATTATTGGTCCGGCGTTTTAGTTCCTATTCCTCTGAGTCACAGATGGTTGAGACAGAGGTGGCTTTCATGGGAACTTGATTTATTTGGCCCCATTTTTGTCTTGGCACAAAACACAGGAAGCTGGGTGGGACCCCTTTCGACACAGAAGCATCACAGACCGTAGCAAGCTGGTAGGTACCGTGGCCTGGAGAGCAAATGTCATAGATGTCTCTAGACAGAGAAGCAGCCAAATCACCTACCAGCTACCTGCCCAAGGACACAATGGCTTTCTGGGTAAATGGAGCTCTCGGGGAAACATGCAACCTTTGGCCTCTCCTAGGAAGTGCATCGTGCTGGGGAGGGAGGACACGTAAGCAGCAGGCAGCTTTACTGGTGGGGAAGAGGTAGTGGTCCATCTTCCTAATCTCTGTCAACTCCACCTCTTCTGTCTTCTTCCCCTATTTCTGAGAATCGCATCTTGGGCCACCTCATTCCCTGAAGGCTTCAAGCTCTGCTCTCCTTTGATCAGAGAATCAGCACATCCTGGCACCACCGGGTTTCAGCCTTTCCCTGGCTAGTGTCCAGCTCTCACAGGGCTTCTGCCCCCAGGGACAATTCAGGACTGTCTTTCGACATTGTTCTTCTTGACCAGCTAACATGCCTCCTGCAGACTGGTCAGCCCAAACCGGCTGGAATCTAACTTTCTGTTTCCAAACAGCTTTTGGATGCAGGTTGTTTTTCTAGAGCGATGGATAACATTACAGTGCTTTTGATGTGCTGTGCACTGTCTGAAGTTTTATCTCTCTGTTTTTCTATTTAATCTTCCAAACAAGTCCACGAGTTCTGTCCTAGCATTAATCCCCACTTTACAGATGTGGAAACTGAGACCTGGGCCAGTAAATAGAAAAGCTGGGTAGCTGAACATAGTCCATCTGCCTACAGAGTCCACATCTTAGCGCGCACAGGGCTAGATTGCTAGTCCCATTGCTAACATTAAAAAAAACAAACAAAAAAATTAAAAAATTAAAAAAACATAAAACAAAAACAAAAACAAAACCACAAAACTGTATCTCCTAGGAGCTGTGTTAAGGGCTCTACATACACCATCAAATCGAATCCACTCCCTAACCCTATAAGATATCCACATCGGACATAAGGAAACGGAGGTATGGAGAAGGTTAAGAGACCCAGTCCAACCCACATAACCAGTTTCAGTGGCGGGACCAAGCGAGGCTTGAAGCTCAGAGGACAGCCGGGCGGTCCCAGAACACGAGGTGGAAGGGCTCCTTCCTGGCATGGGTCTGAACCAATCATTTAGCCTCAGGGTTTTCTTTCCGTTTGATTTTCAATATCCTTTTCAAAATCAGAAGAAAAATATTTTAAATATCAAATCTCTTCTCTACAAAACCTGACAAGGTATTTTTGAAAGAGAAATGTGTACGTAATGTGTGCATATTCTCAAATTAAAACGAGATGAATAGGGGGAAGTCTAAAATGAATTAATTTATAGGAAGCTGCTGAAACACTATTTGAATCATTTAGATTAAATCTGCTTTGCTGGACGAGTCCACTTCCACCGTGTTCTGTTATCGGTGGTAGATTGGTCCTGACAACTCTAATAAATTAAACTGTCCAGCTGCTGCTCCTTCATCTGATGCCACTGGTAACAGACACAAGAATGAAGGAGGAGGAAGGAAAACTCTGGTAATGGAAGATATTCAGGACGGTGACGGAAAAAGCAAAACACGTGCAAATTCAGTGAATGATGGATACCTCGTCACCAAGTTATGTCCATTATCTGAAAATATGAACTCAACGCCCCTACTCAGGTTGGGAGAAAGGGTTCTTTCTGCAGCCAGACACCAGGCTCCTGTGACGGGGTACTGGGGACCTCATGGTGATGGGGGTGGGGGCGGGTGGGGGAGTGATGCGAGGAAGGTGGTGAATTACACTCTGTAGTCTCTCCAGGAATGAAAAGTTACCTGCCTGCACTTCCCCGGGCCCAGACCTGTGGCTCTCATTTGCCAGCTGACTTGTTGGTCTTTGGGTTGAGCCACAAGAATGAGTCCAATGAAAAGGTTACTGGCAGGTGAAGTCCCTTTGCACCACCTTGAGCAACTAAGCTAGGATGTCACCTAACAGATTGACAA
Organism: Enhydra lutris kenyoni; assembly: GCF_002288905.1. Taxonomy (NCBI): domain Eukaryota; kingdom Metazoa; phylum Chordata; class Mammalia; order Carnivora; family Mustelidae; genus Enhydra; species Enhydra lutris. The sequence continues at coordinate 34,976,851 of NW_019154090.1, forward strand.
GAATCAGAGATGCGGGGCACTGGGTGGCTCAGTTGGTTAAGCAGTTGCCTTCAGCTCAGGTCATGATCTCAAGAATCTTGGGATCAAGCCCTGCATCGGGAATCCCTGCTCAGTGGGGAGTCGGCTTCTCCCTCTCCCTCTGCCTCCCCCACTCTCCTTCTCTTTCTCTCTCTCAAAAAAAAAAAAAAAAAAAAAAATCAGAGACACCACAGTTTAATCCTGCACAGGTGCCCACATATGCGAGCTGTGAGCAAAGCATAGGCATAAAAACACTGATGTTTTCCAGACGAAGATACCAACAGGGACGGAGAAGGCAAATCTTTCCTTTCCCCCTGTGAGGCAGGTGTTTACGGTGAGGGACTGTACTGGGCAACTGAACCCATCAACCTTGAGCTCTGAGACCAACCATCAGCCACCAGCAGTGAAAGCCACTAGGGGTAAGGACATCAGGGATCTTCATGTGGCCACTGTGCATGCATTATGGAAAGGTTTTATACTAGCAAAACAGGAACACATTAAAAATGACCCGTTTGGGCAGATTTTCTATTCTAGGAATTTGGGAACCATGGCCCATATTAACTGGTTGGTCTTTAACACAGTTTCAAAATTCAAACGAATCCTCAAAAATTGTCCCAAATAAAGTAGAAAGAAACCCAGACAGGACAAATGGACAGGACAGTAACACTTTTAAAGCCAGCCTAGAAAAGGTTTGTAATCAGCAAGTGACAGTAGAAGAAGTAAAATGCAGAATGGTAATTTTCTTGAGGTAGCTAAGTGTAGCAGGTTTGTTTTGTTTTGGTTTTTTAAATTAGACCCAGTTATTGTTTTGTAAGAACCACAGAGGATGGATTTCAAAGACTCAAGTCTGCCCCCTGGTGTTGAAAGCAGATAAAAGCAACTGGAGTTGTTCAAGATGTTTTTTAAAAGGCATCTTATATACCCAACTTTTGTAGCAACATGGACGGGACTGGAAGAGATTAATTATGCTAAGTGAAATAAGTCAAGCAGAGAGAGTCAATTATCATATGGTTTCACTTATTTGTGGAGCATAACAAATAACATGGAGGACAAGGGGAGTTAGAGAGGAGAAGGAAGTTGAGGGAAATTGGAAGGGGAGGTGAACCATGAGAGACTATGGACTCTGAAAAACAACCTGAGGGGTTTGAAGGGGCGGGGGGGTGGGAGGTTGGGGGAACCAGGTGGTGGGTATTGGAGAGGGCACGAATTACGTGGAGCACTGGGTGTGGTGCAAAAACAATAAATACTGTTACGCTGAAAATAAATTAAAAAATTAAAAAAAAAAGGCATCTTATTAAAGTCTCTTGCTGATAAGGCTGAAATTACTTTACCCAAAACTCATTGTGTATAGTGGGCCAATAAAGCCCACCACTGTTTTTGCGCTCAATGTATTCAGAACCAGACTAGCCACTCTGGAGGTTTAACAGAGGACTGGAAGAATTAGCCTGTGCCTTCCAGATAATCAAACTCTTATTAAACCCCACCCTTATATGCTGCCCTAGGACTCTGAACGCAGCTTAGCACACAGGGCCTGCACTACTAGCTATCTCTGCTATATTTTTTTTGGTTTTCTCAAACAAAATCACTGGCCCACTCCCTGACCAGAGAGCCAGCTCCATAGCCCAGTGTGTTTGCAGCACGCAGAATATTATATTTCATATCTTCAACTGAATATAACCCAGGATATGTGCCTGACATTTCAATTACAGTATAAGGTGCTGGCATATTTATAGGACTCTAAAGTATTTCCTCTTTCATTTTGTAAATTCCCCTTTGGTCTTTGTAGCAGACACTGTGGGTAATCTGCTGGGATCCATGAGGATCTCTTTTACCGTTCCCATGGGTCCCCTCCCCAGCTCCCCTGTGCTTTGCTTGCGGCTAACGGCCAGTTTCTGCAAGTGATCTTTGAAGGGCTGCCCAGGACTGTTGGGGCCGCTCTGCCTGCACAGACGGACAGCAGAGGTTCTTGCTGGAGTTCCCATTCCACCCTGTTCATTCCTGGCGCTGTCCTCAGCCCACCTGCTCTGCTCCCTGGTGGAAGTGTGGAGCCCAGCTCCTGCCCCAAGTGGGAATCAACTCTGAGGAATGATCTATTCTTCAGAGCGCACCCACCCACCCCCGCCCCCGTGGGACTGGGCTGAGGCTGGAAATCTGCCACAAGCTGCCCATTGCTTAGCTCCTTTTTTCTTTCTCCCTCTGCCTGTTTGTTACACCCTCTTACCAGTCTTTCCTGGGAGCACTTCCTTGGAAAATCCTTTGCTTAAGAAAGAAAGCTTCACCTTAAGGTCTCCTTCCAGGCAATGCCATTGGAGACAGCCCGGTTCTTTTTAAATTCTTTAAACGAGTATGAACAATGTCATTCTGCCACCACGACCCCCCACCCCCACCCCTACTAACCCCTCAGGCAAAGCTGTCTGGTCCTTTAAGGAAAATGCTTCATTGGAACGTCTTATTTAAACTCTGAAGCACAGTGGACAGTGGACATCGAAATCCAAAGTTCCCGGGAAGGCCTGCTCTCAGCTCCTACCCGGGGAGCTCCTGGCTCTCACAGGCACCACAGGCCAGCTGCCTCTCTGAGCACACCCCACCTTAACAGCTGTCGTCCCTGTCTGGAAGCAAATTGCCCCACTCCCCCCGACTTGGGCCCTCACCCCATTCCCATTTCTGCAGAAATGTCACCTTATCTTCCCCTGCCACCCTTCCGATTACTCTCCTGGTCCCTTGTTGTCCCATTCTTTATTCTTCCTCCTGGCACTTACCATCTCTCCCTCACTAAAATATAAACTCCACAAAACCAGGACCTTTATTTTACATATTATCTGATCCCTGTCATCTAGAAGAGAGGTCAGCAAGGTCTTTCTGTAAATGTCCGCACAGTCAGTAACTGGGCCGCTATGGGCCAGACGGTCTTTGTGGTGTGTACTGAAGGAGCCATAGAAAGTATGGAACTGAAAGGGTGTGGTTCCGTGCCAGTAAAATTGTATTTACAAAAACCAGACTTCTGGTTTCTGGTCCAGCATCTAAGAAGCTTGGAAGCTGCCCCTCAGTCCGAACAACAGGGGAACAAGATGCACATACTGAAAAATCGACAAGTCTCCCAAGCTCTGTTGGAGAGGTGAGGTCAAGGGGCGGACTGCTGCCCCAAAGTTGGAGACACAGGCAGATCCAGAGAAGTGCAACCGACCAGAGCAGAAACTCTTTCTGAAACAAGTACCAGGATGGGAAAACCTGACCTATAATTGACCAGTTCCTGGAGGCTCAGTCTAGATACGTCTCAGAGTTAAAAACTTTGTAAGGTGGGGGGGTGTCCCCGCTTTTGTGTGTTTTACCTCCAGGTGGTTCTCACTGTATGGGAAATATGGCCCCGTGCTTCCAGCAGGGGGAGGAGGAAGAAAAGGAGCCACTTCGGAATATGCCAGAGCACTCTTCTTAACAAGTCTTGCCTTCAAGAGAAAGGATTTCAGCAGAGACCAAATGATTTCTTTTTCCCTTCCAGAGGCTAACATTTAAGGAAGGAATTATATCAATTCTTTTTTTTTTAAGATTTTATTTATTTGACACACACAGAGAGAGAGAGGGGGATCACAACTGGGCAGAGAGTCAGGTAGAGAGGAGGAAGCAGGCTCGCAGAAAGCCAATGTGGGGCTTGATCCCAGGACCCTGAGATCATGACCTGAGCCGAAGACAGAGGCTTAACCCACTGAGCCACCCAGGTGCCCCTATATCAATTCTCTACAATCTTTTCTAGATGACGGAAGCAAAAGGACTACTTCCTGATCCATTCTATGAGGCTGGCATTGCTCTAATACCAAAATCAGACAATGACAGAATCTGGAAAGAAAAACATAGACCGGTATCTCCCATGAACATAGATGCAAAAATCCTTAAGAAAATATTAGCAAATTGAATCCAACAATGTATGAAGGGAATCAAATACCATGGCTACAGGTTTATCCCAGGTATGGAAGGCTGGTTCAACATTCAACAACTACTGTAATCCACCGCATCAACAGGCTAAAGAAGAAAAATCCCACGATCACATCAACAGATGCAGAAAAAGTATTTGGTAAGATCCAACTCCCATTCATAATAAAAAATCAGCAAACTAAGAATAGGAAGAACTTCCTCAAGTTGGTAAAGAATGTCTACAGAAAATCTAAAGCTAACTTCATACTTAATGGTGAGAAAATAAAAGCTTTCCTGCTGGGATCAGAAACAAGGCAAGGATTTCCTGGATATCTTACTGGAAGTCCTAGTTAATGCAATAAGCTAAGAAAAGGAAATAAAAGGTAAACTTTGGGAAGAAAGAGATAAAACCATCTTTGTTCAAAGATGACATGATTGTCTATGCAGAAGATCCAAAAGGATCAACAACAATAAAAAAAAAATCCTGGAATAAAGGATTACAATAACATTGCAGGGTGCAACGTTATTAAACAAATTTGATCACTTTCCTATAAACCTGCAATAAATAAATGGAATTTAAGATTAAAAATACAATACCACTTACACTACCATCTCCTAAAATGAAAGGTATAAATCTTAGCAGGCATAGGTTACGTATAAATCTAACAAAATATTTACTAAACCTATTTGAGGAAATGTCTGATGAAAAAAAAACCAGAAGGATAAATAGAGAAATATTCCATGTTCATGGATGGGAAAACTCAGTATTGTTAAGATGTCCATTCTTCCCAACTTAACCTATAGATCCAGTGCCATCACAATCAAAACTATCCCAGCAAGTTGTTTTTTGGATATTGACAAACTGCTTCTGAAGTTTACATGGAAAGCCAAAAAAGCAAAAAATAGAACAGTCAACAATTTGCAGGAGGAGAACAGAGTTGGAGAATTAGCACTGTCTGAGTTCAAGACTTACCATAATGCTATAGCAATCAAGACACAAGACAGTGTGGTATTGCCAAAAAAAAAAAAAAAAAAAAAAAAAAAGATAAATAAATCAGTGGAACAGAAGAGAAAGCCCAGAAATAGACCCCCCAAAATACAGTCAACTGATCTTTGACAAAAGGCAATACAAGGAAGCAAAGGTAGTCACTTCAACAAATGGTGCTCAATTTGACATCCGTATGCAAAAAAAAAAAAAAAAAAAAAGAGAAAGAGAGAGAAGAAACTAGACACAGACTTATACTCTTCATAAAAATTAATTCAGAAGGTACATAGACCTAAACATAAAAATGCAAATTTATGAGATTCCTGGAAGATAACAAAGGAAAACCCTACACCACCTTGAGTATGATGATGGCTTTTTAGAAGCACCACCAAAAGCACTTTATGCCATTGGTGGAAATAATGGATAAGCTGGACGTCCCTACAATGAAAAACTTCTGCTCTGCGAAAGACACTGTCAAGAGAACAGGAAGACAAGCCACAGAATGGGAGAAAATAGCGGCAAAAGACACATCTGATTAAGAACTCTTGGCCAGAACATAAAACAAAAAACAAACAAACAAAAAACCAAAACAAAAACCCTTAAAATTCAACAAGAAAACAACCCAATTAAAAAATGGGCCACAGATCTTAACAGACACCTCAGCATAGAAGATACTTATACACAGATGGAAAAGAAGCATATAAAAAAAATGCTCAGCCTGGGGCACCTGGGTGGCTCAGTGGGTTAAATCCTCTGCCTTCAGCTCAGGTCATGATCTCAGGGTCCTGGGATCGAGCCCCAAATCGGGCTCTCTGCTCGGCAGAGAGCCTTCTTCCCCGTCCCCGCCCCCAGCCCTGCCTTTCTGCCTACTGTGATCTCTGTCAAATAAATAAATAAATGCTTTTTAAAAATGCTCGGCATCATGTGTCATTAGGGAATTGAGAATTAAAGTAACGAGATACCACTCTATACCTATTAGAAGGAGAAAAATCCAAAATACTGACACCATCAAATGCTGGCAGGGATGTGGAGTGACAGGAACCCTCTCATTCATTGCTGGTGGGAATGCTACACAGTATAACCATGTTGGAAGACAATCTGGTAGTTTCCTATAAAACTAAACATACTTTTACATGATCCAGGAATTGTGCTCTTTCATATTTACCCAAATGAGTTGAAAACATATGTCTACATAAAAACCTACACATGAATATTCATGGAAGCTTTGATTTTAATAATTACCAAAACTTGGAGTCAACAAAGATGGCCTCCAATAGGTGAGTGGATAAACTGGTACAGTCCAGCAACAAAGTATTATTTAGTACTAAAAAGAAGTGAGCTATCAAACCATAAGAAACATGGAGGAACCTTAAATGCACATTACTAATGAAAGAAGGCAGCCTTAAAAGGCTACACAGGATTCCAACTATATGACGTTCTGGCAAAGGCCAGACTAGGGGGATGGTAGAAGGATCAGTGGTTGCCAGAGGTTGGGGAAGTAGAGGGAATGAATGGATGGAATGGAGAGAAGTTTGGGGCAGTGAAATTATTCTATATGATACAATAATGATGGATACACGTCAGTGGACATTTGTTAAAATTCATAGAATCTGCAACACCGAGAGTGAACCCTAATGTAAACTATGGATTTGCAGTGGCAAGAGCCTGCCAGTGCTGGTCCGTGGACTGGACCAAAACTACCCCTCTGGTGGGGGGATGCTGATTGTTGGGGGATGCTGTGTGTACATGAGGGGAATGGGATGTAAGAGAATTCTCTGTTCCTTTGGCTCAGTTTTGCTGTCAACCTAAACATGCTAGAATAATAATAAGGTCTGTTAAACAACAACAATAACCAGTCCTGCCCTGTCCCCCCCCCCCCCCCAAAAAAAAGATGGCAGGCTAGATTTGGCCAGTAAGTCATACTTTTTGGACTCCTAGCAGGGGTCCTTTGTTAAAGGAATGAAGAAATTCTAAAGTGTGTTCTAATTACTGTTGCTGCATCAAAACAACTGTTTTATTTTGCTCGCAATTGTGTGAGTGAGGAATTTGGGGAGGACGTGGGCTGGGGAGTAGTCTGGAATCCGGGACTGAGGTTGCAAGGCTGGGGGAGACATCCACTACGCTCACTCACCACGCAAAGAAGTGCTGAGACTAGCCTCAAGGACACGTTCAACTGAAGCCAGGCTGGGTAAGTAGAGAAAGAAAGCAATATTTATCAAGGACAGACGATGAGACAAGCATTAGGTCAGCACCTCCCACAGGTCAGCCCTTCCCATCTCTTGCAGTATGTACCAGAGCTCCCACGTTTCCATGGGGGAACTAGAGGCAGAGAGAGATCAAGGGGCTTCCCCACATCATATGGACAGGAAGCGGCAGATTCTGATGCCAAATCCAGATCGGCTGGGTGCTCATCCTTCCAGACTAGTTTATGTTCCCGGGAACACACCAAGGGAAGCAGCTCGTTGGGAAGGGAATCCGTGAGCTCTCTCTGGCTAAAACCTTTGTGTCCTCCAAGATGGCGCTTAAGGTTTATCCTGCACACGCGTCCCCTGGAAGTCTTGTTCAAATGCAGATTCTGATTCAGCAGGTCTAGGGTGGGCCTGAGGTCTGTGTCTAACAAGTTGCCAGGGATGGGGAAGCTGCAGGCCCATGACCAGCACTGTGGGAAGCAAGGCTCTGGGGCACAATAGGGTGAGAGGCAGGGGGATATGAAAGCTTGTCTCCTTCTCTAGGAACCTGATAGTGTTCACTTTCTGCGGGCAGTCAGTACCCAAGGATAGAAAATATAGGGTGGGTGGCGGGTGGAGCAAAACACTGTGAAATTCCATAGTGGTCTCAGTAAGAATGGGTAGTTAGAAACTGCAATTTTCCTCTGCACAAGTCCTGCCTTTTCAGTTCTTCACGCTGGTCTTCCCAGAGTTGTGTGCAAAGCTGGTAAGAGCAGAAAGCTAGACTCGGGCAGCTGTGTATGATTTCAGGCACACTTTCAGAAAAAGGCTAACTCACAGATCAAAAGAGAGATCATACCAATTATTCCAAGTGAGTTGATGGGATAACGTCTGCTTACCTCATTACAGCATTGGCTTTCCTAATTAAATGCAAATTTGGTTTGTCTTTATAAATAGAGATGCTGACAAGTGAAAGTTTCAATATGTCCATATTGGAGGCAGCAACATAAAAAGAACAAAGTGTCAGCCACTGCTGTATCCAGTTCATTCTGGGAGTGAGACTGTATTGACTCTTCATGGACACTAGGTGGCACCCTTTGCTCTTTTTTCTTTTCTTTCTTTCTTTCTCCCCCCCCCCCCCCCCCCCCGCATTGACCAAATCCCCTTTTTAAAGCTAGAATCCAGAGAAAGAAACCTGTTCCGTGATTCTTTGGGAAATCCTGGGACTGAGCCCAGGGAATTTGTATTTTAAGTATTTCTTCCCAGATGAATTTTCTTTTTCTTTTTCTTTCTTTCTTTTTTTTTTTTTTTTTAAAGATTTTATTTATTTACTTGAGAGAGAATGAGTGAGAGAGAACACGAGAGAGGAGAAGGTCAAAGGGAGAAGCAGACTCCCCAAGAAGCTGGGAACCCGATGCGGGACTCAATCCTGGAAGTCCGGGATCATGACCTGAGCCGAAGGCAGTCGCTCAACCAACTGAGCCACCCAGGCGCCCCCAGATGAGTTTTCTATACAGCTCGTTGATGGGCTGCCCCCGTCTGCCTTTAGAGACAGCAGACGCAGTTAAACCCTTCAGTGAAAAAAAAATGAAGAAACAGAGGGTGGGATTTACTCAGTTTGCAGGGATGAGACTAGGACCCAAGAATTCCGACTCCTGTTGCAATGGCTTTTCCACCAGATCAGGGAAAACAGGAAGCAAAAAATTTAAACGAGTTTGGCTGTCGAGCCTCCAAAATCATTAAGCCCTCAACTGTGTCCTGAAATTGAAGACACACCATGGAATAAAATGTTGAAGCTATCAGAAGAGTTATACAACTGTTTCAACCTACAATTAGGCTAATATTAATGTAACAAAAGAACCCCACCAAAAACCCTTCTGTTAAGTACATGAAAGATGGGAAGCCTTAGAAAGTGGCCCTGAGTCCAGTAGGTGGCAGCCCACTCTAAGGAAAGTACTATATGAGGTGACAGAGAGGAGTTAAGTGCCTAATGCATAAAGTCTAATGTTACTTTATGTATATATACAAACACATCAGGAACCTCCCAAATGTTATCCGCCAACTACATTGTAATCTGACTGAAGAGACGCGGTTCTATGCCATGTGGCTTCAGTGTTTCCTCTGTTGAGATCCGCTTCCCAGTGTTACTGCTCAGACATATGTTAATACATATGACAAACAATTATGGGCTGGAATCTACCAATTCAATCATCAAATATTTATTAAGCACCTGCTTGGTGACAGGCATGTTTCTAAAAGTAGAATGTACAAGCAAATTAAACAAAGCTTAGATAAATGAACATATTTATAACATAGCGTATGCTTCAGCACTGAAGGTTTTTGAGCAGAGATAAGGAAGGGAAGGCTCTCTTTTCTATTGTTGCTTTACTGTTGGCAGACCAGAGAGGAAACCAGAAGAAAGAGAAATTTGGAAGGAAAAAAAAATCATGGCTGTATTCAATCTTAGGAACCAGAGATGTCATCTAGGACTTGATGAGAGAGAAGTGAACAAAGAACTCCATTCTTTGCTGACTTCTCCTTGAAGAACCATGGCCTCACTTCTCACATCTCCCACCTGTTTCTCCCTCCTCCCAATGCTCCTTCCTCTCAGACACTAAATTCCCAGGTGGAATTCTCCACCCTAGTCCCACCTGGCTTTACCCCTACCCCATCTGCTGTTCCAGGTGCCTCTTGTGTGCACAGGTGGGTCAATACTGGAACCTTCCTAATGATGACGGTCTCACTACTTTCCCAGATGGTCCCTTCCATTGCTAGAGAACACACACCATTCCCGAGTCCTGCTCTGCTGAGGGTCCGTGCAGTACTGACCCCTCTCTGTGCTTTCTTCACTTAGCTCTTCCTGTTTCTCCTCCCAGGGGATTCCTAGAGGATCCTGAATTCCCCTCCAGTAGGCAGCCACTTGGTGACTGAGGAAAACCATCTTGTACCTCCCTTCCTGGCGTCTGCAACTGGGAGTTACCAGTGATCTCAACTGCCTCCCTCCAGATTCTCCATCATCCTGGCCACCTTTCTTCAGATCCACTTGTTATGCACTGTCCAAGGATGAAATAGAAAGAAACGGATACCTTTACGGTACAACTAACATGGCAGGTTCTGGTGTGACAACTATGTGGGTATCGAGAGCAGACATGTGGGCTAGGACTCACCACCATTCCACCATACCCTTTATATACCCCTTCACAACACTCTACAGTTACATCTCTGGGTCACGTCAATAAAGTATTTCCCCTCTGGAGTACATGCTTCTGGAAGGATAGATTCATGCCTGAGTTATTCACTGCCGCGTCCTCAACTTGCAGCATTGGGTCTCATCCTTGGCAGCATTTTTTGAAACACAGTGACTTGAAAAAGAAGAATGGTAATTTGAGTACAGGTCTCTTCAGAAGTATCGAAGACAGTATAAGGAGTATTCTGGAACCAAGAGGATCCAAACATCATTCCCTTCCTCTCCAAGTTCAATTTCAGTGTGTCTGCTTCTCTCCATGGGACTATGGGCAAGTGAACATTAGCCAGGCTTGGGTGATGAGGACATCTGAAAAGAGAACACTGATGGGCTTGTTTCCCCCAGGCTGGGAGAGAGCCAGAGGTCTGGCTGTGTGTGAGTGGAAAGCAGGGGCAGACCTCAGGAAGAGTATGGCCCACAGAAATGTGTGGACCTAGAGGGAGGTGGACTTTGTCAGGATAGTCCTCCCTGCTCTAAAGAGCTGATATAAAACAGAGATATTCAGTCTCTGCCTTAAGGCTGGTGGGGGGGGGCACAGAGACTGTGGGAGAAGCGAGGGCTTTCCCTGGGGGTCTCAGTGGAGCTCTGTGAGCACCCCTGCATCTGATCATTAGTCCCAAAGGACAGTTCACTTTGCTCACCTCTAAGAGTGGGACTACCGCCACTTGGAAAGAAAATAGCCAGACCTGGGCATCACCAAACTGGCATATGATTATGAATGTGTGTGTATAAAATATATATTCCTCACAGCCAGAGAGAGAATATGTTCACTCACAGCAAATTAAACTCATACCCAGCAAAAGAGAGCAACTGTGAGAGACAGAGGATGACTTCTGTGCAGTGAGCCAGAGCACCCCTGAAGACCCAAGCATGGCACCAAGAGTGCACCTGGAAGCGGGCAGTCCAATGTGTGGACTGAAGGAGAGGATGCTTGGCTGCTGTCACAAAAAACAGAGACTGACACGTGGAAGAAACTGCACAGAAACACAAAGAGATGAAAATCATGATGAGAAAAAAAAAAGAGTCAAAGTAATAGCAGGGCAGACAGAGTAAAAGGGAACTGATGGAGGATGGAACTGACAAATAATAGACGGACATTTCCCTAAGCTGAAGAAAGACCTAAGTAAACAGGTTAAAAGGGTTCACTGAGTTCTAGGTAGTACTGATTTAAAAAAAAAAAAAAAGAGTCACCTCAGCATATTCTTGAAGATTCTTAACTGTAGGAATAACTTCTATACTTCTAGGAAAGTTAAAGTAATGAGAATGTCAATGTGATTATTTGCTAAAGTCTAAAGTGCATGGAGTAGGTATTGGGTACCTGACCATATCCATCGCCTGTACCAGGGGCTGAGTGATGGCGGCTAATAGCTCATTGCTACCCACTTTTTCTGGGAACTGCCCTAGGTGCTCTCGAAAAGGGCTCATACCCTGACCCAGCAGGGCCCAGGAAATTGTGTCCTTCTTTGGGGTGACCTATAGCCAACTACAGATTGATAAGTGGGAATAAAGGTCACAGATGTTATGTTGCTGTGAGATGAGCGCTGTGGTGTCTTTCCCACTCCTGAGCTCTCTATGGGGCTGAGGCTGGACCCTGCAGGTGGCATCTCTTCCCAGCTCTTCCTTCCATCCTGCCCATCTTCCCTTATTGTCACAAGTTTCTCCTGAGAGCTCCCCTTCAATTAATTCACTTGCACATGAATCCCGTCTCAGGTTTTAGAGAACTCAACCTGACAGAGAAGGCCTGAGAGGCCTGTACCTCAGCAAAACCAAAACCAAATCTACACATGACCCTATGTTAGAATTCAGAAAGAGAGAAACAGGGGCGTGTGGCTGGCTTGGTTGGAAGAACATGTGGCTCTTAATCAGGGGATCATGAGTTTGACCCCGAGGATGGGTGTAGAGATTACTTAAATAAATGAACAAGTAAAAACAAACAAACATTCACATACTCATCTTAGAGATAACACTAAAGTCAAGATTCTATCTGAACAATAAATTATGTGGGTCTGTCCTACCTGATTTGGTAGCCACTAGCCATATGTGGCTATTTAATTTTAAATTTAAATAAGCTTGAATTTAAATTAAAAATTTATTTCCTGAGTTATACTTGCCACATTTTCACAGCTCATTATCTCCAGGTTGCTGGTGCCTACCCTACTGGAAAGTACATATATAGGGCATTTCCATCATCACAGAAATTTCTCTTGGATAGCATTAACCCAGAGCACTGACCTCAACACGAGATAAACAGAAGGAGAGGAAGAGCTTGAACAACACACCCAGTGTGTCATCTGTCTCTATCTCTGTCTCTGTATGTCTCTTTAGGTATTAATTCTGGCTGATAATAAAGGCAACTGTCTAGCCACGGTGTATAGCAAAATTACTAAATAAGGAATCTTGAAATAATGTAAGTGAAATCCTAATTTATGCTAGAAAGGTCAAATAATTCTGTCAAAATTTAAGAGTTTGGGAAGTATCAGAGAAATAAAGGTATCCATAAAGAGTAGATAAGGAGAACAAAGGGAATGGAAGTTTTTACTGGAGTGTGAGACAAGAGGAAATACAGCACCTTCTGAAGGGGAACACAGTGCATCTCATAGGGGGAATTAATCAGTGTTTTGTTTAGAAAATATATATAGTGAGGAAGAGGTATGTGATCCCAAGAGCAGAGAAATGGGGAAAATCCATGAATGAAATTGAAAAATAGGGAGGGGCACATGGGATGTTCAATTAGTTAAGCAGAGGACTCTCGGTTTCTGCTCAGGTCATGATCTCAGGGTCCTGGGATTGAGCTTCACACGGGGTTCCATATTCAGCACACAGTCTGCTTGTCCTTCTCCCTCCCTCTCTGCTTCTCTATGTATACCAAATAAAACACTAATATGGAAGAAAGAAAATCAAATCTATCACTGTAATACTAAATATAAATGTACCAATTCTTCTGATAAATGACAAATTTCATGAAGACAAAATGACATACAACCAAGTAACTTCATGCAGTTTGCAAGAAAACACACACACACACGAAGGAAAATATAATATTAGAAAAGATATATCATATGGACATGGGGGAGTGTATGTGCTATGGTGAGTGCTGTGAAGTGCGTAAACCTGGCAATTCACAGACCTGTACCCCTGGGGCTAATAATACATTATATGTTTATAAAAAAAATTTAAAAATTAAAAAAAAAGATGTATCAGGTAAACAAAAACAAAAAGTAATCTGTTTTGGAAAGACAGGCAAGAGGTCACTTGAAGTTAAATGCACCAAGTGAACTTACTAATGCAGAAAGAAGTCTTGCCAACAGACACCATAGGCAACCAATATAAAAGTTGGCCAAGGACGGGGCGCCTGGGTGGCTCAGTGGGTTAAGCCTCTGCCTTCGGCTCAGGTCATGATCCCAGGGTCCTGGGATTGAGCCCTGCATCGGGCTCTCTGCTCCGCAGGGAGCCTGCCTCCACCTCTCTCTCTGCCTGCCTCTCTGCCTACTTGTGATCTCTGTCTGTCAAATAAATAAATAAAATCTTTAAAAAAAAAAAAGTTGGCCAAGGAGTTGGACAGACAGACTGAGTGGCCCAACGGTCAACGGTGGCATGAAGAGATGATCAAACATATTAGCAATCAGTGAAGAGAATTAAAAACCACAATGATACTCTCCTCATAGCTGCAAATACTAGAATGGCTTATAATGCCAAAGCTTGGTCAGACTTTAGGGAGATGTCTGGCCGCCTGGGTGGCTCAGTTGGTTAAGAGACCAACTCTTGTGGGTCATGAGATCAAGTTCCAGGTTGGGCTCCCTGCTCAGTGGGGGGTCTGCTTGAGATCCTCTTTCTCTCCCTCTGCTCCTACCCCAACCCTGTGCACACGCACGCTCCCTCTGTCCCTCTCTCTCTAATAAATAAATATATCAAAAAAAAAAAAAAAAAAAGACTGTAGAGAGTTGTGTAGTCCTGTCTTTACCAGTGGTGTGTCCATCCTGGAAAGCTTATTAGGCAGTACTCATTCAATGTAAGGGTATATATATCTATAACCCAGCAGTCCCACTCTAGGATGGTAATATGCCCTACAGACAAGGAAACTGTTACTTATTTTTTATTTTTTGTAGTTTCAGGTTTTTATTTAAATTCCAGTTAATGTATTGTGTAGAATTTAATGATTCATCATGTGCTAATAACACACACGTGCTCATCACAAATGCCCTCCTTAGTGCCCATCACCCATTTAACCCATCCCCGCCCCTCATCTCCCCTCCAAGTCAAGGAAAATTTTAATTCAAAGCTGCATCTGAAATCCAACATTAGAGAATGAAAGATTACAAGGAAAACTTACTAAAAATCACCATCCTGGAGAGGGACTTACATCTTTTTCAGAATTTGGCAGAGGTAGGGAGTTTTTGCTATAAAAATAAATAAAGCCTAGAAGAATCGTATCAGGAAATTCAAATTTGGTCCAATCCTGTAAACATTTTAGCTCTGCTGGTTATCAATATCTCAGTTACAGACATATACATCTCACCTCTCAGCAAGGGCCAGCAAAGAGCCAAGCTTGCAGAACAAAGAAAAAGGTATTGCTGTGGTGAATAAATTGGAAAACAACGGAATCTGAACACTTGGAAGGTGTTTACAGGGAGGTTTTTTCCTGCAGTGCTCAGGACGGGGTGGATATATCAGAGAGGTAAAGCAAACAGAGCTTCTTCCAAGTTATCTGTTTTCCTGAAATTAAGGTTGATTTTCTCCGCACATCCCCATCTTGTAATATGCTGTTAACTCTGCTCTACCCTCAGCAAGTAGCATCCTTCTTAAACACAGACTGGCTGCCTGGAAAGGCCGTGACATCTCAGGAGCTGGGTGGGACGTGTTTCAGCTCTGCCGTTTGATGGCTGTGTCACCTTCAGCAAGTCTCCTGTGTGCTCTGAGCCCCAGATAACAGGTCTATGGTACAAGGATAACAATAACATACCTAACTTTCCATAGTAAAACCCAGATAAGGTCATGTCCATTCAAATAATGAGTACTATTAGCCCCAGCCTGCACCCTAGAATTCGTATCCTACAGAGAAAACTGAACTCTGAACCTATTATCTACAAATTTGGGAGGAGAACCCATACCCTTAGACACATTGGTTTGTGGACAACAGAACTTTCTAACTGGGCATAAAATAATTGTGGGCCTTTCACATCTACAGGTAGCCTTTCTTGAAGGTTTAAAAAAAAGGATTATTTCTACTGCCTTCTCCCACCCCTACTACCACCAGTCACCTCTATTATTACCTTCAGTTTATAGAGAACTCTTATTCTTGTTCTTCCTTGTTTGACTTGATCCACATAACAACCTTCCAAGGCAGGAAGATGCCGTTTAGAGCCGAGGGTACATTAACCCAGCACAGGGAAGGGATGTCTTCTTAAGAGCTAATTCCCAACCTGAATCCTTGTCTAAAAACACTACTCCAAGGAGAGAAGCAAAAGGCTGAGGGGTACCCTGATGTATTTTCTTGCTGAGCCAAACTCACCAAGGGGGTAGGAGACCATTCTGAGCTCAGGTTTTGGGTGTGAAATTATCAAAAGTCAGAGTTTGGGGTTTTATAATCATTTTTATTTGTCTACATTTTCCTCCCCTGGGTTCTAGGCTACGTTCTCTCTAGTTGTTGCTAATTTATAAAGTCTTATCAAATCCTTGGCTTTATTTTTACTCATTAACTTGGAAATTGAAAGCATAGATGATGGGTTAAAAAATAAAAGCTTCCTGTTATAAACTCATTGTTCCTGAAGCTGAACCACTGACAAAACCAAGAAGATCATAGGAGTTGGTGGAAAATCAAAGCATTCAAGATGGAAGGTGCCATCAGGTAATTGGGCTAATTGGGTTCTGATTCCACAAGGTGAGAATATAACAGAATATAGCTATGGGTAGTAACTGTGTGTTCAGAAATTCCACCTCTACATGAAAGAACGGAACTTCTTCGCCTTTTGAGGGCAATGAACATATCAACAGCAAACTAGCAGTCAACATAAATTCCTAACAACAGAAAAGATTTCAAATCATATTATGCCCGTCTTAATGTTGCCACTAAAAATAATGTTGCAGACAATATAACACTATGATTCATGGTTCCCAAAATGTATGCTGATCTCCCTCCAGAAGATTGTCATGAACTCACATGGAGTGACAGGATATTTCAAACTTTTGAAGGAAACAGCAATATCTAACCTGTCAGAAGCCTTGTAAATCACCAGCTCCAGGTCATTCGTTTCTGCACTGGATTTCCCTCTATGCTTTTTGATGACATCATTGAATGCTAAGTTGTGTATTTGGCAGCTGCCATGAGGAAAAAGCAAGTTCTGGATGAAAATCAATGTGGAACAGGAAATGAGGCTGCCGTATCCAACCTGGCCCCAAGGTTGAAGAAGTCACGTGTGCCCAACAGATGTGCACATTTCATTAGTGTTTTAAGAATTACATCCATTTATTTTCATTTGTAGAAGTATTTGAGAGAGAGAGTGCATGTGCGAGCAGGAGTGGGGGAGGGGCAGAGGGAAAAGCAGACTCCCTCCTGAGCCTGATACAGGGTTTGCTCCCAGGACCCTGAGATCATGAGCCGAAGGCAGATGCTCAACCAACTGAGCCATCTAGGCGCCCCAAGAATTACAGGAATTTTTAAAAATCTCAATTTAAATGTATTATTTTTACTTCCTAAGCTGTTGATTGAAGTTACTTAATAAATGGAATGGATACTTCTTTTTACCTAGGGGGTGCTGTAACAAAACTGTTGACCCCTGAGGGGTGCTGTGAACAAAGTTTGGGAACTGCTGCAGTAGGTGAAAAAGTGAAATAAAATCTGAAAAGGCACTGTAATCAGTCCTGTTCTCCCGTGTGTGTGTGTGTGTGTGTGTGAAAACGAAACAAAATACATCAAGATTAAATAGTGGGCAGTGGAGATATACTAGGTCTTCCTTCTCCATGATTTTCTATATTTACTAATGTAAACAGCTATTACTCTCATATGCTGAAAAAACCTTAAAGGTTATTAAAAATGACACCCCCCCCAAGCAGCACATTTGCTTCTAGGAATAAAAATATCTGTTAAATATACTAGAGAATTTCATTTTGGGAGAAGGTTTGATTGCACTCCACTAAACTTCTCCAGCTTCCTGCTCTACATGTTTGGGATCTGGCTTTAGGGCACTGAGATTTTGAAGAAACCTGTTTCTGAATGCATCTCTCCCTGGCGCTGTTAGAAAATGCCCGTTTCCCACCCCTGCAGCCTTCAAGAAGTGAACTTGGCTTGGGGTTTCAGCCGATCTGGCCTCTCAGCCTGAGGGGGAGCAGGTCTAACCAAGATGGCAAAACTGACCGGGTGGGGAGGCAGGGCTTCCCGGTGTCAGATGCGGCTGCTGGGATACCCATTTCTCTGGCTCCTGCTCCATGGGGAAAGGAATGCCCTATGGCACAGGAAACATGCCTTGAAGAAATTCACACTTGAAAGCCCCCGTAAGTGAGAGAGAGACAGGGTGTTTTGCTGTTAAAACTGACCAACAGCTGTTTCAGCTCAGGTCATGATCTCAGGGATCGTGGGATGGAGTCCCATGTCAGTTTCTGCCCTCCATGGGAAGTCTGCTTGAGAATTCTCTTCCTCCCTCTGCCTCTTCTTCCCACCCCAAATTAATAAATATTTCTTGAAAAAAAAAAACAAACAACAGACCAACACCTGAGAACTTTTATATACCTTAGAGAGTTATCTATAAAACTGAGACATATATATGTCTTTACGAACTATGAAGGAAAACAAACTATTGTTGTCCTGAGAAAAAAAGGGCAATTTTCATTCTACTATACTTGTGATAATTGGGTTTGTTTCACTTTATTGACTACTAATATTTTAAATCTATTTAACTGTTAAACCCACACACTAGACCTAAGAGGTAGTGCTATTATATCTACTAGGAACAGATGAAGAAATGGAAGTTCACAGAGCTGGGGAACTTGCACAGGGTCAACTAGGTGAAATTGGTAGAACCAAGCTTTTGGAATTATTTTGGATAGTCTGGCTCCAGAGGGCTCTTAACAAGACACTGTCACTTCTTCTTTGTAACAATTTCCTTACTCACGGGTATCCTTCCATTAGGCACCAATATATGACTATACACTTTCAAAATCCAAGCTCAGGGGCACCTGGGTGGCTCAGTGGGTTAAAGCCTCTGCCTTCGGCTCAGGTCATGGTCCCAGGGTCCTGGGATCGAGCCCCATATCGGGCTCTCTGCTCCGTGGGGAGCCTGCTTCCTCCTCTCTCTCTGCCTGCCTCTCTGCCTGCTTGTGATCTCAGTCTGTCAGATAAATAAATAAAATATTAAAAATTTTTTTTTTAAAAATCCAAGCTCATACCTTCCCTAAACTTTCTGGGAAGTACAGCCATTTCGTTCTGAAAGCTTTCATAAAAGCTTTTATATGTTCTATTGTATTATATGTTACATGTCCTATATCCTTTTGTGACATTATATTTTGTCTTTACTAATGTGATTCTCCACTAGATTAGGTAGTCTGTAGAGAGGGGGACCAAATATTATTTTTTTCTAGAGCTTCAGGTTTTGGAACAAAGTCAGTACACAATAAATATCTGACTAGAAATGAAAGCAGATGTTTGACAGCAGTTACCATTGGTGACATGCCTTTATGCCCTCTGCCCACCTCAAAAGTCACCTGCAGACATTTCCCATCCATGCTGAATGTTTCCTGAGTCTTTCCTACCTGAAGGCATTCTCTGGCTACCGAGGAATGCCTAACCAAATGTGGGAAAGGCTGGAGTCTGCCAGGGAATTAACTCCCAGGAAGAACCCACAATCACTGAGGGGTTTAAGTTGGTAGACAGTTTCTTCAGCTTCCTCACTGGGGCAACTCTGAGCTGTGTTCTACAAAGTCTCTCGGGCCATTCCTGGAGGACTGAGTCCCTGGTGCCCACAGCAGTTACCTGTTCCTTAACACCCCCCCACATTTTTTTTTTTTTTTTACTTTTCTTCCTTAGTGGTCTGAGTACTCCATTCCCCCAGAGCCACAAGGAAATGAATTCTGCCAACAACCTACATGAGCTTTGAAGCAGACACATCTCCAGTTGGACCCCCAGATACATGGCAGCCCAGCTGACACCTTGATCTCAGTCCTACGAGATCCTGAGCAGAGGATCCAGCTAAGCTGTGCCCAGCTCCTAACCTATGAGAACTGGGAGGGTATTAATAAATCTGTGTTATTTTAAGCTGTTGAGTTTATGGTCATTTGTTAAGCAGCAATACAAAACTAATGCAGATTTGGGTACCTGGAAGTGGGGTGCCACTGTAAAAAATTTGTAAGAACACGTGTGTTGGTTTCCTTGGGGTGCCGTGACCAGTACTACAGATGAGGTGGCTTAACTAGCAGAAATTTATTTCTCACAGTTCTGGAGACTGGAAATCAGAAATCAGGGTACTGGCAGGGTTATTTCTTACTGAAGCCTCTTTGACTTGCAGATGGCCTCCTTCTGTGTCCTCACCTGGTCTTCCTTCTGTGTCTGCTTGCCCCTGGGGTCTCTTCCTCTCCTTACAAGGATATCAGTCCTACTAGATTAGGGCCCACCCTTATGACCTCATTTATCCTTAAAGGCCCCATCTCCAAATGCAGTCACAGTGGCCATTAAGGCTTCAGTATATGGATTTTGGAAGGACACAATTCAGTCCATAACAACACATGGTTTTATAACCAGAAAATGAGTAGAGGTTGGAGGAACTTTGAGGAACATGGTAGGGAAAGTCTAGGCTGCCGTTTCTTAGTAGAAATCTGGACTTTGAGGATGCTGACTATGAGGGCTCAGAGGCAAGCTAACATATTACTGGAAACCAGAGAAAGGGGGATCCTTGCTCTGCATTGGCAGAAAGTTTGGGAAAATCATCTCCTGGAGTTATGTGGAAAGCTGAAGCTCGAAGTGATAAACTTGGTGACAGATCAAAGATTTCCAAGGAAAGTGTGAAAGGTGCTGCCTGATGTCTTCTTTCTGCTTCCAGTAAAATGCAAGAAGAAATAACTTTAAAAAAAGGAACCAGAATCTCAGGACTTAACAATTCTAAGATCTCTAAATGGCAAGAGTTGGACTCTTGGAAAAGCATGCTCCAGAGTAAAGGATGAGATGTGACTGTACAACTCTGATAAAAACTCAGAAAAACTACAGGTCAGAATATGTAATTATACAAAGGGCTTTTTAGAGAAATTAAGGGTATGGCCCACAGATCTTCTCAATCAAACCAGAGAACCTCTAGGAAGCTTAAGGGCACTGTCCCTCAGCCATCTTAGCAAGAGGCCAAACAAAGTACAGAAGGGTTTATCTTAAAAAAATATCTATGGAGATACTTTGGAGATAAATGGAGTGAACCACAGTGAAATCTATATAAGGTCTATAAGTTCTTGAGAAACTGTTTCTATAGAAATACTGCTAGAGGGGCGCCTTGTGACTCAGTCTTTAAGCATATGACTTCGGTTCAGGTCATGATCCCAGGGTCCTGGGATCAAGTCCTGCATTTGGCCTCCTACTCAGTGGGAAGCCTGCTTCACCCTCCCCCACTCCCTCTAATGGGTTCCCTCTTTCACTGTCTCTCTCTCTGTCAAATAAATAAAGTCTTAAAGAAAAGAAAAGATAAGAAAGGAAAAGAAAAGAAAAGAAAAGAAGAGAAAAGAAAAGAAAAGAAATACTGCTAGCTTGGACCAAGGGACAGAGATGACAGAAAAGAAAGGGAGGCTTTCAGATTCCCCAAGTCCTACTGGCAGGAGAATGCAGGTTGATAAAAACTGTTCTGAAACACAGGTTTTCATGCTGAGTAAGGGCAGAGTCAGTGGGTGGAGTCCAAGCCACATAGGATTATTCCAAAGCCTTAAAACCTAATCAAGGAAATCCCAACGCTTGCCAGGCTGGATTTCAGAACAGTTTTGGACCAGTGATTCTGTCTTATCTTCCATTTCCCCTGTTTTGAACTGGAATGTCTATATCTATTACCCTATACCACCATCATAAGCTGGGAGGAGGAGTGGAGGGAGAATGTGGATAGATGTCTGTTTAGTTTCACAAGTCCACATCTGGAGAGGACTCCAGCCCCAGCAGCTGCACTTAAGAGATTACACCCAAGTGCTTTATCCACACCTGATCCCATGCTAACTTGAAGATGACACTTTAATGGGAAGATACTTTGAGAAAGAGCTCAGGTGAATGCATGTGGGAGGCATATCAGGGACCAAAGAGGGTGATCCCTACCACCACCAGTGATTCCAGGCCCTTCGTGTTCATGCCTTTGTGTAATTCCTTCTCCCTGAGTGTGGGCAGGACCTGTGGTTTGCTTCAAACCAAAGGAACATGGCAAAGGTGGTGGGATGTCACTTCCGCAGCTGTGCTATATTATATGGCAAAGACGATGGGAGGTGCCTCCCATGGTGATGGTACATGATATGGCAACAGTGATAGGATATAGCCTATGATTATGTTATGACATATACACAAGACTGCAAGTGGAGTAGATCCGTCCTCCTGCTGACCTTGAAGAAGCAAACTGCCATGAGTTCCATAAACACAAGGAAATGACTTTTGCCAACAGCCTCAATGAGCTTGGAGGTAGATTCTTCCCTAGCTAGGCCTCCTGATGGCAACGAAGTCCTGCTGACCTCATTATGGTGGCCTTGTTAAAACTTGAGCAAGGAACCCAGTTCAGAAATGCCCTGGACTCCAGACATTGAAACGGAGGGAAAAAATGTCTGTTCTTTTAAGCCATTATATTTGCGGTAATTTGTTATGCAGCAGTACAAGCTAGCTGATACAAAGATTCCCCACAGGTGATGGATTGTGATGACAGAAAATACTTAGACTAGTGCCATCTTGGCAGAGCTGTCTTCATTGAAATCTTAACCTTCTAGCTAACAGAAGAGTCAATCAGTTGGATAGTGGCGTGCTGCTTAGACATGATCAAAGCATTGGTAAACTGCTTTATCGCTGGTTTAAATAGAGTCAGCAATGTAACTGTTCTATTTAAAATGACTCAACAGAATGATAACAACGATAGGATTTGCCAGTGTCCCCAAAGAAGCCTGTGGCTGTCATTTTAGTGCCCCAATTTCTATAAGATGCTAAATGAGAGATAAAATTAAATCTTTCAAGTTCCAAGCATATGTGGGAGTCACAGAGAGCCACATGCTTTTTTTTCTTTTGATTTAGAAGGAATATTTTCAGTTAGGTCACCTCTGCCAGGAGAGAAGAGCTGGGGCAAATAAGGCATTCCCGAGAACATCATCTCCCTTTATATAGAATCTGCCAGTTATCAAAGCACAGCCATTCTCATTTGATGAGTTCAGCTGTCAGGAGTGGAGAGCAGGTCACTCAGTGGGAAAGGAACCCAAGTCTGTTCCTTTCAAGGAGAGAGGTTTGTGATCGGAGGGTTCATGGTTTGACCTTAGGCATGATCAGCCCATGGAGCAGCAAGGCCACCATGGAGAGAGTGAGCCACACGTGTCCGGATGCATATTCTTTGCTTTTTGACACACACTTGCACAGACATTTCCTATTTAAATATTCTGCCTTATTCACAGGAGAAGACTTGTAGATTACACGCAAAGTAAAAGACACTGCAAAGGACACAGAGCACTCTGCAACTAGAAAGTAAAATCATGTGGCAGTAATGAGAAATCACAAGGAAGCAGGCATTTAAGGGACAGGCTTTCAGATTCTCAAGAGAGTGCCAGTTTGTGGGCCACATCTGAGTTTTCTAAATGCTTGAATCAGAAGCACCCCCCCTTTTGCTTAAAGATTTTATTTATTTGACAGAGAGAGTGAGAGAGCACAATCAAGAGGAGCAGCAGAGGGAGAGGAAGAAGCAGGCTCCCCGCTGAGCAGGGACCCTGATGTGAGTCTTGATCCCAGGACCCTGGGATCATGACCTGAGCTGAAAGCAGATGCTTAACCATCTGAGCCCCCCAGGCACTCCAGAAGCACCCCTTTTACTCAGAGACAATATCTGACATCTAGCACTAACCTGCCCTCTGACCTTGGGAAAAATCACTCTACCTACATGGGTCTCAGTGGCCTCATCTGTTCAATGAAAAGGCAGGACTGGGTAAGAAAGAAGTAATTTTTTGACTTAGCATCATTTATACATGCAAGACCTGTTCGTGCCCAGATGTACCCTTATCATCAGGAGACAGGGTGATGTGGTGGTCACAGCCTGAGTTTTGAGTCAGACAGGTTTGGAGTTTGAAGCTGGGACTCTTTCAGTTGCTAGCTCATGGGACCCTCAGCAAGTTCTTTAGCCTTGATGAGCCTTGCTTTCCTCCCCTAAGAGATACCACCCACTTGAAAATTTGAGATGAATGCTAAGGGAGACAGTGTTATCAGTCAGTTGTCCAATAATGCTGTGTAACAAATCGCTCCATGCTTGGGCTCACACAGTATGCCTGGGGCTGGAGCAGCTGCTTCAAGCTCTAGAGATGCAAGTGGGCCAGGGTGATTTTGCTTTGTGTGTTGCTAAGTCTTCCAGATTCCCCCAGGTACCCAAGGCATGTTCTTCTTACAGTGATGGCAAAAGCCCAAAGCTCAGCTATACCTTTTGAACCTTTGCTCATGTTCCTGGATTGGCCAAAGCAAGTCACATGGGCAAATCCAAAATCAAGGCATGGGGAAGTCCTTAGTCCTCCATGAGGCTGTGGCAAGAGGAATGAAGAACTGAGTTTAATAACTCAGTCTGCCACAGATGGTCCATGTGAAGCACCCCTGCAGCACAGGTTGTACTTAGCCACAGACATCTCTGATTATGCTCGCTTTGTTTTGTGTCCACCTTCTCTAGGCCAGTCGATCTTTCATGCGCGACTTGAAGCAAACTAAAAAATTTCTCTGGCTCACTACTCTACTCACCTGATACAACAATATAAGGTCCTCTCCTTGGAATGATTGTCTTTTTCCTATGGTCCTCTTATGAAAAGCAAATACTTTGGAGGTGAGGGGTATACAAAGTCATCTTTAGCCCATTGGGAAAGAAGGGCAGAGAAGGAGGAGAGAAAGGGTATGGGAGTGTGGGGCAACGAAATGCAATTGCCTCTCTGACATTAGATCTGCGTTCAACTTAGAAATTGGGTGGATTTCAACAAATGATCAACCATGGTGCTCTCCATGGAAGAGGTAATTTCCCTCCACCTCTCGGGGAGTCTACAACTTTGGCCTAAATTCTAGAGCATTGGTTTTAGGAATGAACTCAGCATCTCCACATTAACACCCCCACTCTGGCTTCCCAAGTGAAGGAGAAGGAAATGCTCACCTCTCACACTGCATGTGTGTGGGACTTTCTAACACTTCAGAAGGGGCCTGAAGGGTTTGGAGCAACCCCATCCTTCAGGTCTCCCTGATGTCACCCCCAGCCCTTCCTGTCTTCCCATGATCTCTAGCTCCATCAGCTCTGCCCCTGAATCCAGACTCTTCCCAGTTCCTTTCATCCAGGAGAAGTAATGGCCCACCCATCCCATGCCTACAGTCTTGGCTCTCTCTTTCTCTTTCTCCCTAAAACTTTTTCAATCCGGACTCCCAGGCTGGGAAGCTTTACCCACCAACCACCCACAAATCTGCTTGTTAACAAGGACAGGGATTGGGACCCACTTAGAGTAGAGCATGAGTTTCTTCATCTATACAACTGTTTACTTCATCAACACAACTGGTTTCAAACTATTCAATGGTTGTTATGAGAACACCACAAGATAATATTAAAGATGTACTCTGTATAAACATTTCTAGTGTTTGGTTACAGGTCAGGCCTGTTTCCTAGGGTATTCTTACAAAATCCACAGATTATTAGAAGTTTGATGTCTGCCTTGCTTCCCACCAGCATCTGCTCTGGCATCAGTCCTGGGATCAAACAATCACAATGAGGTGGACACAGATCCCCTGCATGCATCCTGTCCCTGTGTGGGAACTGGCCGACCTCCTCTCCGGAGTCGGAGGAGACCACAGTCACAGCAGGGATGCTGGCAAAGGCAGAAACCATAGACGTAACTGTCAGTCCTAGATTACTTTCCAGTACAACCCACTACTGACAATTACTTGATACATGGTACATTCTATTTAAGTCTACCTTGGTCTTGAGGGTGACTGCCGATACTCAGCTCTTAAGAGGGAGTGACTGTGACCATTCTTTTATGAGGTCTTGGGGGTCCAATCCTTTTATTTTCTTTTTTTAAAGATTTTATTTATTTATTTATTTTTATTTATTTATTTGACAGACAGAGATCACAAGTAGGCAGAGAGAGAGAGAGGAGGAAGCAAGCCCCCTGCTGAGCAGAGCGTGCAATGCAGGGCTCGATCCCAGGACCCTGGGATCATGATCTGAGCCGAAGGCAGAGGCTTTAACCCACTGTGCCACACAGGCGCCCCGGTCTTGGTGGTCCAATCTTAACTGGAAGCCTAGAATCCACCTCCTAAGTTCCAGTATCATGGACTAGGAACGTCCAATTATTTGGGGTTTGTTTCAGTGAGTCGCAGGTGTGGGCTCCTCTCGGGGTGGATACAGAGCTGCCTGGGCGTTAAGATGAACAACCTGGAGGCCCAGAAGAGGAGTGATCCTCCCTCCTGGAAAGGGAAGAAGGGGTGAGGATCCACAGTGATCACTTTCCTGCGATGGATCCCTCTCCCCTGAAACCATCAGCTGCTTCTGGAGGAACAACATCTGAGTTTAAAGCTGCTCCACCTTGGAAAGGAAATGTTAAGGTAGAGGTAGCTGAAGTAAAACCCTGCAGTGAAAAAAAAGAAAGATGGTACTTACAAGTGGTTGATGATGATTTTATATTTTTCACTTTCAGAGGGGTCTGTGGGCATGCATGTGCACATGGTGGGGGGTGGGCATGGGGCACATCAAATCCTAATCTCATTGATACAAGGCAAAACTGCTCTCAGAAGCTTTCAGATACGACTGGATCATAGAAATGCAGGTATACAATACATCTGGCTTTGGTCTTGGCTTTGTCTACTCCTCTGGAACAAAGAGTACATCATGTCCAAATCTCCTGACTTTAGGCAAGTGAGAGAATTTAAGGCCACTGTGATGGGTTTCGTCCACATTCTCTCTGGCTGTGGGAAGGTTGAGAAGGCATACTGAAAATGGAAGGAGAGATTCCAGGACATAACGGGCACTGAAAGAATTGTTATCCCCAATGGTTTTGCAAGTGTGGATGGAAATACTAGTGATAACGTCAGCAAAGGATTAACAACCCCTTCTCCTAGGGAATGTCTTGGTTTCAGTCAATAGACCCTGCTGTAGGTTTTTGTGGTTGGTTGGTTTGGATGAGAGGCTTTAAAATACAGGTGATGTGCCCAACAGATTTCATGATTACATTTTCCTTTCCAAAAAAATTAGGTCTTTAAAACACACTATTTTTTTTGTAAGAAGATTTATCAAAATCATATAATCAGAAGGATTCCTTGAATCTCAACTCTTATACCCATTTAATTAATAATGTCCCTAAACACTGCGGGATGGCATATCAAATCAATATAGTTGGGACACTTTAAATTGGATTGTGCTTTTATTCTTTTTAAAAATTTTATTTATCCATGAGAGAGAGAGAGAGAGAGCGAGAGAGCGCACAAGCAGGGGGAGCAGTAGGCAGAAGGCAGAAGAAGGCTCCCACCTGAGAGGCTCAGTCTCAGGACTTCAGGATCATGACCAGAGCTGAAGGCAGACACTTAACTGACTGAGCCACCCAGGCGCCCTGGATCTGACTTTTAAATGAATCAATTCATTTCATAATGGAACAATTTCTTGATCTGAAACTGGAGTCCCTCATGCACTGGGGTTTAACCAATGGCAAACTCCTGACTGTGACTTCTGAAAGCCCCAACACCATCCAGACCCTCTTATCTACCTGACCATTATCTCCCACTCCTCTTCCCCATCTTATCTACCTGACCATTATATCCGACTTCCCCTTCCCCATCCCCTGTGCTCCAGCCCCAAGGGGATATGTTTGTCCTTTAAAGTCTCTATATTTGTTCCCACCACAGGGCCTTTGCACTGGTTTTTCCTTCCATCTGTGAATTTCTATCCTCATGGGCTTCTCCAGGTTCCCTTATCACCTTCCCAGTAGGACTCTACTCAAGGACTCCAAATAACTTCCCCACGCCCTCAGTTCCTTTATATTTTATGTTTGATATTCTTCATCTCATTTATGCTATTGAAGCTGTGTTGTTTACTTATTTACATGGTCATTATCTGTTTCCTATGAGGATTCAGGCTCCTCAGAATAGGCACCTGGCACTTCTTATTCAAATAGGAAGTTCCTCACCCAGAACTACCTCTGGGACAGTGTGAGCACTCAATAAATGAATGAGTGAAATTAATGTAAAATTTTCTGCATCCTGTGGGTTTTAAAGATACAGATCTCGGAACTGGCTCTGAGTTAATAAACAAGGATTGGCAACCCTTGGTACATGCTTAACAATGACATTATCAATATTTTTATAGGAGGCTAGGTATTGGTGTAACAATACATTTCATGGCCTTATGATAATTTATGTCTTTTCTCTCTTTTGAGATTCTATTTAAATTCAAGTTAGTTAACATACAGTTACATACAGTGTAGTATTAGTTGCAGGAGTAGGATTTAGTGATTCATCCCTTGCATATAAAACTCAGTGCTCAACAAAACAAGGGCCCTCATTAATGCCCTTCACCTATTTACTCCATCCCCCTACCCACCTCCCTTCCAGCAACCCTCAGTTTTTTTCCTACAGTTAAGAGTCTCTTATGGTTTGTCGCCCTCTCTGTTTCTATCTTATTTTATTTACTATTTTTGTTGGTTTATAGGCACTTACTCTTTTTCTAAAAATGTTTATGGTTGAAGCAGGCAAGAAATCTTGATTTTCTTGAAATGCTTGGGAGACTCTGATGAATTAATATCTAAATATATAATTTGATCAACAGAATTAATTCAATCATAAAATATATTTTTCTAAAGAACTGCTTACCAGATCTGTAATTTTATTCCATTATTAAACTGAAGTACAAACTGCAGAACGCATTCTTCTCCACACACTAAAGCTCCTAGAGAGTTTGGATCCTGGCCATATAAGCTGATCCTCACTTTATGGATAAGGAGATATCTGTTCAAAGAAGTCGGTAGGCTACTTATCTAAAGACACACAGAACTGGCAGATCTTGGGCCTCCGTTCCAGTGTCGGACTCCCTGAACTCTCCCTCCTCTTTCCAATCCTAAGAGCCTAGCAGGGTGAGCATCTGGGCACTGGATTTCAGCTTGTAAGGAAGGTGCTTCTATGTTCAGTAGGATATTTTAGTGGGAACAGACCTGAAAGATGTACAGCCACACAGACTTAAGAAGAAAATCATGGGGGGTTCTGTAAGAGGGTACCCGGTGGAAAACATTGGGATGAAAATAAGAGAGTAGGAACCACTCAGTGCAGCTAGTGGTGTAGGAGGCTTTCAGATTATAAGACATGAAACAGGCACAGGGGCCCCCAAAGTCATGAAGGGGCAGCCTTCGACTCTCACAGCTGTCGTGAGTGTCATTCGGCTACGAGCACGACAACCATCTGATGCCCAGTTTGACCCCCTGGTGACAGCTCTCGGAAGATGAAGGTAGCACTAGAAGAAATGATCTCTCCATACTTAAGTCTGAGCAGTGAGGAAGAACCCCTCAGTGACATGGAAATGAGAAGGATCCTTAGGAGACCCTGTTCCCTTGAGTCAAAAGCAAATCAATGCCAGAAATGTCGGAGAGTTGCCTTGTAGTTCAAAAATGTGGATGGCAAAACTTTCCAAGCAAGTGGTGAGTCCCATGGAAACAGAACTAAATTAAGGATGACGTGGCTCTGAAGACGTAAATCCCGAATGTGAAATTGTGAATCATGAAAAGAGACAGAGGGTGGAGAATTAGAGAGTAATTATGATGGGAGCGTTCTGTGATGAACTTTCTACATAGGCTCTGCTGGGGAAGAATATGAAACAGCAGCACAATCCCTCAAGAAGGACAGTGTGGCCAGACCTGAGCATTTCCTGCTCTTGATTTTCCCTGTTTCTGAGAGTAGGATGCTTTTTGACATGATGGCCAAGGGTGGGGGGTAAAGGAGGAAGGAGAATCTCACTTTAAAGGACAATAAAACACCAAAGATGATGAAGATGAAGCAAACCCAGGCAGAACCAGTTTTGCTCTGGTATTCTTTGCGCATCTTCAACCTTGAAAAGATAAAGAGAAGACTGTCAGTAAGAATTTGAAAGATAAATTAGAGAAGGGATGGTGAGCAAGGATGTAGCAATTTTCAATGATGTTGAAACTCTTGGTTGAGGCAAATTATATTCTGTGACACTGAAAAGGATGGAATATTATATCTAAGAATCTCAGATAGTTGGAGAGACTTGAAGATTACCAGCAAACTAAAGAAGACAAACATCTCTATTAAAAAAGAAAAACCACCCAAAACCATCAGTAGAGTGTGAGGAGCAAATTGTAGAAGGCGCATATGATAAAATTTGACATCAGCCTGGGTCACCTGGGTGGCTCAGTGGGTTAAGCCTTTGCCTCTGGCTCAGGTCATGATCTCAGGGTCCTGGGATCAAGCCCCACGTTGGGCTCTCTGTCAGCGGGGAGCCTCCTTCCTCCTCTCTCTGCCTGCCTCTCTGTGTACTTGTGATCTCTGTCTCTGTCAAATAAATAAAATCTTAAAAAAAAAATCTTTAAAATTTGATGTCATCCTAAACAGAGTGGTTCTCAAATTTTTGGTCTCCAGAACTTCTTATAATTATTGAGGACAGACTCCGAAATACTTTGGTTTATGTTTTATCTATCAACATTTACTGTATTTGAAATCAAAACTGAGAAACATTTAAAACATAAGAATACAAAGCATTGCTCCATTGGGTATCAGACCAATGACATCAAGACATGTCATGTAGCTCCTAGGAAGCTCCACTGTACACTTAGGAGAGAGTGAGAGTGGAAAATGCAAATGCAAATGACCCCATGGTATTATTAAAATGAGTTTGATCACGTAGACTCCCTCAAAGAGTTCAGACCACACTTTGAGAACTGCTACAAGAAAACTCCTCACCATGTGCCCAAGGAGACATGGACGTTCATGACAATATTACTCACAAATAGCAAATACTTGTCAATATCCCTTAGTAGAGAAACGGATAAACTGTAAAAACAAACAAACAAAACCCCCCCCCAAACCCTCTAATTCCTAAATAAACTCATTTTCTACACATACATATGATTTATCTCAAAACAATGTTAAGCAAAAAAGCAAGCTGGAGAATATTAGATATAGGATGACATCATCTAATAAAATTTCAGTATACCAAATAATACTGTTATATCTATAGCTCTATACCTGAAACTGAAAACCAAATATGAAGCAAATATTAAAATATGCTATCTGTTCACATTAGGTAGAAGCTACAAAGGCTTTTTAATATCATCCTTTATATTTATTTTTAGCATCTTTTAAATGATTTCTAGGCTGTTCCAGAGAGTGATCATTAAATTCGAACTTCAGTCCAGCTAAAACTGTGGTTCTTAAAATGTGCCCCCCGCCTCAATCATCAGCAGCATGAGCAGCAAATGAGGGCTTGTTAAACATGCAAATCACCAAGCCCCCCCAGATCTACTGAATCTGAATCTCTAGGTTGGGGCTGGGGAATCTGGGTTGTAACAAACTCCTTAGGAGATTCTGATTAAAGTCCAAGTTTAAGAAGCAAGGGACAAGAACAATGTGACCATTCAACCTGCCATTTATATAAATGCATCTCATTCAGAAGTAATTTTGGTAATATTGCTTACGATGTTCCGTGGACAAAATGATGTTGGACAGAAAAAGGAATTTCCCAAAGGTACTTGCCAAATGTTTTAAAGGGATCTCCCCCAAACCCCTCTACCGCCTCTGGGGGCTCAGATTTTCTCAGTTTGCCTACATGCCTTTGGCTGAGTACATGCATTTTAACTTCTGATGCAAGTCTGAGCTAACCTGTGCTTTTGGTTACATTTCTGAGCATTTGGAAATCCTGACCAGCATAAACTTGTATTGATTATACCTTATGCAGATAAATTCCTTTATAATTACCTAAATCAAAGATCTTAAAGTGTGGGTTCCAGACCAGCAGCATCAGCATCACCTGAAAACTTATTAGAAATGCAAATTTCTGACCCCAACCGAGTCCTGCTGAATCAGAAACTCTGGGGATGAGCCCAGCAATCTGTGTTTTATCAAGCCCCCCAGGGTACTCGGATGGACTATAGTTTGAGAAACACTGATCAAAATCGATCTACATGGAAGAAGTGTGATCTGGCAAGGGAGACAAGCAATTTAAAGAAGGTTCTGAATTGGAACAGCTGAAACTCTAATCAGAGAAGAGTTCATTGTGATGGTGAATTTCCCTTCAGAACCAGCCTGCCCAAAGCTTACTGACCGGTACCCAGGAACCGGCAATTTGCCGCAGTGCAAGGCGCTATGCATTTCTTCCATTTACTGCTTTCACGTCGCGATCTCTCACTGTCCTTTGCCCCCGTTACAAGACAACCTGAGCAAATTAGAATTGTTGCTTCTACTTGAAGAACTTTGCCAAAAAAGCTTTAAATCTGCACAGCTCTTCTCACTCCTTTCTGTCAATTCCTTCATAACTTGTTTCAAGGGTTGTTCAGACTTCTGAAATAGATTCTATATGATTTATTATAATATGTTTAAAATAGGGATGATTTCTCCAGAGAAGGCATTTCCAAAGTATGTCATCTGAACCACATTACATACTTTGGCCCCCTGAGCCTTTTATTTTCTTTATTCTAGAGGGGCTGGTGGAGTCTGCAGGACTCCCTCGGACCACCAGTACTGCCCAATAGCATTAACTGCACTGAGGATCAGGAGGAGAGTATCAAGTATGGATTTATTGGGCATCCTTCAGTTGAAAGCATTTGATTAACTTTACTTCTTCTGGGGAAAATCCAGCCTAGCTGAATACTGTTTTGTCACTCCCCATCTGTATTTACTTTCTTTCTCACAGGCAAAATTGTGCCTGGAGTCCCATTTGCAAAATTCAGGCCTGGGTCTACACTAGAGATGTATTTTCCAGTCATCTTGTGGTTTGCATGTAAGTGTCTCTAACAAATATTTTCACTTCATATAGACTGGAGGCTCACTCATAGGGCATCAGGGCAAGAAGGCCCCTACCATGATTAAGAGAATCCTGGGGCTCAGGAGCTCGGCAGGTAGGAAACCTTGCTCCGACTCTCCGTGGGGCTGACAAATTCTGTCAGAGAGGATATGGGCCAGCCCACCTAAGAGACGGAAGAAATGAACTAGAAGTCTTGTTAAGTCCACCATCCACCAAGAACGGTGGATTATCACTGAGATAGGAGTGTCCTCCTCTACCACCAGCCAGGACCTGCTAGGACTCAGACGAGTGAAAAAACCACAGTGAATAAACGATGCTCTCTAGTAAGACAGCACACATCCTGGGCCTTTAGCTAGGATGTTATACTAAGACTGCCTCCTTCTAGAATGTTCCTCATCATCTGATAACCACACTCAATAACTCTATTTCACTTGGGCATTTTACCTTCTCTGTGACGGTCAGTGGCAGAGAATTTTCTGGGCACAATGCATATTCCAATGCCTGAGTTTTAGAAAAACTTGGGATATGAGAAAAAATAAAAATAAATAAAAAGCAAATTCTTTCTAATCCCAATTTTGTATCAGATATGGCCCCCCCCCCAATTATTTAGTCATTCTGAAGCATTAGCCTTCCCTTAGGGAGAAAACGTGAGACAGGAATCCATCAGAATCCTAGAGGAGAACATAGGCAGTAACCTCTTCGATATTAGCCACAGCAACTTCTTTAAAGATATGTCTCCAAAGGCAAAGGAAACAAAAGCGAAGATGAACTTTTGGGACTTCATCAAGATCAAAAGCTTCTGCACAGCAAAGGAAACAGTCAAAAAAACAAAGAGGCAACCCATGGAATGGGAGAAGATATTTGCAAATGACAGTACAGACAAAAGGTTGATATCCAGGATCTATAAAGAACTCCTGAAACTCAACACACACAAAACAGACAATCAGATAAAAAAATGGGCAGAAGATATGAACAGACACTTCTCCAATGAAGACATACAAATGGCTATCAGACACATGAAAAAATGTTCATCATCACTAGCCATCAGGGAGATTCAAATTAAAACCACATTGAGATACCACCTTACACCAGTTAGAATGGCCAAAACTAGCAAGACAGGAAACAACATGTGTTGGAGAGGATGTGGAGAAAGGGGAACCCTCTTACACTGTTGGTGGGAATGCAAGTTGGTGCAGCCACTTTGGAGAACACTGTGGAGATTCCTCAAGAAATTAAAAATAGAACTTCCCTATGACCCTGCCATTGCACTACTGGGTATTTCCCCCAAAGATACAGATGTAGTGAAAAGAAGGGCCATCTGTACCCCAATGTTCATAGCAGCAATGGCCACGGTCGCCAAACTGTGGAAAGAACCAAGATGCCCTTCAACAGACGAATGGATAAGGAAGATGTGGTCCATATACACTATGGAGTATTATGCCTCCATCAGAAAGGATGAATACCCAACTTTTATAGCAACATGGACAGGACTGGAAGAGATTATGCTGAGTGAAATAAGTCAAGCAGAGAGAGTCGATTATCATATGGTTTCACTTATTTGTGGAGCATAACAAATAGCATGGAGGACAAGGGGAGATGGAGAAGAGAAGGGAGTTGAGGCAAATTGGAAGGGGAGGTGAACCATGAGAGACTATGGACCCTGAAAAACAATCTGAGGGTTTTGAAGGGGCAGGGGATGGGAGGTTGGGGGATCCAGGTGGTGGGCATTGGAGAGGGCACGGATTGCATGGAGCACTGGATGTGGTGCAAAAACAATGAATACTGTTACGCTGAATATAAACAAACAAACAAAAAAATCCTATTCAGTAAAAGGATACTGCCTAATATCAACCAGTAGAGTCGGTTAATTGGTCAGTTTCCATTAAATATCATTACCCTTTTTGTCCCTAAAGATGTATCTTCTCAAATATCCATCTTTCGAGTATTTTACACTTTAGCTTCCTGAAAAATTTCAAAATCTTATCAGAAAATCAAACTGACAAAATGCACGATTAGAAGACTCTGTATTTATCTTTGGGTTGAACAGACCCACCCATTTCAATAACAGAACAGAAAACAAAACAAAAAAATGCCAAAAGAGAATGACAAAGACTATGCTTGAATGATGGAATCACAGTGCTAATTTACTCAGCCCCGGTGATCTAAAAATTTCCAGTAACTCACCAGGTAGGCTTCTTTCTTTGCATCCTCTAAAAACACAACGATTCCTGTTTTGCCTAAATACTTAAACACAATGTGTTCAATATTCAAGTTTACTCAGA
Organism: Enhydra lutris kenyoni; assembly: GCF_002288905.1. Classification (NCBI taxonomy): domain Eukaryota; kingdom Metazoa; phylum Chordata; class Mammalia; order Carnivora; family Mustelidae; genus Enhydra; species Enhydra lutris. The sequence continues at coordinate 35,011,608 of NW_019154090.1, forward strand.
AGGTATTTATAGCTCAGATGTCTGCTAATGTCATGAGCAAGAGACATAGAATAGAATCTAATCTCTTAAATAACAGGACAATAAACTTCAATGACATTTAACCCCCATAGATAGCTTTTGGGCAATTGGTTGGTGGTCTACAGAATTCATACCATTCTGAGACTCATAAAGAAACAGCAAAGAGGGGCGCCTGGGTGACTCAGTGGGTTAAAGCCTCTGTCTTCGGCTCAGGTCATGATCCCAGGGTCTTGGGATCAAGCCCCGTGTTGGGCTCTCTGCTCAGCAGGGAGCCTGCTTCCTCCTCTCTCTCTGCCTGCCTCTCTGCCTACTTGTGATCTCAGTCAAATAAATAAATAAAATCTTTAAAAAAAAAAAAAAAGAAACAGCAATGACTGGATTTTCTCTATACTCACTTGACATACCTGAAATTCCCAGTGATGGGTGTTATATGTAAACAATGAATCATGGAACAGTACATTAAAAACTAATGACATACTGTATGGTGACTAGCATAACATAATAACGAATACTAATACTAATAAATTTATTGGAACTAATTTCTGCTTTAATGCAGTTACTCTCATGAACATCCCTTACCAAAAATCTACTAGCCCTTTCTTTAAGGTAAATTATATCCTAAGACTCAAGTGACTCATTTTTATTTGAAATAGATAGACCATGAAGACAAATATGAATATATATGTATTTAAACATGATTACATATAAAACGCGCACACTATTTTGGGTATGTAGGTATATGTGCATGTATATACATACATACGAATCATTATTGTTGAAAATCTGTTAGTATTAAGTTTTATAAATAAGTTTAAACATTCTGAGGGCAAATGCAAAACACCTAAAGGTTGCCTATTTAATCAGAAGTTACTGCCAACACTTACCAGAGGGGCTCAATAATATTCTTCGGTATGAAGACTAGCAAACACCATTTTAAAGTAGAAATAGGGCTTCTCTATTTTGTGATTGCATTTTATGTGTTTTATGTGTTTGATTTAAAAAAAAAAAATCTCACATCTGAAAGCTGAGGTTCCTTTTCATGTGCTGCAATTGACAATAAGTGGGGAACATTATACTCATTGGAGAGTAAGTACGGATCATCAGTGGAGCTTTAAAAACAAGTGCATGATTTAGGCACTTTTCTAGCTTGCCTGTAAAGATGGTGCCCTGCTTCAAATGAGAACATGCCTCTTGAGCCGACTAAAAGAGAATCCCCACCATACCTTCATGGGCGCCAGCTGGATGGGTGTGATGCAGGAAGGGTCCACCATGGGCTTCGGCCTGTTGGCCGTGTCCGCTAAGAGGCTGTGCCACTGCTGGGGGAGGCCCGTGAACTTCTGTTCTTGTGGATCAAACCCGGTGTGCACCCTGTGTTCAAAGTTGGAGGGACCAGATATTTCAATCTTTTTCTTTTTCTTTCCAAACATGATGCAAACCTGGGAAATGCAAACAGAACAAGAGATCTCTGGTTAGATCTCGCTGGCATAAGACGACAGGAAAAATGATTCCATTGCAGTTCTAGCTTTTCAATGATTCCTCTCTGTCTCAGCTGCAAAAGACAAAAGTTGGATTTTCAGGGTGCATAGAGGAGGTATTTCGTTCCTAATCTGTTTTCTCCTTGCCCTTGCCATGTGGAACATAGTTCCCTGTCCCACTGATCTTGGATTTGGCCATGGGACTGCTGCGCAGCCCAGGGTGGAGGGTTTTGAAGGCACTGTTTATCTCCACTTTCCTCCTTGTGCTTTTGCCATCTGGCAAGAAGACCTGTTTCTTGTGCATATTCCCTCAGCCTGGATCCTGGAAGGAGAGATGCGTGAAACCGACCCAAATCCAACCTCCAGTCTGGATCCAGGCGCAGATGAGTCACAGGGGACTCGGGGGTAAGAAAGCAATGTTTATAATTATGCCACTAAGATTCCAGCCTTGTTATGTGGTATTAGCAAAGCAAAAGCTGACACGTACACAGGGAGAAGCATCTCAAAGTTTGGCGTGCACTTAATATCTGAACACTTTTGAACAAACAGGGGTATAGATGAAAAATGGGGTTAATAATCACAATCACCATTAAGTCAATCAGAGAAAGACAATTATATGATCTCTGATATGAGGGATTTCAGAGGCAGGGCGGGGGGTCACGGGGAGTAGGGAAGGAAAAAAATGAAACGAGATGGGACTGGGAGGGAGACAAACCATAAGAGACTCTTAATCTCATGGAACAAACTGAGGGTTGCTGGGGGGTGGGATAGGGTGGCTGGGTGCTGAACATTGGGGAGGGTATGTGATATGGTGAGTGCTGCGAATTGTGTAAGACTGATGATTCACAGACCTGTACCCCTGAAACAAGTAATATGTTATATGTTAAAAAAAATCACATTCACCATATACAATTATTATGAGGCTGAAACAAGCGAACATTTGTAAAACACTCTGAAAGGTACCCGGCACAAAGTTAAGTGCTGCAAATATTAAATAGATCTCTGAACAAATATGCAAGAAACCTGAGTGGCATTGCCTGCAGAGAAGGAGAGAAGAGAGCCTCAGGGACAAGGCAGGGAGGAAGACCACTTTTCAGTGGATATTATGTTTAGAACATTGCACAGTGTATTTTGTCTATTTGAAACAATGTAGTTTACCTAATTGAAACATATTCTGTGACCAGGATACCTTCAGGATACCTGTAAAATAGTCACTGTGTGCTTAATGGTACTGAAAACATCTAAGACATCCTGGGTTTGAATCCCAGGCTGGTTCACCTACCCACTAGGATCTTGGGTGTAACTGCTTTTCCATCTCTTAGTTTATTGTGAATAGGACAATCATGATCGTTTGGGGAATCCTGAAAACCCGGCTTTATATAAAGGGAGATGGTTTGGTTTCACTGTAGCTTTGTTGGGGAAGCCTTATCCCAGCACTTAGGCTTAAATAAGCAGCTTATATACTCATACAGCTCCATGTACCTATTCTTCACAGCCTACATCCACTTGCTGTCAATTAATTAGGGATAATGGTGTGCCTGGTGCCTGTTTTCCCTACTAGAATAGAAGATCCACCAGAGAAGGGATACTGTTAGCTTGTTCATTATGATGTGCCAGTGCCTGCCATACAGAAGGACTCAACAAATATTTGCTGATGGACTAAAATAACAAGCACGGTACATTTATTCATGACTAGCACCTAGGGTAAGAGCTCCACGGATGTTAGCATCTTCCCCTGCTCTTCCCCTCTTCCCCACCCTCTCTCTCCCTTGCCTTCATCTTCCATTCAAATTTGTTTCTTCTTATAACCAGTTACCCTGCTTGGCAAACAGGGTCTTCCTGCTGCCTTCAAGCTTTCTCACAGTCCCGTTCCATCCTCTACCGATATCTACTAGGTCTGTTGAGCTGCAATAGAAAATACCCCAAACTGGGAGGTTTTTTAAACAATAGCTGGTTCTTTCTCATGGGTCTGGAGTTCGGAATCTAAGATCAAGGCTCTGGCAGATTTGGTTTCTAGTGAGAACCTACATCCCAGATGGCTGTCTTTTCCCTAGGACCATGTTGGAAGGGAAGAGGGAACTCTCGCTGGCCTCTTCTAATAAAGGCACTAATTCCATTCACGAGATTCAACCCTCATGAGCTGGTCATCTCCCAAAGGCCCTACTTCCTAACGCTATCTCTTTGAAGATTAGGAGTTCAACATATGCGTTTTGGAGGGACATATTTAGACCACAACACTGGATGGATATGTATTCTCTTGACCAGATTCCTCACAGCTTTAACTCCTCCAGACTCTATCAAAACCCATTTCCCCATCCATCCTGGTTGTTACTTTGGACTAATTTGGAAAATGCATCAAGTGATTAAGAAAAATCAATGAAAGATAAAGGCTCAAAACACCTTGATGTGTTGTGTCTTTTGGAGAGCATAACATAATTTTTAAAAACTCTTTAAGTACCCTACAAAAGTGGATTAATAAATATAAGTCAGCTGATTTTAAACATTTGAGGACACCCCAAGCCAAAAATGTAAAGAACTAAAGGAATCCAGCTGTGGTTGAGGACCCCTGGAATGGCCTCCCAATGTTTCATGCCTCCCAGTGTCCATGCCCCTGGGTGGGTCTCTCCCACACGACTCTGGGCCTGGATATGTAATTAGCTGTGGCCAACGGGACAAAAGAAACCATGACACAAGCATGAAATGATCTTGCACATTGGGGCTTGCCCACCTGCTGCTCTTGGAACCAGCAGCCAGCTTGGGAACAAGGCCAGTCCATCCTGCTGAGGATGACACACTTTGGTCTAGCCACCCATCAGCCAAACCAGCAATCGGTCCAGGTAGTAGAGCCACATAGCTGATCAGGTGAGCCCAGTCAAAACCAGCAGAACCACCATGCAGGTGAGCTAGGTCCAAAGTGCTGGTCTACAGAATCAGGACACACTAAATGTCTGTTGCTTTATGTCATTACATAGTGGACATTACATTTTGGCACAGAAATGCTAAGAGCAAAGACTTGCTTATCATCCCATATCTTGTATCTTCAGATGCCCATCATTTTTCTTCTTCTACTTTAGCTGCTTCAAAGTCACAAGTAATAATGTTCAATCTGGGTCACTACATTAGCTGCTATATAATTCTATCAACTCAGAGGAATCTTAATTGTGATACTACTCTCTGGTTGGATATGGGCCTATAATATGGCCAGGATATTATGCCAAGTAAGTAAGTGAGTCTACATACCATCTTTCAGTGTTATTTAGTGAAAACAAAAATAATTTGAAAATATAATTTGGTCATCTGTTGGCTGAGTCCACCTGATGTTTTAATAAACTTTATGGCCATTTTTAAAAAACAAGATAGCAATTATCTTAGAAAAATCACATGAGATGAAGTGGGGTTTTTGGTTTTGTTTTGTTTTGTTACATGAATTCACACATGAACAAGCACTGAAAATGCTAGGTCAAATATTTTTAGAACCAGAATAGAAATGTTTTACTCTTCCCTTCCTGACTGTGAATGTCCCAGGGGTTGCCATGGCACTCAAATGAGAATGTAAAAAAGAAAATATCAATGAACGAATACTGTTCCTTGTTCTAAAATAAGGCAGTTGTGGAGAGAAAAATCTGTGGCTGAATTAATTTTCCTACACTGTACCCTGTGATACAACTGTAACAACTGTTATAAATACAGCGAGACATATCTAGTAAGTTTGAGTTGAAGAGTTACAGAGGAAGAAACCAGAAAGGAAAATTAAGAAGTTCTACCTTTTCAAGCAACGTTCCTGTGAAGCTCACACTTGACTAAATAGAGAGAGAGACTCTCCATGGTGGACGGAGATATTTCATTAGTGATGGCCATTACTCTGATAGCAATGAGGAATCTCACAGTCAGGTGAAAGAATCCTGATGTTTTTTACACCATGAAGCAGAGAGATACAAGGTAGGAGGCCCTCCTAAAACCCAAGATCTGCTTGATAAATTGTCTCTTCTCTCTGAGAGGTCCGCACTTAGTCTGTCCCTGGCATAGTGCTCAAGGTTCATTGCGTCCGCTCGCACTTAAAACTCACAATAACCCTACGTTGGCAGTGGGACCGGGAGGGGAATGTTTCCAGACCACTGTCAGGTTCGATCTGCTAGGAGAACTCACAGCAACTTAGCATACAGTTCCACTCCAGCTGTGATTCATTACAGTGAACGTAGGCAAAGCATAATCGGCAAAGGGAAAAGGCACATGGACAAAGTCTGGGGGAAACCAGGCGTAAGCTTCCAGGGGTCCTCTCCCAGTGGACTCACACAGGACCTGATTAATTCCTCTAGCAATGAATTGTGACAATACATGAAAAAATGCTGTCTACCAAGGAAGCTTTTTTATAGACTCAGTGCCTGAGGATTTTATTCAGTATTAGTCACATAGGCACCCTTTGCATGGCCCATGCCAAAATTTTAGCCTCCAGAAGAAAAGCAGGGGTTCAGCATAAACAGTTCAGTCACAGTGAACCATTTTTATCAGGGAAAGGTGGGAACCCTCCTGGAATCCGAGCTCCCAGATGCCACCCAAGGGCCAATCTTGCAAATCGGCTTTTCTAAGACATGCTCAGGCCTGCTATGTTAACTCTTCTCTGAACAGGAGGTGTTATCGTCATATCTCCATGGAGGAAACAAAATCTGAGAAGTTAAGAAATGACAAAGCTGGAGGCTCAGAACCTCCCAACACATGCTTTTAATTACTACACAATTCAATGTTGTCCTGCACTAGCCTTCTTTACCACATATCCCTACCCCTGCCCTTCTTAGGAAACTTGGTCCACTAGAGATATGCCTGGGTGGGGATGGTGAGCTCGAATAAGGGAACTATGAGATTCTGGAAATCTGGGGATCCCCTTATGTCTCTCCAGAAAGACCCTTTTTCCTGACCGAGCAGGACTCTGTCACTGAGAAGGGGCCAAAGTGCTGCTGGGAGCCAGGACAACCCCTCCCACAGGAATAAAGACCCTTGCTGCTCAGCCTCCACATAAAGTAAGGGCACAGAACTCCTCATACTGCTCCTGAGTTCCAACAGACCTATTTCCAGAACGTTCTGGTGGCCATCATTCAGCACAGAAAATTCTGCGAATGGTGTTTATCTTTTAAAAAGATCTATTTATGTGAGAGGATGGGGGCAGAAGAAGAGAGAGAATCTCCAGTAGATTCCCCTCTGAGCGTGGGCCTGACATAGGGCTCAATCTTGCGACCCTGAGATCATGAACTAGGCCAAAATCGGGAGTCAGAATCTTAACCAACTGAGCCACCCAGGCGCCCCTGCTACAGGTTTTTAAATCAGGCATTTCAAGACTTTATATCTGCTATTTCCTAATTGCTTTGTTTCACTGTTAAACACACATGTGAACGCTTATCTGCTAGTTTGTGCATCAACCAAAGTGTGTTCCTGAGCACACCAGCTCTCTGAAAGATGAAAACTGTGCAGGATGAAGGGTAGTTCCTTAGTGAATTACAATTGGGAAACAATGGGTTATATATATCTTCTTTGTGGGACTTCTCTGCTACCGTGTAGTTTCATTCTTAGAGGAAGACTAAGCAGACCCCAGAATCCATGTTTCCAAAAGTTTCTTGCAAAATTCAGAGCAAACCGCACTGCTATGATGGACAGTTTTGGCCAGCATGTATTCTTGCCTGGAAGCGGAGTCGTGGAAGAAACTGAAGGAAATCCAAACTCCCAGACTCCAACGCAACACTCTGGCAGTTTCCCTGTCATCTCAGCCCGGGAGCTGCTTTCAACATCACAGCTCTCAGCCCCAGCTGAGTGCTGCCTGAAGCACATGCCCGGGCTCAAAGCCCTCGTTATGTGGCATCTTGTACCTCACATGAGCAGAGATTCAAGGGACTGGTGAGCAAGAGAAGGGCACCTGGGATGCTTGGTGTCAGGTTGCTTGGTGTGGTAACACATCACCTCCCTGGGGACCAGAAAATGCTAAAATAGACTTAATATAGGACTAACTATGCCAGATGCTGTCCTGTCTGTATAAACCCAGGTATCCTCTTCATGGTAAGTTATGTTGTAAGGGCTATTGTTATTCTCACCATACAGATAAAGAAATGGAGTCTCAGTGGGGTTAAGAAGTGCCCAAGTTCACCCAGGTAGGAAGGTACTGAAATGGCATACAAGCCCAAGCAGTCCACGTGCTCAGAACAGGCTCATCCACGCTGCTCTACACTTGCTGCCTTGAATACCAGACCGGTCCTCACTTCCACTATGTGGCCTGTCCCATGGCCCTGGCTGCCTGAGATGGAGCCCTCCTCTCTCAATGCATACTCCAGATTTGCTGAGCTTCTGGAATAGTTAGAATTACTAATTAAGGAGGCATTGGAAGAAGCCCTTTGAAAAATCAGTAGTCATAGTAGGTAACATGAAATGAGTATTTCCTGGAATCAGACATTGTCTAACCTAAGTGGAACAGCCATTCTCTTATATTCTCACAACTCTGTGAGGTATTACTTTTATTTTATAAGGGCAGGGATCGAAACTTTGGGAGGTTAAATCATGGGGTTTCCCATGGTACCAAGATTAGCAGTGACTGAAATGGAGAGAAATCCAAGTCTACCTAATTTCAAGACTTGGCCCTTAAGGGCCATGTCTGACTGTCTAATTGCAAGGTCCTATTCCATTATCAATATGCAATTTACTGTCATTTAAAGTGAATTTTAGGCAAAACCAATAACTGTGTGTCTGGAACTAGCCTGGGGTGCATAGACAGGCTGGGAGACTCTCCCCAAACCCAGAGTGACATCACAAAGTAGCAGGGAATTTGGAGATAAACAATAAAAATGCATGCCACCTTACATTACATTATAAGATGTAATAAGCAAAAGTAAATGATTATTTACAAAGAAGCCATTATAAAAAGAAGAGAAAGACAACAAGATATTTTGGGAAAACCCAACACTGGAATGGAAACAAAAGATAAGCATAATGCAAGTCCTGGCTCATCAGTAAGTAAAGACAAAAATCACAAAATGTAAGGACCACTTACATATACAACCAAAAATAGTTGAAAAAATTATACTGTGAAAGGGTTAGAGGCAGATTATGTAATAAAGCTAAATTCTATCTACACAGCAGAAAATACTGGAGATGGAGATACCTAAAATTGTTATAGCTACATACATATATCTTTGGCTCCGTATAAAAAACTGAGGGGCACCTGGCTGGCTCAGTCTGTAGAGCATACAACTGGATCATGGGGCTGTGAGTTCAAATCCCATGTTGGGGATAAAGATGACTTAAAAATAAAATCTTAAAAAAAAAAGCCCAAAACTGAAGAAATGTCATGGAGGCTTCTGGTAAGCAGAACTTGGAGTTATCATGGGGGGAGGGGCAGGCAATCATTAGAGTTCTGGAGCTTTTTTGTAAACCACATGTGGTATATTTCTCTCCTGAAATATCTTTGAACCAACAGAAAACACACACTTGTCAAAATTAACATGTATCCAAATATACTCAAGTAAAATGTTAAAAATCCATCCTTTGGGTTAATGTTCAGAAAAAGAGACTGATCTACATGGGTAGCAGAGTACACAAGGTGCTCCTAACCATCATTTTGAAATATGGAGAGTAGCAATTCATGAATGACTGAAGAAGTTGCTGGTTCTTGACAAGTATCCCAGATGACACCTTGGGTTTCCAAATGGCTCCAGTGTACTCAGATTTCTGTCTTGCCTGAGAAGTGGCAGTTCATACAGAAGGAGTGTTTGTTAAGGCGTTTGAATCCCAGTTGATTTCTAATCCTGGGCCCTTTTGCCCTTGTTTCTATTGTTCTACATTACTTGCTAAGGCTTTGCCAGAAAAGCCTGCTTAATTTTGTGGTGGCCATGTTCACTGAAAGTGGTGTGTAGCTTGGGAAAGAAGTTTGTCCTCTGATTTTTGAACAGCACACTTAGATGACGAGCAGATGGAGACATAGAAAGAAGCCACATCTGACATAAACCGGTATCCCCCATTTCTTGCCTCTCCAGGAAGTCTCTTAGCTCATACTGCCTGCGGCTCATGGCATATGCCTTGTATTGGTCAGGCTTCTTCCAAAAAACAGAACCAACAGGATTGACATAGATGTACAGAAGAGGAGAGATATATTATAGGAATTGGCTAATGTGGTTAAGTTGGCCAAAATGTCCCATAATCTGCTGTTTACAAGCTGGAGAAAGCTCTAGTGTCATTCTATCTGGGTCCATAGGTTTCAGAACCAGGGGCTTATAGGATGGAAGTCCCAGTCTGAATCTGAAAACATAAGAACCAGTAGCACCAAGGCCAAAGGGCAGAAGATTGGATGTCTCAGCTCAAGTAGGGGGTGGGGTGGGGGGTGGAGGCAGAGGGAATTCACACTCTTCCTTTTGCTTTTTGTTCTGTTTGGGTCCTCAAGGAATTGGATGGCGCCCACCCACCTTGGGGAGGGTCATCTGCTATATTCAGTTTGCCAATTCAAATGCTAATTTCTTCCAGAAACAGCCTTACACACACACTTAGAGTTTACCAGCGATCTGGGCTTCCCTTCCACCAGTTAGGTTGTCACATAATATTAAATATCACCAGCATGAGGCAAGAATTTATAAGAACATTCTTGTTTTGGTGGGAAATGAAGTGACCTTACAGGTAGGTTTGAAAACTCTACCTGACACAAACACGCTTACTGGCCCTGAAAATTGCCACTAACACTTGATTCTCCTGAATCTTTTTAGAGCAAAAAGTCAGTTTTGGGACCATGAATTCCATTTTCAACTTTCTTGCTCAAAGTTTAACTAGTTACATATATGTTTGTACAGCTTGAAAATATATATTTTTTGAAATATATTTGAAAAATGTATATATATATGTACATATATTATATATTTTCAAGCTCTACAATTTAATAAAGAATGGCAGAAGCTATTAAAATCACCATGGCAATTTTATATTTTTTACAGTTTTTGCCATTCTTTATTAATTTGTAGAGCTTGAATATTCAGTAAGAATATTGGGAATGGGAATATGAATGGGAAGCATCTGTACTTTCCAAAATGCTGGCATGCTTGTAAGGGTTTTGAATGGACTTTGGGCCAGAGGATACTAGTTCACTAGTTAACGCTTTTCTAGAGTATTCAGAATTATTGAAGATACTTGAGACACATGATATAACGTGGACGAATCTTGAAGACATGCTAATAAAATAAGCCAGATACATAGGTTCGAATACTGTAGGATTCCACTTACCTCAAGTACCTAAAGTAGTTAAATTCATGGGGGCAGAAAGTAGAATGGAGGTTGCCAGGGGCTGGGAGGACTTACTGTAAAATGGCATACAGTTTTAGTTTGGGCAGATGGAAAGGTTCTATAGATGGAGAGAGGCAATGGTTGACCAAGAATGTGCATAGACTTAATGCTACTGAGCTGGATACTTAAAAATGGCTAAAAGGGTGAATTTTATGTTACATACTTTACAACAAAGATAAATAAATATAAAAAATAATAGATTATAGTATGAATATGTTCCAGGAGCTTTGACCTGGGAAAGTAGTTAGCAGAGAAGGGTCACGGTGGAGAGGGGATAGGGTAGGGACAAGATGAGCAGAGTGGGAGCCAATCTATTAGATAATCTTCCATTCGCATCTCCCCTCACCATCAAAACGGTATTGGTCTAACCTTTGGCACTGCCAGCTGCTTGGAGGTATGCTTCCAAGCCCTACAGCTGAAGTGAGAATTCAGTGGAATGACTGAACTCTTAAGGTTTTTTTTTTTTTTTTAAGATTTTATTTATTTATTTGACAGACAGAGATCACAAGTAGGCAGAGAGGTAGGCAGAGAGAGAGGAGGAAACAGGCTCCCCGCTGAGCAGAGAGCCCGATGCGGGGCTTGATGCGGGGCTCAATCCCAGGACACTGGGATCATGACCCGAGCCAAAGGCAGAGGCTTTAACCCACTGAGCCACCCAGGCGCCCCAACTCTTAAGGTTTTGAGCTAGACAGACAGTTGGCTCCTTAAAGACCACAGAATTAAGTATGGTGCCTTTAATGTACATCTCAAAAGTGATTCTTTCCTTGCTGGTTCCCTCATGAAGAGGATTTTCTTTTCTTAGCCTCAACGCTGTATTGAAGAGCTTGGTAAATGTAATAATGGGTACTTAAGGACTTCAGAAATACCTAGCCAGGTTCCGACAATTTCGGTTTAATGACTAGCCTGTCACTGGCAGAAGAAAGACGGCTGTTTGAGAAGCTGTACTGCAGAGGGGTTGGCACCAATCTATCTCCCTGTTGAGATGCCATTGCTCAGACACACCTCTGTCGGAGCCTCAGGATCAGGCTTTTAGTCATGTTGTTTTTAGGTAAAATATAACATGGATCTCACATTTGTGATTCAGAGGAAAATAAAAACAAACTTGGGATGGGGTCAATCTAAAAATAAACTTATTCTCTCAGACAAATTATTACAGCATCTAAAAAGACATAAATGACATACTTTCCCTTCCTCAGATTCTTTTCTTACAGTGTCTCCTGGACATCACCCATGGGCCAGTCACTATGTTCTGGCAGGGGCTTCCCCCTCCAGAAAAACTTCAGGACATGTTGGGTCGGTACAAAGATGATTCTTGTATCTGGTCCCCATTTTTATTGCACAGACACTTGTGATCCAGCAGCTCCACACTTCCAGCCTGCATTTCTGACCTCAGCCCTAAGCCAAAGGCATCTGCCTTCTCAACAGCTGGAGCCCCTTTCTTCTCTTGGGGATTGGACTCTGGATTCCAGTTTCTATCCTTTGCATTTGAACTCAGCCCCCATACTGGACTCCTTGCTTCTTATCTGTCCTTCTCTACTGTAGGACTCTCTTAGGCACATCCTACTGATTTGAGTTGTTTGAATTTCACCTATTTGCTGGCTCCTTCTCATCTAAGCTTCCTGATTCCATCCTGACTCTGGATTTAGTTAGATTTATCACATCCAGGCACCCAACTCCACACTGTCTGGACCATCAACATCGTGAGACCACTCTGGTCCAACCCAGCTCTCCATCCTGGCTTCAACTCATCCCTCTCATATTTCTGCCACCCAACACACAGGTCTGACAAAAGGAGTCCTTTGAGGAAAACATTAGATTCTAATCATTTTTACGGTGTCCAGAGTGATAACGTAATGTTAAAACAGGAGCAAGAAGACTACAATAGTTTATAGAATAGCATCAACAGAGTAGCCACTCAAAAATTGCAGAAAAATATGTAAACGTTATGGTCAGAAGCTACTTTTTCACCGTGGTCTTATCTCGTACCACGAGTTTACTCGTTCTTTATGCTGACGATCCCAAACATCAAGACATAGTCCCAGCTCCTCTCCTAAGTTCCTGACTTATGCATCCAAATTCCCTCTTAGATTCTTCCCACTTTTGACATCTCCAAAACTCAAGTCACAAACTTCCTATTTGTTGAACTGGTTCCTTCTCTAGATAACTCAATCCTAGTATACAGTACCACACATATCAAATTGTTGAAGCTAATTCTGGGAATCTACTTTGACTTCCCCTATATCCTCTACAACCAATCACCACCAATTCCTGCTCATTCTGCTCCCCAATTGTCCACTACATCTGCACGTCTCTCTAAATTCTCACTGCATTAGTTTTCTACTGCTGCTGTTACAAAATGCAAGAGCTTAGCAGCTTAGACAACACAAATTCATTATCTTACAATTCTTGATGTCAAAAAGTCTAAAATGAGTCCCAGTGGGTGAAAGTCAGGGCATCAGCAGAGCTGTATCCTCTGCTGGAAGAGGAGAATCCATTTCCTTGCCTTTTCCAGCTTCCAGAGACCACCTGCAGCCCTTGGCTTTTAACTCTTTCCTCCATATTCAAAGCCAGCAATATTGCGTCTCTCTCTGACGGTTCTTTCCTCCACCTAACTCTCTTCTTCTGTTCTGTTCTTCCACTTTTAAGGACCCTTGTGAGTAACTGGGCCCATCTGGGTAATCTCCTTATCTTAAGGTCATTTTTTTTTTAGCATCCATAATTCCACCTATAGCTCTAATTCCTCTTTGCAATGTAACCTAACATATTCACGGGTTTCAGGAATTAGCCCTTGGACATTACTTTGAAACATTACATTCCCAGGAAATTGCAAAGATAATATAGAGAGGTTCCCTATACCCTTCACTCCATTTCCACCCATAGTCGTGTAATTATTGTATGATATCCAAACCAGGAATTTGACATTGGTGCAATGTGCACATAATAGAATATTGTATCACACATATAGAGTCATAAAACCGCTAGTACAATCAAGATACAGACCTGTTCCATCACTACAAAGATCTCCTTCTTGCTATCCCTTTTACAGTCACCTCTATCCCTTCACCCTTGTCAACCACTAATGTTTTCTTTGCCCATTAATTTGTAATGTTGAGGGTGTTCTATAAATGGCATTATAGAGTGTGTGACCATTTGAGCCCCATTTGGGCTTTTTTGCTATCAGCATAATGAGATCTATCCAAATTATATTGAGTATCAATAGTTCTTCTTTATTCCTGAGTAGTATTCCATGATATGGCACACTCCAGTGTGTTCAGCCATTTACTATTAAGGGATAACTTGGTTGCTTCCAGTTTGGGGCTATCAAAAATAAGGCTGGTATAAACAATAGTGCTCAGGTTTTTTGTGGTCCAAAGACTTACTAATTTTTTATATTGATCATTTGTTGAAATGACAATATTTTGGATTAGTTAAAATATATCAAGATCACTTTTGTTTTATGTTTTAAAATAAGGCTATTAGAACATTTAAAATTAAATGTGGACCTTGCATCATATTTTACTTTTCCTTTTATTTTTTTTTTTAAGTAGCTTCTGTGCCCAGGATAGAGTCTAAATTGGGATTTGAACTCACAACTCTGAGATAAAGACCTGGGCTGAGATCAAGAGTCAGATGCTTAACTGACTGAGCCACCTGGTGCCCTTGCATCATATTTCTACTGAACAGCACTGTGATAGAGTAACTTTGAGGAGAGTAACTATGTGGCTACTTGTGATATAGATACTGATGAAGAATGTTTAAGTAAGTTAAGACTATGGATGAAGAAGAAAGTGTAGGTCTTGCAAAGTTGAGACACAGCATTCCAGCAGAAGGAACACCAAGGATAAAGGCTCCAAGAGAGAAAAGGACTTGCCTTTTCAAGAAATGGAAGCAGTCCATAGGGCCTAAGCTGTACAGATCTAAGGGAGAATGGAACAGCTCACCATTTTTAGACAGAAAACTGAGGGCAACAGGTAAAAAGTATTCCAAAGTGACTCTTTAGGCAGAGTTTCCCAAATAGATACTGGCCCATACATTAATCCTAGCAATACCACTGATGTCTGTTTGCTTAAAAATTACTGGGAATTATGAGTAGATTAGTTTACCAATTAGCTTTTATTGTAGTAACAAACCACCTAAAGGTTAGTGACTTAACCATTTATTTAGCTCCCGATATGGGGTTGGTAATTGGGGCTGAGCTCAGATAGGTGGTTCTTTGGATCTTGGCTGTGCTGGCTCAAGTGTTCTGTAGTCAGCTGTGGGTTGGCTGGAGATTGACTCACCTAGGATGGCCACGTGGACCCTAATCTGTCAGCAGGACAGCATGGGTATGCTGTGGTGATGTCAGAGTTAGAAGGGACTGAAGTGAAGACTTTTGAGACCGAGGCAAGAAACAGGCACATGGCTGGTTCCACTATATTCTATAACCGATGCAAGACCTGAGTCCAGTCCAGACTCAAGGTACTGGGAAACAGAGTCCACCTCTTCAAGAAAGGAGTTGCAAAGTCACATTACAAAGGGTGTGTGGTTACAGGGAGAGGCAGTGAAAGAGGACCAGGTCTAGAATCTATCACAATTAGTAACTGGGTGCTGGAAAATGTTTAACAGTTGGCTGTGGGAAGGGGGCAAACAATCTGTGACTGCAATGTTTTGTCAGTTTCGGTGGTACAAATATTCCCAGCCGTGGTTGATTTCAAGCTACCAATGTGACACCGCTGAATAAGGAATTTTTAAAAGAGACACACAATTGGCATCTTTTATGAAAATAAGCCCATGTAAGCAAGCTCCAGCATAAATCTGGGAGTTGGAAGTGGAATGCTCCAATTTCTGGCACTGGCCTATTCAGGAGAGCACACCAAGATGCTTACCCTCTCTTACAGAGGCTGCTGCAGCAAGACACGTGTCCTGACAACAGATACAAAGGCCTCTACATTCCCATATTGGGTATAAAGATTTTAGAAGTCTCTGCCACAAAAATGAGGAGATACACGGTAGCTGGTCCACCATCTAATTCTCAAACTTCCCAGGCGAACGAAAATAGGATTGTGTTTGCACATATACATGTGCTGGCTATCAAAATCAGATCTTCTATAAATCACACTTGGAAACGCTGTCAAGTTTAACAACATTAAAGACTGCTTTCTTTCCTTCAGTCTCCAAGCTGATAAAATTTGATGCATTGGAATTTCACACTAAGCCAAAGAAACTTAATAACCTTAAGTAACCTTAATTATGCTTTATTTAGATTGGTCCATATGGGTCACATCAACACTTCCCTAATTTTGCTTTTTCTCATCTGAGGGTCATATGTTGACACCATCTCCTGGTGAGAATATGGGCTTCACCTAGGCAAAGCAATGGGCCTGGTCTTATTTCCAAAAGTTAGTTATTATTATTCTAATAATAATATTCAAGTATTTGTTGAGCTCCCTGCTCAATGGGAGCTTGCTCCTCCCTCTTCCACTCCCCCTGCCTATGTTCCCTCTCTTGCTGTTTTCTCTCTGTCAGATAAATAAATAGAATCTTTAAAAATAATAATATTCAAATATTTGAAAACCTCACAGAGCACTTGCTTGAGGCTATGGGAAGCGCAAGTTGGCAAGTTGCCCGCTTCTAAAGCCTGGGATCATATAGATTTACAAATAGGGTATTGGATGTAAGAAACTCCTTCCTGTTGGAAAATATGGGTCAAAACATCAAGAAGGGTTTTCGCTGGTATGAGTAAAGAATAGAGCCTCCTTCGTAAATACTACAAACCTGTAGAATTTCAGACAGGCTTTTAAAAAATTTAAGCAGTTGGGTGTTATCAGGAACTAATGAATCGTTGAACAGTACATCAAAAACTAATGATGTACTATATGTTGGCTAACTGAACATAATAAAAAAATTTAAAAAATTAAGCAATTTGAATTATTGACTATTGTTCTGTCTTCAAACCATCCAAAACTCTGAACATGAACTATATCCCTGATGGTGTGTCAGCTTTAAACTAAAGTTTCCATCCATAGAAACCCCTGCCCTGAGGTGTAACCTGTTAGCTTCTGGCTCTCCTCCCCACATTTGCTTCTCCATGACAGCAAGCATGCCAAAGGGGAAGGGCCGGAATGGGCTTGGTGCAGGTGGCCCAAGTCAGACCAGCTGAGAGGTCCAATAATAGCAGCAAAAATAAGAACTAGCTTGTGAGAGCTTAACTCTCTTCAAAACCCAAAGATGCTCATTCCTACTATCAGAGCATTCCAGAGTATCTCACGTAATGCCTGTCCCCTGTGGCTCTCACACCCCAAAGAGGCCGAGGACAATGCTGGTAACGGGGATAAAGGTAAACAGTGTTCTAAAGACTTTCAGAATTATACAACGATGAGGCAAAAATGACGCAAGCAAACCATACAGCAATCGGACTGTGTGTACATGAAATGCGATTGGCAATCCGAGCTGACTAAATTGGTTACAAAGCAAGATTTTCTTGCCTTTCCCCTCTTTCTTGCCACAGTGCTCACTCCCTCTTTTGACAACCACCTTACTGAGCACCTGCCAAAGGTCAGGCACTGTTCTGGGTGCTGAAAACTCAATAGGGAGATGAAGATCTCTGCGACCCTAAGGAGCTCATCTCGCTCCCATCAGGAGAGAAAAACAACGAACACACAGGTAACTTACTTAGTGTAGTAGAGGGTGATAAGACCAGGAGAGGAGACAGAAAGGCAGGGAAGGGGAGATAGTGAGTGGTGGAACAGGGGAGTAAAAATTTTCAATTGTGTGGTCATGGAAGAGAAGGGCTCCCTAGGAAGGTGCTATTTGGGCAAATATCTGAAGGCAGTAAAGGATGTAAACCAGAGGAATATCTAGTATGAAGCAAACCAAATAAATGCACAGGCCTGGGTAGATGGACATGCCTGGTGTGATCCTGAAATAGCAAGGCGGCTAGTGAGTTGGAGAACAGTGAGCAAGGGAACAGAGAGACAGGAAGACAGAGATGAAGGAGAAGTCAGAGAGCAGACGGCTTGTCTTCAGATGTGGTCCCCAGACCTGCAGCCTCAGCAACAATGGCTAGTTTGTCAAAAATGCAAATTTTGGCACCCCATGCCAGTCCCACTGGGCCAGCAACTCTGGAGGGGTGGGGTCCACAGGTCCGTGTTTGATCAAGCCCTCTGGATGATTTCTGAGGTACACTCAAGTTTGAGAAGCAGTGACATAAGGCATCAGCTGCCCCTGTAGGACTTTGGTTTGTGGTTGTGTGTGTGTGTGCATGTGTTTTCTGCTGAGTGGGATAGGAAGCGATCTGAATGTGGGGTGACTTGACTTGAAGAAGTATCTGATTTGGGTTATGATGTGATTATCTTATTGTAAGTTTTCCAGGCATATTCGTTTTCCTAGATCACGAAAGACAGCGTGGTTGGGAGAGGGTCATGTAGGACCTGCCTCTGTAGCATCGCCTCCTTGGGCCTCCCTTTTGCCTCTGCAAACAGTGGCTGGTCCTGGAAAAGAGGATGCCCATCCTATACCAATACACAGCAACGAAAGCCTGGGTTTATCTGCAGATGTCCTTCCCTGTGACGGCTGAATCACTGTAGCAGAGAAGTTTTTCTTTCCATGGTAGTTTGAGATTTAGCATAGTTTGATTTCTGCCTGATGAGGAACAATTTGTTGACTCACAGCAAAATATTGGCAGTGGAGTGTACCATGCCCTGGGTATTAACAGCAACCGTATTTCTTACTGTAATCACTCCTTGATCATTCCTTTCTAAGATAACATGGCGGTGATAGTCCATGTGATTTTGGGGATGCTGGTATGGAATGACAGTACTATAGAGAAGAACACCTAAAATGTTAAGAACCACCACCAAACGCCTTATAACGTGCGTGGATGTCACATGGTCCCCCTTCTGAAGCGTGGAGCTCACTCTAGAAAGTGTGCACCCAGCTTGGGACTGCAGGCCCTCAACTCCCTTTGTAGTCAGGTATTGTCACGTGATTTGGCCCAGCCAATGGAATGTGTGCAGAAGTCAAGTCAGTCAGTTCTGTTTCAGGGCTTTCAAGTTGGCTGGAGGCAGGGAGAGATGAAGTGCAAGGAGGTGGTAAATCTGAAGACATGTGGAGACCTGGGTCCCTGGACTGTTGTATGGAAGAGACCCACCTGCTGACCAGAAGCACCTGCACTGCCCTTCAAGCCAGAGAGAAATACAATTCTCACAGATGAGCTAAGCTTCACTGTTCTAACAGCGAGCATGACACTAACATATGTGTCATTTTTTTTTTTTTCTTCCTGATATCAATACTATGCTGTCAGGGAATAGCATTAGCCTCCTATCAAACAGGGAAAAGCTGAGAATTAGAACAAATTCACTGCCTCAGGTCACGGGGCTAGCTGGTGGCACGTATAGGGCCCATGTTAAACTCTTCTGACTTTTAATGTATGGTTTTTACATTAAATTTAGTGAGTCAAAGAGGGACATACAAATACAAAGTAGTAGGGCCCCAGGATGGTTCAGTCCATTGAGCATTCAACTCTTAATTTGAGCTTAGGTCATGATCTCAGGGCTGTGGGATGGAGCCTCGCATCAGGCTCCATGTTCAGTGTGGAGTCTGCTTGTCCCTCTGCCTGTGCTCCTCCTCTCTCTCCTAAATAAATGAATAAATAAAATCTTTCTTAAAAAATACAAAATAGCAGCAATGGTGATGAGGGCTACAGTGCCAAGCTTCAGTAGGAACAGCCCAAAGAAGATGACCACTGCCATTGTTAATAAAATCATCGTCTGTTTTAGAAGATGGACTCTTTTGTGATGTTTGACAGCGGATAGAAGTTTTGCTCCTTTAAACATATAAATTAATAAAGCAAAACCAGTGCAGTGGTAAAATCCGTGGTGGTCTGGAGCAATGTTCTGTTTTCACCAAACCTTGGCTTTAATCTAGACATTTTGTGTTTCTATGAAGCAATTCCATGAGGCAGTGGCTAGTAGCCCTGTAAAATAACCTCCAGGAAGGAAATATTGCCAGAATAGTAACTCCTAATTTCTGCATCTTGAAACTGCGTCTAAATGTACTTAATGTGAAGTTTCTAGAGAGGGTTATTTAAATAGCATTGTCATTTCCCTCTCTGTTATGCATAATAATAACCTTTTGAAATTCAGATCTTTGAAAAAGTGCCAAAATGCATTTTCTTCTCAAACTGAATGCTACTGTTTAATTTGGGGAGGTTTGTTGCAGAGAATGGTGAGATTTCTGTCTCTTTTAAAATGGAAAACGGGTTTATCCGTTCCCACTTTCTATACTGTCAGAATCATGAAATACAAAAACTCAGCAAAGATTGCCCTTCCCTTTGAAAAGATAAGGCAAAAAAGTGAAGGGAACTAAGAGGTATAAACTTCCAGTTATAAAACAAATAAGTCACGGGGACAAAAAGTACAGCAACGAGAATAGAGTAATATTATAATAACATCATGTGGTGACAGACTGACCATGGCGAGCTCTGAGTAATGTACAGACTTGTCAAATCACTATGTTGTGCACCTGGAACTAATAGAGCACTGTAGGTCAACTACACTTTAATAATAAATTTAAAAAAAAAGATGCTATATCGGGGTGCCTACGTGGCTCAGGTCACCAACTCCAGGTCCTGGGATCAAGCCCTGCATCTGGCTCCCAGCTCAGTGGGGAGTCTGCTTTTCCCTCTCCCTCTGCCTCTCCTCCTCCGTGTGCTCTCTCTGTCTCTGTCTCTCTCTCTCCCAAATGAATAAATAAAATCTTACCAAAAAATGTTTCTTAAAAAAAAAAAAAAGATGCTATATAAACCCAAGTTCAACAACAACAACAAAAAGGGAAAGAAACAAAGAAAAAAATGTAAGGCAGGGCTTCACTTTGGAGCCCATGTCCAGGATTTTTATGAGCTCTGGAGTAGAGATAGGGAACTCAGATTACCACTGAGAGGCGAAGTTTTTTTAAGATTTTATTTTTTTGAGAGAGAGGGAGGGAACACATGCGAGTGCGTACAAGAAGAGGGTTGGAGCAAGTCACAGGGAAAAGCAGACTCCCCACTGAGCAGGGTGCCCCAAGTATGCTGGGGCTCCATCCCAGGACCCTGGCATCATGACCTGAGCTGACGACAGAAGCTTAACCAACTAACCAGCCAGGTGCCCAACAGGGACAGTTTTAAACTAAGTTTCCTCCATATAAGAGGGGAGCTCTTTGAATGAAAAGAGCATGTAATGTTATTGCTTTACACGTCTACTTTTCCACACATAACTGGCTGTCATGACCTACTTGCTCAGGAGTCCCAAACTGGAAAGCACTCATGTAGCCATCAGCAGTAGCATGCATAAATTGTGCTGAACTCCTACAGAGGAATGCTATAGGCCAAGAGAAGGAACTATAGAGTCATACTTAATGAACGTCACCAACATAATGCTTACTGAAAAAAGCCAGATACAAATGAATGCATAGTTAATCCTATAATAGGAGGCTATACAAATAATAGGTGAGACACAGGCAGATAAGTCCCTGCCATCAAGGTTATACTATATGATGGAAAGAGCCTCAGAAAACATGTCAGAACTCTGAGACTCAATGATCTCACATGAGCAAGGCTTGAAAACAAGAGCCTGTAGATCCTAACCAGGGTACAATGCTTTAATCCAAACAGAAAGCAACTAAGCATTTCCCCTTATCTCTCCAAAGGGTTCAGTGCACTGACACGCTCTTTTCTACGTGAACAAAGTGATCACAAGAGATTCCTCAACCTCCAATAGTTTCCCACAGTAGATCAGACCTCCAATGATCTCATCCAGCTTTAAAATTCTATATTCTTTGATGCTTTGGGAATTTGGACTCAAAAATTAACAAGGTGTATATAAAAACATGGTTAGAAAATGGCAGTATTATGGTATATGGCTATACAGAAACCACCATTTTGGCCAGATAACGGAACTTTGCCGGTATCCTTTAAATATCATGGACAATCATTTCATTTTTTCATAAAAGAACCAAGGGAGTATTTGTTGTTGCTGTTGTTTTTAATTATTTTCCCACACTCTCCTGTAGTTACCCTACTGTATCCTTGGCAGATGAAAGGCAATAGTCATGCATGGGTGATAGTTTATTGTTTTCAAAAAATGGTTCATAGCCTACAGCTTCAAGTATGTGTCATAGCCGCATAAATACAAGGCCAAAGGATATTAAAAATCAGAAAAATATTCACTGAGACAAAGCCCTGACCCATAAATGTCAAATTGTTTTCCTAAAAAGCAGTCTCAAAAAAATGGGCACAGGGAGGCTAGCTTGGCAGTTAACGTGTGGGGCGTAGAGGAACAATTGGGTAATCATCTTTGGGTATCTGCTACTCAAAAGCCAAATTATTTTATAAGACAGCAAATGTGGCCCACAGTTAGCTGTGAGCACAACCACCTACCCAAGTAACCTCAACTTCTGCTACCCAAGTAACCTCAATTTCTGCCTGAATATAAATCCCCCATGGCTGTAAGAATAATACAATGTTGCATTAACAGATATGCCTTCAGCAAGATGGCATAGCTTGGGGGTTGAGGCATTTACTCTTTCTCCCTTGCCCTTGATTATGACTGGGAAAAATGGTCAGGATTAGGTGGGGAGTGAAAGGATAGATCAGCAAAAAGGCAATTGGCCCCTTGGAAAGTGAACCCATGAACTTTATTACAGCATAACATTGAGAGTTAGAACATTTCGTACATTGTCATTAGTGTCTCCCTCCAACCAATAACCAAAACTACCTTTTAGAAGCTGCATTGGCTGTTTCTGGACAGGAGGGCACCATTTCCCCGAAGAAGTAATTATCTCCATCCTATTGGAAAAATTGATTAAGCTACTTTTAATTTCGCTAGTTCCATCTGGGGTTGCTGCATCCAAGGCACAGTTCCCTAAATGCAGAAATGAAAAGGAATGTGCATTTACACAATGGACACTGTACTGGAGGAGAACCCCCCCGGGGGGGGGGGGGCTTCCGGCAGCCCGCACAGACTCCTCCAGTGGTGTGTCAGTGCCCAACAGCCATAGCATACTCAAGAGAGTTCCTTTCTTTGGACTGCAGCATCATAAGAGAAAGCTTTTAAAATTTTATTTATTTAATTTTCATGTAATCTCTACACCCAGTGTGCAGCTCAAATTCACTACCCCGAGATCAAGAGCTGCACGCTCTTCTAACTGAGCCAGCCAGGTGCTCAAGAGAGATTGTTAATGTATGACAGAATACAAAATCCAATTTGGTGCTCATGGTGGAAGTCAGTGGAAATTTCTATAAGAAAAGCCATTTGGTATAAATATGGTTATAAATGTAATTATACATGTTGTAATACATGTACAACATATCTTTTAAGACATACACAGAAAATGTTCAAATGGAAGGCCATATCCATGTTTTAGAGATAAAAAGTGATTTGGTTATTATATTTATTTAAGTATATTTACGATGGTTTCTCCTGAACTCAGATTACTATTATATTTACACCCTATTTTAATTTTTTTATATATTTATCTCTATACATGGCATTGTTAAATATATAATTAGTGTCCTTTTAGAAATATCTCAGAGAAACTGAGTTTTCTTTCTTTACTTCCATTTTTAGGTGGTTGTCTTATTTTTAAGAGGTTCACATATGCATTTTCCTCTATATTTAGGTGCAATCATATTAAATGCCCTCCTTTCTCTAGTCTCCTCTTGGTTATAAACTGAATAAATCCCATATTGTGGGTTTTTAAGAAGATATGTCAAGGAAAGGATTTCATTTTTCTCAGAGAAAGGAAGACCTTCATATATCACCCAAGCAACAACCAAGCTGGGGCATCTCTACCATGCTCTGAGAGGAGAATCAGCCATTTTGATTTGGTGCCAGAATAGACATACAGTTATTCTCAAGTTTTAAAATTTACCCTAAGAGGGGCACCTGGGTGGCTTAGTGGGTTAAAGCTTCTGCCTTTGGCTCAGGTCATGATCTCAGGGTCCTGGAATCGAGCCCCACATCGGGCTCTCTGCACAGTGGAGAGCCTGCCTCTCTGCCTACTTGTGATCTCTGTCAAATAAATAAATAAAATCTTAAAAAAATAAAAAGCTTTATTAAAAAAAATTTACCCTAAGAGGGGAAAAAAACCCACACAAGAGTAAGTTCTTCTAAAGGTAGCTCTGAGTTTAAAATGGAGCCTGCTTTTACACCATGTAGAAAGTTAGACTGGCGAGAGCTTTGTTCTTAGTCTTTGAATGTAGAATTTGTTGAAGGAAGGAAAAACAAAAGAAGAAAGGAAAAAGAATCAGAGAGTGAAGAAGAAAGAACCCTATGTTCTTAGAGAATTAATGCCAGGAATGGTCATACATTATAGGTTATTCCGGTTTTGAAGGCAGCCTTGAAACCAATGATTCAATTTTCAAAATGTGGACATGGACATTTTTTTACTCCAAAGCTTCTTTACCTAATGTCACTGGAAATGCAACCGATTTATACACTTAACATTTATTGAATGCCTCATATAGGTCAGAGCTTATGGTTATTTTATCTAAGATATGCAAAATCTGGGCACATACTAGACACTCAGTAAATTCTAAAAAGCAAAAGTTAGAAATTTGTATCTTCTCTATTCCAAAATTATAATAGTGAGTTTTCTTTTTTTTTTTTTTAACTCTGTGCACATAAATAGTAGGAGCATAAATACAAACAGAAGGCTCCTGAACCATGGTCTACCTTTTGTAACTCTTGAGCAAAAACCTCACTCTAGAGGGTGCAGAAAGCACAGTTGCTGCATTAGATAGGGATGGTTATAAAAACACCCATGAGGTCCCTTCCACTAAGGAACAGAGACTCAAAGAATAATGTCCACCTTGTCTTCTATCCATTCATCTCTGTGCAAAACTATTCCCCACACAAAAGAAAGAATTACATGGGCAAGAAAGAAATCTTAGCATGGAGGGACACAGAATGTTTTTTAGTGTGTTTGACATCCTATTGCATTTAAAATAACTACAAAATGCCAGTTGTCCTTCCTTTTATAACAGATGGAAGGAAACTGACACCTCGTCTTTAATGTTTCCATGAAAGGGACTCAAAATGTGTTTATTATCATATTTATTGGAAAAGAGAAAAAGAACTCAAAAGAAATGAACCTCTCAAATTTCTTCCCTTAAATAAAGGAAATAACTTTTTAAAGGGGCTGTTTAAGACCTTCTACAATGATGCATATGCTACTTGCAACTTTTGAGCACTGGAAATAAGTTTGTGCAACCAAGGAAATGAGCTTTTAATTAATTTTTTTAAAGACTTATTTGGCCGGGGTGGGGGGAGAAGGGTATAGGGAGAGAGAAAGAGAGAGAATCTTCAAGTAGACTCCCTGCTAAGTGCAGAGCCCAAAGTGGGGCTTGATCCCAGGACCTGATAATGCCGTGATCGGAAACCCAGAGTCGGACACTTAACTGACTGAGACATCCAGGCACACATTAATTATATTTAATTCTAATTAATTCTATCACATTTCAAAAGTTACATGTGCCTGGTAATTACTATACTGGACACTTTATTTCTAAAGACGAGGACTTTATAGGTTATTTTAGGAGAAGTTAATAGTACAAATAATTCCCTTACAATTTACCTGATTTAATTAGAGTTTATCTGCCTCCTAACTTCTCCAAGTATCTGCTTGTTAGAATAATCAAGTTGAAAATTCTTTCCTAGGGATGCCTGGATTGCTCAGTCAGTTAAGTGTCTGCCTTCAGCTCAGGTCATGATCCCGGGGTCCAGGGATTGAGCCCCACATTGGGCTCTCTGCTAAGCAGGGAGCCTGCTTCTTCCTATTTAAAAAAATTAAATATATCTTCCTTTCCCTCTGCCTGCCACTCCCCCTGCTTGTCATCTCTCTCTGTGTGTCAAATAAATAAATAACAATATTTAAAAAAAGAAAAAAATCCTTTCTGGTTCCTACTTATCCACCAGTGTACTGTATTACTGATTTTATGGGACATTTCTGCCTGGAGACCCCTTCTGGGAAATTTGCCTCCACTCAGAGTCCTACAGAATAGGAACCTAATTATGGACTACTACAGGACCTTCCCCAGCACTCCCAGGAGGGCTACTGATCCCAGCTCCATCCATTCATAAGCTGGCCAATTAGTAACTTAAAATCAGTGAGGAAAGTTAAACTGGGCTCATCAGAGGCATGGATTTGCCATCAGAACTCTGGGAGATTCTGTTAGTTAGCATGCAAATGGGACCAGAGTAATGTAGTATGATTTGTTGTGATAGAAGGATCTGTGCAGCATAATCGCACCATGTAAACTGGAATTATGAGGGAAGAAAAGCTCCAAGGAAGCAGAAACAGAACAAGAATGGCACAGTCACACTGCAGGAAGGACAGAACTGCTTCAGCTTCTGACAGGTAGGATTAGCTCCAAAATCTGTTTTTACTGGGGTCACTGTTTTACATACTCCCGAGACCCACAATTCTAAGAACCACTCATCTTTTTTTTTACCCCTGAGCTAAGCCGAACCTGTGAAATTCTCTGTTCCCTAGGATACATAGATTGAACACACACAGATTGAACACCTTCCCCTCCCCAACCAGAACAACTAGAACTCAAGACTCCATGGGTCCTACAGGTGATGAACCTGGATCAATCCTAGAGGAAGAAGCCTTACAGAGTGGGCTGCCTTACATGTCTCTCTTGGAGGGTCTTCCCTCACCAGTATTGCTGCTGAATAACCTCTGCCATTGGAATCTTAATTTGTATTAATGCTGGAAAGACTCTTCCTAATTTTTGTTAGTGTTTTCACTTTTTTAGGTTTTCATAGGACTTAATTCTTTTTTAAAAATTATTTTTATTAGCATATAATGTATTATTTGCCCCAGGGGTACAGGTCTATGAACTGTCAGGCTTACACAATTTACAGCACTCACCGTATCACATAGCCTCCCCAATGCCCATAACCCAACCACCCTCTCCACCCCCGTCCCGCCCCACCCAGCAACGCTCAGTCTGTTTTGTAAGATTAAGAGTCTCTTATGGTTTGTTTCCTTCCCGATCCCATCTTCATTTTTTTCCTTCTCTACCCCCCAAAGCCCCCAACTCTGTCTCTCAAATTCTTCATATCAGTGAGATCACATGATAATTATCTTTCTCTGATTGAGTTATCTCGCTCAGCATAATACCCTCTAGTTCCATCCACGCCATTGTAAATAGCAAGATTTCATTTCTTTTGATGGCTGCGTAGTATTCCTCTGTGTGTGTGTGTGTGTTTGTGTGTGTGTGTGTGTGAATCTATCTATCTATATATATATATATGTGTGTGTATATATATACCCCATCTTCTTTATCCATTGATCTGTTGATGGACATCTAGGTTCTTTCGATAGTTTGGCTATTATGCACATCGCTGCTATAAACATTGGGGTGTGTGTGCCCCTTCAGATCACTGCCTTTGTATCTTTAGGGTCAATACCCAGTAGTGCGATTCCTGGGTTGTAGGGTAGCTCTATTTTCAACTTTTTGAGGAACCTCCATGCTGTTTTCCAGAGTGGCAGCACCAGCTTGCATTCCCGCCAACAGTGTAGGAGGGTTCCCCTTTCTCCGCATCCTCGCCAACATCTGTTGCAAGATGGCAGAGGAATGGCTAAAATTAACAAGGACTTAATTCTTATAAAGTACCTCCTAGACTGTAGCATCTGCAGGCAGATACTCCGTTCATTTTAAGAGAGGCAAAACAATTAGAGCCTGTATAACTGCTAAGTGACTAGAAACAATAATAAATACACAGACTAGGAAAATCGCAGAGGAGCTACATTTTCAGAAAAGTCCATCTGCCACTGGAATCTTAATTGAATCTGTTATTTGAATATGAAGAAGGTTATGTGGAAGAGGCTAGGAGACCCTGGTATGGCAAAACCTGGCATGACTCTTGTCCTCTTAAGCTGGGTTCCTAGAAGCAGAGCCTGAAGGAGGGATTTGGACGCTTGTGATTTACTTACTAAGGGAGTGATTTCAGGGAAGCATGGAGCTGAGCAAGATGTGTCTTAGCTGGGAGTCTGGTCTCAGCCTAATCCCAGAGGGAGCTCTGGAACACTAGCCGCCTCACAGCCAAGGGAGTCAACATTTTGTACTTTTGTGTCAGCAGTCATTGCTTTGAGTGTAGCCTATTGGGGGGAAAAGCTCCTCCTGGCCAAAGGCAATTCTGTATAAAGGGGACCAGCTGTGAGCTGTGGCATCCAGCACTCACCACAGCTCAGGGATGGTACATGGGCTTGGTAAGAGGATGTGGGGATCCAGGTAGGGCACATACCACAACCACCACACGTTTCCTTAACCAGGAACTAAAGGCCCAGGAGAAAATGGTACATTTGAAAATTTTAAGTATTGAACTGAGCAAAGGAGTTTCCTCACACTGAGAATGATTGAGGATACGGAGATCCTGGGAGAATTTTTAAGTAGGCAGAACTGAATATAAGTGACAAAAAACAAAGGAATACAGAGAGGGCAAGGTTCATAACAGTTCAACAGAATGGAGCTGGAGAGTATTATTCTAAGCAAAATAAGTCAGTCAGAGAGAGACAAATACCATATGATTTCACTCATATGTGGAACTGAATAAAACAAAACAAATGAACCAAAAAAAAAAAAAAAAAAGACAGAGAAAGACAAACCAAAAACAGACTTTTAGAGATCTGATGGTTACTGGAGGGAAGGTGGGAGGGGAGATGGGTGAAACAGGTGATGGGGACTAAGACTAAGGAGGGCCCTTGCAGTGAGCACAAAGTGTTGTATGTAAGTGATGAATCACTAAATTCTACTCCTGAAACTAATATTACACCATATGTTAACTGGAGTTTAAATAAAAACTTGGAAAAACAAGACGACTACAGAAACAGTCTAGGGGAACACACACAGAAGCAGAAAGACATCTTTCTCTAATGCAAGAAAAAGAAAATGAGAGGTTATCACACTTGGTAGTGATTCAATTTGGAATCAAGAGCAAATAGGACCAAAGTAGGTTTTTAAAAAAGTAGGTACTTTGAAAGATTTGCTCAACATTTGATCATAATAATGAAGAAACGAATGGATAAAACTCTACAAAGGTTAATAATCATTATCAATAATCATTTCTTTCCCATTCTCTTTACATCATTCAGTTCACATTGTTTAAATTAAAATGTACCAGAGAAAGGAATGTTTTTAAAGAAGAAAAGGGAGCTATACAGTCATCCAAAATATTTATGGATAACAAACCAATTAGTCAACTAATACCATGGGTCTTGCTGCTTATTTGGCCAGTCACAAGGCTATTTGATGACAACTTGTTAAGAGCAATTTTTATTTTCCAATTCTACAACACTTCCTTGCAGCATAGCTATAACTGCAAATCAGTAAAGCAAGGCAATGAAACAACTGCGTTAGGCAATATATGAATTATTGAATTTGGATCAATACACATTTTTGTGAATATATAAAATACCACACACGGTATTTTTTTAATTTTATAACTTACTTTGAAAGACCTAATAAACTATGATTACTGTCCTCCTCCCCTAAATAAGAAAATCCAATAGGATCCTTATTCCTCAGAACGGTGTGCGTGTTACTGATGTCATTTTTTAACAAACATGAAAGAAAAGCAGGGGGTTTCCATTTCAGCTTTGCTGGAAAATGTGGTTGAGAAAGAGAGATAAAGGGAGAAAAAAAAATGTTGTGAATTCTTACATTTCAGTTCAGTACAAAAATTCTTTCAAAAACATATAAAAATCTTTGGGAGAATGTGGAAAGGGTAGGTCAGTATACGTACAGATATACAAATATGTACATATCTATGAAACAGTCTTCTATTTGATATAAAATCATCCTGGTTGGTGATGAATCATTTCCTAGAGGGCAAAAGAAGTTGCATCAGTCAACTCTAATTTTGTTCACAGTTTTGCATATTGGATGATGTTCAAAATGTTTTTATGTTTTTATATTTTATATGCTGAAGACATATTTACTTTCAGGTGGTAAATTTTAGGTATGACATATGTAACTGATAATCTCACAATAAAATAAGGGAAGGATGGATCCAAATGGTTGTTGGCTAGTGTTTCAGGGGCTCTAACATTTTACCACTTTAGAATATCTAAAGTGAGAGGAAAACAAATGTATCTTCCTAAAACAACTAAGCCACATCCCAAGGGGCACACCAAAAGGGTAATTCTTTTTTCTACAGGAAGGGAAGAGGGGAACCTTCTCTTTCATTTTACAAAGTTAAGAGTGTTGCCTTTCACTTGGTGCCATATTCCATTAATATGAAGCTTGGGTTTTCCTCCACACTTGAACTCTCTCCTCTAACAAATCTCACCTGCTTGGTATGCTAATGAGATGCATCACATTAGCACCCTGGCTTCGACACCCTAGCCCCAGCCCAGCATTCCATACCTGCTGGAAGGAACAGCAGAGTGCCAGGGCTGAGTAGACCTTTAGCGGCATTCGCTGCTTTTTCCTAGTCCAGTTTGAATGACTGGGAGCTTGGGCCTGCACCCAGGCTGTAGCCGGCAGCCCTGCACGTGAGTTTATCAGGAGATGCCTGTATGACCACACTTATGTTTCTAAGACAATGTTGATCACCGCAATCCCACCTTTGCAAACATGCACTGGCTCCCATTTGCTTGTAGACTAAAAAGTCTAAACTCTTTTGAATAGCGGCCGATTTCTCACCCATAGGTGCTTAACCTAACCCTGAAGGGCAGGAGCTTGGATGGGAAAAGTTAAAATTTTATCATTATTAACCATTAATAGCAATGGATATTATGCATGGAGCCACAGACCACCATAGTAGTAACAGTACCTGTGATCCTTCCACTCGTTGGAATCACAGCTATTATTGTATAAGAGTTTTTTCAACATTTTGATAAGTGTAAGCTCAATATAATTGAAATTACTCTGAGAAGGGCTCACAGACCTCACCAGATTTGTCACCCTGTGGCATAAACAAAAGTTAAAACCTCATTCCAGTCTAGCAGCTATGGATTCTCTCTGCCTACTTCATGCTTCTGCTGTAACAAGATGCCTGTTCTTCTCTAAACACTCCCTGGTCTTTTCATGACCTCATGTCCTGATGTCCTAGCTCCTGGCTTGAGATCTTCATTCCTGCTGGAAAATGTGCCTTTGAACAGTGGTTTGGGAAGAACAAGCTTGATGAAGCTTTCTCTTAAGTTACCAGACAGAGTTTGAATCTCTCTCCCTTGGAGATCTCTTTCCTTTTCTTCAGTCTTCAGCATTTTCTGAGTCTGTGTGTCTGTCTGTACCAGTTACACCTCTTCCCTAGATTTGGACTCAGACTCTTGCCTAAGGGTCTGCTTCTGAGACCCCAAAGATGCTATAGGAACAAAGGAAGGGCTATTTACCCAGGGATGCCAGATTAAGAAAGCATTCTAAATAGGGCACAATGGAAGAACCCACTTGCTCTCAGTGACAGTTTCTGAGTAGAGGACAGTGCTTTCATTTCCTGACTTCACTTTTTTTTTTTTTTTTTTTTGTTCACTGTTTCTCTTAAAATCAAATTACTGATTGATTGCAAATAAAATCCCAATACAACAAAGCATCTTCTCAAGCCTGGCTCCAGGCAAAATTGTGAGAGACAAAAGCTCATCGGGGAAAACTTGACATCTGTCATCAGCCTTGCCCATCTTCCAGAAAGGTTCTAAGTGTGTCTCCCAAGCCCCCGGGGCTCTTCTGCCGTCCCAGTACCTGGATGGAGGATATTCCTCGCAGCATGTAACCCAGACCTGTCCTTCTAAGAGTTCAGCATTCTTTCTACTCTTTTAAAAACCCTGTCTGTGTGGTTTGTTCAGGCAGCCCTGCATGGAGAGCATGGGGGATGGGTTTCAAATCAAGCTTCACTCATCAACGTTAAGATGAACGTCAAGACCGCTATTGAGCCCTTGTGGAATACGTGGAATGCACCATGACCTAGGACACAGAGGCAGAGTCCCTGCCATCCAAGAGTCCCCACAGGAGATGGCCAATTGTAATGAAGTTGGTCACAACTATATTAGGAAGCACAGAGGGGCGCTGACCTAGTTTGGGTTCTCAGAAGCAGACCCTCAGACAAGAATCTGAGTCCAAATCTTTTATTTGGGAGGTAATCTCAGGAGGCACGGAGAGTTTGTGTGAGGGAATGAGACAAGAAGAAAAAAATCCAGCAAAGGGTATGTTTTTAAGCAAGTTATCATGCCAGGAGCAATTGGGGTTCCATCCTGTTGAGGCTCCATGGAGGTGTGGAGAGTGTACCCCAGAGTTGTCCTGGTTGAGAGGAAAAGGGGTCATATATTTATTCACTTCTTTTTATTTATTTTTCTGAGAAAGAGAGCATGTGCACACATGCATGAGTGGGGAAACGGGCAGGGCGGGGGGAGAGGGAGAGGGAGAACTTCAAGCAGACTCCACGCCCAGTGTGGAGCCCAATACCGGGCTCGATTTCATGACTCTGAGACCATGACCTGAGCTGAAATCAAGAGTCAGATGCTTCACCGACTGAGCCACCCAGGTTCTCCAGGACGTCATATTTTCATGCAGTGATCCCCACTATTTATTGGTTGGGAACTATAATGGGCACGTTAACTCCCCGGCATTTCCAGGCTGTGATTTTATGTTCTTTTCTATAGGTGTCAACCGTTTTCATCTCTACACTTCAGTCTGGGTATTTTCTATTGACCTATGTTCTAGTTCATTAGTTCTACCTTCTCTTTCATCTCTTACCTTAAACGTAAACCCGGTTGTCGAGTTGTTAATTTTAGTCATTCTTCCAGTCAGTCACACAATCTCCAGTTGAGTCTTCAGTCCGATTTCTATTTTCGGAAGATGTTCTCCACTGGATTATCTCTGTTCTTGAACATATTTGACCGCTGTGTTAAAGTCCACATAAAACAGCCCTGATAACTGGGTGTTGTTTCTTTTGCCTGTTTTGTTTCTTGTATTTCTTTTAGTCATTTGATCCCATTCTTAGCACTTCTGCTAAATTTATTAAATGCTCAACAACAGATAAGAAAATGGTAATAATTTGAAGCTCTGGTGGACCTTTTCTTCTTACACTGAAGTATTCCCTTTTTTATGGCAGGCAGTTACAATAAGGTGAAAAAGTGAATTCTGTCGGGCACCAAGCTTGTTCTAAGCTGCTTTCAGAGTGTGTGCTTGATGGCTAGTCTGTAACTAGTATGCCTCCTTCTTGGGCTGGAGTCCTGCTTACTGGGCCTTTTTCTCTTGTTGTATTTCCAGAACTGTTATTTCATCAGTCAGGCCCCCAAGAAACTGAGACAGTTGAAAGCTCTTAGCTTTGTAAGCTCCTAGATATGCTTTCTGCTGGGTTTCATCGTTTTTCAGCCCTGAGCCACTTATTTTAAATGCTGAGAGAACTATGAAGAGGAGAAATCCACGCACATTTTATAATTATATTATTTGAGCTTCCTTCATATCAAATGATGGCACAGCATTACCTCTATGCTCCAGATGAAAAGGATTTTTTTGGTAAAGATTTATTTATTTGAGAGAGAGTGAGAGAGCATAAGCAGGGGAGCAGCAGAGGGAGAGAGAGAAGCAGGTTCCCTACTGAGCAGGGACTCTGATGTGGGGCTCGATCCCAGGACCCTGGGATCATGACCTGAGCCCAAGGCAGATGCTTAACTACCTGAGCCACCCAGTTGCCCCATAACTCATAGTTTCCTTAAAGACAATCCTCCTAGAGCCTTCCATCTCTCCTCAACTGTGGACACACTGCACAGTAATCCTGATGCTCTACTGTCTTATTGTTTCTCTACACCATCATCTTTGGACCTCTTTCCTCTCCTTTCTGGGGGATGAAAAGGGTGAATGAAACACAGAGAAATGAAGTAACTGGACATCGTCACACTGCTGGTATGTTAGCAGAGGGTCGATTCCACCCCACTCATGGCTACCAAAACCTTATGCTTAGAAATGTTGAAGTGAAAAATTAACAGAATTTCCAGGATCAAAGAAAGCTGATGGTATTCAATGTTAATAACCAATATGCATACAGTCTTTTGCCTGACATACCAATGGCACTTAGTAAATGATATAAAAGAAGTCACAGAGCATAGCATAGGACTATTTCATGGCTTTTTGTCCATTTTTAGAGTTTTACTACATGCATTTCTTTTAATGGTATATAAGCAAATTGGAGCCAGGATGTCTGGGCAGATTAGTAGAATTCCTGGTCACTGACAGGTTGTGATTGGAAAATCTCAAACAAGTTCCCCTTATTGTCATCATTTTTACCACCAACCTTTTCCTGTGGCTAGAATTTCACTATTAAAAAACACCTTAAATTTTTTTCATCTCTGAAAAGGGTAGAGTACAAACTCTTCCACCTAAAACAACTAACAAAGCTTGACAATTTATGAAATTATGTTCACAGACACCGGAAAGCTACTAAGGCAGCCAGAACTTGAGAGAACAGGCTGTTGAAGAAAAGTGAAGTGTACGAGGTGACATTCTGAGTTGCATTTCCTCTCTCTCAAGGCATTAACTGATGCAGAAAAATGACAGAACCAAAGCCTGAAAAGCCAGGCACAAGGTAGTGGCCAAAAGGCTGAGACACCAAACTGAGGGTACAGTAGTCTTATTGGTCTGAGAGATAAAAACTTCAACGTTAGGGCGATAAAAACTTGAGCATCCACGATCCTGAATAAATGGAAAAGACGAGGTGAGACCCACAGTCTGTGACAACTTGTGCTCTTGAGGTTATGTTCTTTTTTTTTCTTAATTTTTATTTATTTATTTGACAGAGAGAGATCACAAGCAGGCAGAGAGGCAGGCAGAGAGAGAGGAGGAAGCAGGCTCCCTGCTGAGCAGAGATCCCGATGCGGGGCTTAATCCCAGGACCCCGGGATCACGACCCGAGCCGAAGGCAGAGGCTTCAACCCACTGAGCCACCCAGGCGCCCCTTAAGGTTACGTTCTTACACAGATTGAAGAAGGGAAGTCTATTGCTACAGACTGCTTTAGCAGGAGGCAAAGAGGGGGGTTACCATCTTGAGAAGAGCTCCTCACCCACTGGAATGATAATGTTCCATACATGGAAGGATCCATGGATCAAAAAATCCTAATTGTGTTCAAGCTCTAGAAAGGAGCTTTGTGGATTCTGTGAAAGCAAATGCAGGATTCGCATTTACTCTAACCCTTTCCAGATGTTAGGGTAACAGTGTTTAAAACTTCAGGCTTGGGGCACCTGGGTGGCTCAGTGGGTTAAGCCTTCGGCTCAGGTCATGATCTCAGCGTCCTGGGATCAAGCCCCACATTGGGCTCTCTGCTCAGTGGGGAGCCTGCTTCCCTCTCTCTCTGCCTGCCTCTCTGCCTACTTGTGATCTCTCTGTTGAATAAATAAATAAAATCTTTAAAAAAAATAAAAATAAAGATAAAACTTCAGGCTTAAGGAAACTGCGATCTCACACCACTTGGGTACTAAGAGGCTGGCTGATACTCTTCTCTTGAGAGAGGGATGTGATCCCATATTGTTCATTAGAAACCTCTAGAGGAGATTTCACAAACCTACAGAGGCCTCCTGCTCAAACATTCACATATACTCTCTCTCTTTCTCAAACTTCTGCTTAACCAAAAATATCTCTTGCTGTAATTTAGACTACTGCCTCTGGTTCTGTTCTCAGAAGGAATGGAAAAATACATGTCTCACACTCTGAATAACTGTATTTTACACAGAGTGAGACCTCAGTCAGCCATTCTCTTGGGAACGAAGTTCCTATAAACTAACTCATCCATGCTGAAGATAATTTTTATTCCTTGGAAATCTCGGAAAGCAAAGTTGTCTACGTTTGCAGCTGCAATGCAGTTTCTATAAATGCAGGACCAATGAGGGTAAAGAAGATTTTTACAAGATATAGGGGCAGCTGGGTGGCTCAGTGGGTTAAGCTTCTGCCTTCGACTCAGGTCATGATCTCAGGGTCCTGGGGTCAAGGCCCCAATGGGGCTTTCTGCTCAGCGGGGAGTCTGCTTCCCCCTCCCCCTCTGCCTCCCCCTCTGTCTACTTGTGATCTGTCAAACAAATAAATAAAATCTTTAAAAAAAAAAAGATTTTTACAAGATATTGTGGAACTGGGCAGGGAGAGTCCGTATCTCCACCCTTCCCTCCTTTTTGGATACACACGCCTTGGTCTGAGATACAAAGTTGTGATGGAAACAGTTTCCTTTTTCTCCTGGGCACACAGTTAGATTGCCCATCCCAGCCATCCTTGCAGTTAGGTGCAGTCACGTGGTTTAGTTCAGCTCAGTGAAATCTGATGATTTATCTACTTCCAGGCATGACCCATACAATTCCCCAGAGGGATTTTCAGCTCTTTTTCCTCATACACTCGCTGAATAGAGAAAGAAGTGGAACCTCAAGACAGAAAACAGCCTGAGTCTCTTACTGTGCTAAGACACTGGGAATTAGGACGCTCTGTTACAGAAGTTAGCCAGTTATCACTCTGGAGAAGGCAGAGGCAGGAGCTTGTTGAGAGTGCTGGCTCTCTCCAGAAACAGCCTGGGTTCAGAACCTGGTTCTGCCACTGGCACTAGTCATGTGACTCTGGGAAACTCCCTAAGGATTCTGGTTCCTGACGGAATCTGTGGAAGGCTGCTGGGCCAGAACCCCCGGGATGAGCCTGGAAATGAAGAATAAACACCTCTCGCGTTAAACCACGGAGTTCTGAACCTGTTTATTACAGTGACTTACTTAAAATCCGACTATATCAGAAGGCGCTGAAGATATAAAAAGTCATCAAGACAGGGAAGTCTGCAAGAAAGGGCAGTGTCCAAGTTTTGAAAATGTGCAGAAAGGAAGCTACTGATAACGTGCCAGTTTTCCTTTTCATGAATAATTTGGGCATATTGGCTTGTTGCGGTGGTGTGTTGACCCCCTTTTCCTTGCCCTTTTCCCTCCTCCCAGGGATATTCTAACCACCTCCTGAATGGCCTCTGTTGCTTTCTATAAATAAATCTCTCTTCTCTACCCCCATGAAAAAACTAATGACCAAATTAATTAAACCCATTCATGCAACGTGTTTCTTCAATCAGGCATTTGTATTTTTAAGCCTCTTAGCTTGAAGTATAGAGCTCCTCCTGTTCCAATAAATAGGGGGAAGATTTTCTTAAGAGGAGTAGCTGGCTGGAAGGCAGATCTGATGGCAGTGTGGGGCCTCTGGGGTGGGGGTGGAGCTTGCTTCCCATGGCAGATGCCCTTCACTCTTGGAAGAGCTGCTGTGCAGAGGAGCTACTCTCTCTTCCTTCTTTTAAGACCCCCTGCCAGGCCCAACCTCTCAGGGTCTTCAGCCCCACATTTAACCACTCCTTCTTGAACACAGCTTGGTCTAATTTCTCTAATCTCAATCCAACTCTGTCTTTACCTTCCAGAATAATGGCCCCATGTTACTGACATTTTTTCCTTTCCTTTTCTTTTTCTTTTTTTTTTTTTTGAGGATACTGGATACCCTTAAGGAATGTTCTAGTTGGGTAAACTACGCTGCCTGAATTCTCACGGACTTATCTGACAATGGTATGTGCTCAACTGTGACCCCTTCCGTTCTTATGTTTAAGTCCTAACCCCCCATGCCTCAGGGCAGGAACCTTCTTTGAATAAGGTTATCATAGATATACTTAGTTCAAATGGGGTCACACTGGCATGAGCCAAATCCAATACAACTGGCATCTTTCTAGAAAGGGAATATATACACACACAACGGAAACACCAGTGAAATGAAGGAAGAGACCCACAAGCCATTGATTGCCAGCAAAGCACCAAAAACAAGGGGAAAGGTGTGGGACAGCTTTTTCACTCAAAGCTCTCAGAAAGGAGCCAACCCTGCCAACACTTTGAACGTGGATGTTTCTAGCCTCCAGAACTAAAAGCCAATAAACTTCTCTTGTTTAAGCCAGCTAATCTGTGATACCTGTTCGTAGAAGCCCTAGCAAACTGATTCAAAGAAGATGGCATCTACGTAATTGGGCAGTTTGACAGATTTCAAGAGGTCACACATAGGTGCTTATAGCAGTGTCCAGCCCATAGCAAGTACTCAGTAAATGTCAGCTATTGATGCTACTTCTGCTACCACTTATTTTCCTTATTCTCCTTATTCTTTCATTCTTACTCTCCTTTGTCAGTTGCATCATCTATGTTCTGAAGTGCAGCCCCATTCTGCCTGCATTATTTCCATCCCTGCCCTTGAAGCCTTTGATTAAAAAATCTATTATGTTGGAACCCATCTTCTTGATTAGCAAAGCATTGCTACATGCAATGAACAATATTAATTGATTCTTCAGACTTCTTTTCGTTGAGCTAAATGAGCCTTGATTTTTTTTTTCTTAATAGGTCTTAATGCTTTAACTTTTTAATCATCCCTATAGTGGCTAAGAAAGGATCTCCAAGTTCCTTAGTAAAAGAATCTATAATCTGATATGGTATCAGCAGGAGGCAAAACACTAATGTGTTAAGGGGGAATACCATATGGGCAATTTGTCTTTGGGTGCTCTGCCAAATCCAATTATCTGCCCTCCTCTGTGCCCTCAGAGGCTGACCCATGTGGACTATGTGGTCCAGCTTTCTCTAGTGACTGATGTCCAGATGGGTTTGGCCACGGGGGCAGCACTGGCAGATGACATAAGGGCGAGAGGAAGTGAGGTTGGGGTGTTTCTTTCCTTCTCCCCTCCTCCGAGTCTTTGTCTCTGGAAGTAGTTGCATCCTTCCTGGGAAAACACTTGCACTCCCTGTCTCTTTAGACCCAAGGACAGAAAAGGCTTCCTGTTTTTCTTAGTCCCTGGACGACTTATGGTCTTTTGTTTGCTTCTTCAAACCTGTCCATGCCTCTGTGGGCATCTCTGGCACTGAAGTCCCTTCCTTTGAACCACCTGGAGTGGAGATTCTTTCTTACCTGCACCCTGACTGATGCATTTATGAAGTGAGATCCTGAGGCCAATGCTGAGGCCAGGACTGAGTGCAAGTTAACTGGGGAAGTACAGGGGACCAGTTTTAGGGAAGTTACGTAGGAAGAGGAAGAGAGTTAATTAAGGCTGGACAGCTTCACCCAGGATGGAAGAGAGCCTTCAGCCCTAAAGCTGCACGAACTGACAGCTGGGAGCCAACGGGAAGGCTCAGAGTAGATGAGTGGTGCTCGGGGACCGGCCGTTACATACAGCAAGTCTGCACACTGCTAAGATTCTCATTTTAGGGATGCTTCAGTCATGTCATCCCTGTTGAATGTTATCAAATGACACTTGATCATTTTCCATCTCACTTGTAAACTCCCTCTCCTTCCCAAACATGGTTCCCTGTGCTTTTCTGAAGTGGGTTTTATCTGACACTGGTGATTTTGCCATGGCACTGTGAGCTCTGATTTCCTCCAATGCATACTAAAAATATTATTTTACATGATTCTCACCATTGAAGGGCTACTCTGGATATTGATTGGGTCAGGGTTCCCATAGGTTTCACGTTTTTCCAAAGCATGGGGCTAGACATATAAATATAGGGTGATTAATTTCAAATGACACAACTCTGGCTCCAGATATGGCCACGTGCATTCCTGGGTACTAGGGTGAGTTCACGTATCCATTCATCACTCCTGCTGTGTCCTCTGTGTGCTCAGCACACGCGCGCGCGCGCGCACACACACACACACACACACACACACACACACACACACACACATATATATATGCTGAGTATACTGAAGCATGTTATAAGGTCTTTGTCCTCATGAGTAGTCCAAACAAATAGATAACTGGAGTGGAGTGTGATAAGTACTTGCATGAAGAAAACACTGTGGGGGGGGGGGGGTTGTGTTTGAGAAAGAAGGGGATTATCTGTTCTGGAATTGAGAATTGGATCAAAGAATTCTCTGGGCTGAGATGGGGGATAAGTGGATTGAGGATGCTGGGGGTACCAGGTGGGGCAGGAACGGGGATAAAGATGCCCCAAACATTGAAACAGGCACCAAGGTGAGAGAGAGGCTCCTGCCCTTTGGGGAGGTGGAAGTAGTCTAAAACTGGCTAGAACACAGCCATGGTGGAAACCAAGGGGAAGGGTTGGGCAAAAATGCAGAGTTAGCAGATGGCAGACTCTGCTGCTTTTCTATTTCCAACCTAGATTTTTTCTGAGAACAAGTGAAAGGTCTTGCTCAGATTCTTTTCTTCTTCCATGTGCACTGTGTGTCACTGAGGAGATGACAGAGAGTTCTCTGTGAACTCGAGCAGCTTTTTCAAAGTGGAGTTGAGATCACCCAAGGCCTTTAAGAAACAGAGGGAAGATGCCTCTGTGTTCACTCTTCTGGTAATCAACCTTGACCAAGGTCATCTCCACTTTGTAGGCTGCCCGTCTGTCCTGGGAGGGCACCGGGCTCTCCTGCATGAGGC
Source organism: Enhydra lutris kenyoni (assembly GCF_002288905.1). Lineage (NCBI taxonomy): Eukaryota > Metazoa > Chordata > Mammalia > Carnivora > Mustelidae > Enhydra > Enhydra lutris. Next base: position 35,051,771 of record NW_019154090.1, read on the forward strand.
TTCTTCTCTGGTGCTGAGGGTCCCTTCCTCTTAGTCTCCCAGCAAAGTCAAGTACAGGGAGAGTCTGGGAAACATTGTTGATTCCTTCCAATGCACAGGGAGGTGGAAGCTCACAGAGCTTGCAGACAAGATAGGAGTGAGGAGTGAGTTAGGGGCACTTAAACATTTCAACCTTAGATCTCTTTGCCTCCTTGCAAACCACTACCCAGCATTGGTGTTCCATGTGTTATCATCTAAAAACAATTTGCCTGTCAAAAATGAGCACTCCATGAGTTTTTAACTCATCATCTTTCTTAAGCCCCTCCTACAAAAGTGATGACTGCCAAGTGATGAGAGTCTTCAGTGAGCTCTAAAGTTCAGGAGTGTCAGTGAAGATACAGCCCCAGCACTTGCAGGGGCGGTGACAATGTGGGCTCAGTCCCATTACTGCAAATGTGCCTTCTGAATCATTAGAAAACAGTCCCCTCACACTAACAATTGCCTTTACATCAAAGTGATATTTCAAACTGTTCCCAAAGAACCATGAGCCTTTATTGCCTTTGTTTCTTATAATTAAGGTCTGTAGCTGAATATTTCTCTTCTCAGGTACTGCTTCCTTTGTCCCCTGCGTCAGGAGATGGCACTGCTCTGTAAACATCCTCCCCTCAGCAGAAGATGTGGGAGGTTGTCTGCCATGCTGCGCTCCCCAAACCCTGCTTCAGAAAGAGAGGGGACCAGGATGCAGGAGGAATTCAGCAGTGGGTTGCTTCTTTTCATTCTGCAGCCAGCCTAATTATCTACTCAGCCAAATACCAATTACCTGTAATCAGTGTTACCGTGAAGTTCAATGGCAGATGGGCACTCAATTGATTTCACACAGACTCTTAATTGTTTCTCCTTCTTTACCCCTCTTCTTCCTTTGTGTCTATATCTGGCAGTCGAACTCTCTTGAGTTCCCTAATCTCCCTTGCAACTTCACCAAACCAACAATTAGTCCCTTCCCCAGCCTTCACGCTTCAAGTGTTTAATGACTTGGAACATAGCAATGAAACTTCCGATAAGCAAGAGACATCCTGCGAACTGGCTTGGAGAAAGCGATCTCTGGTAAGTTGAATAAGATAAATGGATTACGGAGATTCTAAGACATCATCTAAAATGACTTTGTGATCCCTTGTATGTCATACTTGTTATTGTGGGGTTTGAAGTATACTGGAAGTTAAGGTGAGAATAATTGAAGTGCCCAATCCCTCTTAGGTAATCTCTGTGAATTCATGGGTAGATACATACATGTTTTTATAGTCCTGTGTACTGATAACTAGAACACATCTGAGCTTCTAGGCCATTTCTATGGCTACACGATTAGTAAATCGACCTGTGGGCAGTAAGAGCTTTCAGCAAACTTCATGTACAGATGCTCACAGGTAAAATTCCTGAGGACAAGATGTTCTACTCGAGGTCTTTAAAAGAGCTCACTTGATACCACCCTCACAAAATTGCCCCCTTTATCTCGTAAGTCAGTCAAAATATCATATAAATAAGAGGGTATTTAGAAGTGACTCACTTAGGTCAGTTGATAGGAAAGTTGTCAATAGTCTGCCCCTGGTCAGAAAGACAAAGGACAGTTGTGGTCAGGGGTTGAGGAATCAAAATGGCAGCCAGAGTCCTGTGGAAGGCAGGCTGACAATGGCAAATCAAAACACACCCCTCACCCAGCCTACTGCTGGGGATCTATGGTCACTGCTCAATACTGGGGAGTGCTAATTCCCAAAGAAAAGTCCTTCTGATCATAACATTGGTATGACATATCATGGCGTTTCTGAAAGGAAAGATAAGTTGTCCTTGGTTGGGTTTCCCGAGGACGCAGACCCGAGGGCAGGGGTTTGAGTGCAAGTAGTTGAGCTGTGAGGTAGTCCCAAGAAGCAACGGCAAGGGAGGAAGGACATGTTTCAGGGAAAGGAGGCACCGACACAAGCTCAGTTAATGAGCAAGTCACTGCTGTGGGCAACTGAGTCTCAGTTGTGCTGGGAACCTCTGGGAGATAGGATAAAGAGGTTCAGAGTTGTCTACTGCCCCTGACTCCTACAACCCAGCCAAGAGCTAGGAAGTTGCAATTTTTCTACATTAACTCTTGTCCACCACTGGCTGGACAAGATGGTAGAGAGATGCTGCCCAGGAGAATTAGTTTTTCCCCACTTCAGTCTGCAGCCCACATCCAGGTTAGACAGCCAGAGAAAGCCAAGAAGACAATAGCATCTGTGCCTCTTACAGCTGCCTCACAGAAACTCAGCCTCACAGGCTCAGACATACCTAAGAAGATATGCACTTGGAGAGGTTTCAAATGCATGGGGCCCGTGGGTTACCAAGAGAAGACCAGCTGGGTTACAATAAACAGGGTAACATTTATATCAAAGAATGGCTGCACTTGGTTACTGAGAATGCTTAGATGTGGGTGGGAAAGGGTGAGGAAAGGAAGAGTGTAAAGAAGAAATGCTGTTTGGGGGAGTGAAAAGTCATCCCAAAGACTTCAGGCAACTCTGGCAACCAAATCACAGACTGTCTGGAAAGAAAAGGACACTCTCTCAATCTCCCATCCAATCAGTAGCATGGAGACTGAGTAGCCTGAATTTGGTAGAGTTTAAACAGAAAAAAAAAATCACCTTATTTTCCTACAACCACTCTAATTGGGTTCTTTTGCATGGTCCTTGTCCTTTCTGTCCCTGCTCCAGACAAAAAATATATGAGGAAACGGGGCATCTTTATGGCTCAGTTAGGTGTCCAACTCTTGATTTGGGCTCAGGTCATGACCTCATAGTGGTGAGATCAAGCCCCACGTGGGTCTCCATGCTGAGTGTGGAGTCTGCTTAAGATTCTTCTTCTTCCTCTGCCACTCCCCCACTGCTTGCCCCTTTGCATCCCGCTCTTCCCTCTAAAAAAGAAGTCTAAGAAGAGAGCATAGATTTCTGGTCATTCTCAGATATAAGGATCATCAAATTTTAATAATTAAGATACACAGAAATTAAGTCACAAATCTTATTCTATGATTTAATATAGGGAAAAGAAATACAAAATCGCAAGGACATGGCCCTCTAATATTCTTTATATTCAGAGAATATTGTCCATTATTTCATCATGAAACAACACTTATTTCCTCTCAAGAGCATCTCATATTCAGTCTTCAATTTAAGATATTTTATTTTTTGTAAACACTTATTTGGATCATTTTGACCTTCGACTTAAAAACAATTTGTTTCCAAAAGATCTGACAGGGGATCACAAGTCTTAGTTGTGCCTTACCTTAAAACACCAGCCAATTCCTCCTCCATCATCTCCTAAAATGGCTAAGCCTACCTTACTAGCAGGACCAAATTTAAATACTTAAACAGAGATCACTGAACCTGCTCATGTACAGACATCACTCATTGTTCAAACTCTGATTATATACCTTCTTTTTCAAAGAATTAGTATTTAGTAATTGCTTCTTCTAATATAGGTCTTGGGCATTTTTTAAAAAATTTAAGCATATGATCAGAGGGGAAAAAAGAGAGATGCAAACCAAGAAACAGATTCTTAACTACAGAGAACAAACTGATGGTCACCAGAGGGGTGGTGGTGGGGGCATGGGTTAAAGAGGTGATGGGATTAAGGGATACCCTTGCGATGAGCACCAGGTGTAGTGTTTAAGTGTTGAAGCATTAAATTGTATACCAGAAACTAATATTACACTGTATGTTAACTGGAATTTAAATAAAAACTTTACAAATATGAAAAAAAATAAAAATTTCATGTAAAATAGAAAGTCACAGCAGGACCCGCTTTGCCAATATTGCTTCTAACTTGACTTTAATGTCAAGAAATACTAAAGCCACATCCATTGTGTGAAAGCAACAAGGAAGTTGCCACTTATATGTGTAGGAATTTATCTAATGGTCAACCATGATTTTATTTCAACTGGGAGTTAGCTAGGTTTTAGTCCATGGATAAAATTCCATAGGACTTAAATGAAGTTACTGGATGCTAAAAATTCCAACTCGAGTGATTTTTTTTTGAAGTAGCAGATTCAACTTAATTCAGTTAGCTATTTTAGAGATGGGGAGCACACTGGGAATTGATCATTACTCACTGTCACACAAGCATGATGCCTTTTTACCTAGTTAGAAAAGAGATACTTAACAAATTTTGGAAATGCACAATTATGGAATTTAGAAGACTTAGGAGTGGTAATGACTAACTGGTAAACCTGGAAGGCTGGATATTATCCTGGGAAGAGTGCGAGACTTATATGGGCCAATACCAACTTGCAAGCCATAAACCTCACACGCAAATCTTGATCAGTTCTTCATTCCAACAAAACAAAGCAAGAAAACACCTCCTCTCTTTCCTCTCCAACACAAAAAACCCACAGCAACACAAATACCCATATTTTAGTTCCTAGCAGAACTAAATAAAATCAAGTATATAAAGCGACTACCACAGTAACAAGGCTAGTTACTCCCAACTAGCAAATCATAGATCAATATTATAACATATCCCTCCTTTATTCTGTGTACCACACAATTTGAGTGAATGAACGTCCGGTCCCATGAATGATAAAGAAGTCATTTATGATGAGAGGATGTAATTGACTGTGAAGGTAATGGTATTCCTTTTTCAGGAAGGGGATAAAAGCCTCATTTTTTATAAATCTGACATTATTCTTGATAGTCTAAGAGCAGGATAAGCCCTTTATTTAGAGTGACGCTCTGAAGTACAATATGCCAACGAGAAATTGATTTGACTTTTTAATTCCACCAAATGAGGAGGTCAATGCAGCAGTGAGTTTGATTAAGTGAGTTTCTCTTTCATCTCTACCTCCATTCTTTCCTTCCCAGTGTCTTACCCCTCCATTTCCATCTTCCCCTCCTGCCTGTGTCTCTACCTTTCTCTCCCACACACACCCCAATGTGTAACCTTAATAAAGCCAAAGAACAGTAATTACGGTCATTTCTAACTCAAAGAGGCATATAACACATTAAATTAGGGGAAACTTATCAGTAATGTAGCATTTCAAAGTAGTTGTGCATAGATACTATTAACAAAGTATATTGCACTGCAATCATAAACTCATACACCAAAACTAAAAATGCATTTCATCAAATGAGTTTAGAGTCATACCCCTTTAGTTCATTAGTACTTTATAAAAAGATGCATTAAGACCAACTTCCTGTTGGTAAAGAATACATCAGTACACTTTGAAGGTGGTGTTGAACAAATTATATTTTCTAAAATAATGCTTCCATATAATTTATCATTTCAATGTAATGCAAATTACTGGATGACAGCTGTATAAATGTATACTTGTCATGAATCTTTGGAATCTATAGAACATGCTTGCTATTATGGTCTTTATTTTCTTGGACAGGTTGAATCATGCAGGCTCTATAAGCTACAGGTCTAATTGAATATAGAATGCACTACTTAAACTTTAAGCTTCCATAATTCATGGTTATTATATTTCTGATTTCCAACAATCTGTGTTTAGTGAGGAATTCAGGATAAATAAAATGGTTAGTTCCAAAATTCTTATTGTATTAAACAATTTCAATAAGTCAATTACAAGTTAAGAGTTTAAGATGTCATATATAAACTATACCTCTGTGTATTTTAAAGAGATAAGTTACTTTTAGAAGGCTGTCTGTCATAGACTTGGACTTCTCTGTTAAGCATTTTATTAAAGTATAGCATACATAACAAAAATGTGCAGAAATCCGGGGTAGAAATTCATGAATTTTCACAAAGAGAACACATTCCTGCAATCACAGTGCAGACCAAGGAGAAAAGTGCCAGAAGGCTCCCTCGAGCAATGCCTGAGTCATCAGCTCTACCAAAGCTCTACTAAAGACAGACCTTATCATGACTTCTCCCACCAGAAATTGGTTCTGCTTGATTTTGAACTTTATATACATAGAATCACACAACATGTATTCTCTTAGGCCAAGTGTCTTTGATTCAATAGTTTGTGAGATTAATTCATGTTGTTGTATGCCACATTCTTTCCCATTGTTGTGTGGTATTTCACTGCATGATTATACCACAATTTATAAGTTTGCTCTCATGTTGATGAATAGTTGGGTGGTTTCCGGTTTTGGACTATGAGAAATAATGCTGCCATGAATGTTCTAGTACTTGTCTTTTGATGAACACACATATGATGCTGCCACAGGGTATATATGTACATGGGAGAATTGCTGGGTCAAGGTTATGTGTCTATTTGGCTTGACAAGATAGTTCCTATCAGCTTCCCAGAGTGGTTACACAATTTACACTCCCACCAACAGCTTCTCAATTGTTCATATGCTCATCCACACTTGCTGTTGTCGATCTTCCTCATTACAACTATTTGGTTTTCATTATCATGTGTAGTGGCATCTTACTGTGGTTTCATTTTGCATTTCCATGATGATTAATGAATCTGAGTGTCTTTCATATACATCAGCCATTTGCAGTCTCTCTTTCATGAAATAGCTGTTCAAATCCCTTGCTCCTTCTCCCATTGGATTCTCTCCCTTTTTCTTACGGATTTGGTGGACTTCTTTATAAATTCTGGATAAAAGTCTTCTGCTGCATACCTGTGTTGAAATATTTCTTCACGCTATGATTTTTTTCATTCTCTTAATAATGCTTTCGATAAACATGTAATTTTAAGTAGCCCAATTTAGATATCTTTTCATTGTAGTTCTTACTCTCTGTGCCCTGTTTTCAAATTCTTTGCTTTCGCCAAAGTCATGAATATGGTCTCCTAAGCTAGATTTACAATCTATTTGTAACTGATTTATGTGTATTACAAAGGTGGTCCAAATGGATTCAAAGGAGAGAAGTTCAGTCACCTTTCAGCCTTTGCTTCTGAAGCATAGCCATTCTTAGCAACTCCAAGGAACTAAAGAAAATGCAGGAGAAACTGATACAACAGCTGTATTAAGGTAGGGAGATGGCCAAGCATCTACTGAAGGAATCTTCTACTGATTATTATCTTATTGTTATTCAAAGAAAATAAAAAAGGGTATTTTTGAAAAGTATATCCCTTATTTACAAAGAAAACAATACCTTCTTTTCCTCCACTAGTAACTCTCAAATTCTTTTTTTAGAAGATTTTATTCATTCATTCATTCATTCATTCATTCATTTAGAAAGCACACAAGCCAGGGGAGGGGGAGAGGAAGAGGGAGAGAGAGAATCCCAAGCCGACTCTGGGCTGAGCATGGAGCCCAACGGGGAGATTGATCTCACAGCCTGAGCTGAAATCAAGACTCAGTTGCTTAACTGACTGAGCCACCCAGGTACCTCCATCCAAATTCTAAAACAAAACAAAAACCCCCAAATCCTCAGATGCACATTTAGAAAAGCTTCACAGAATAGTGTTGTCCAGTAGAAATATAATGCAAACCACATATGTTAACTTTAAATTTCCTAGTAGCCATGTTAAAAAATGAAAAAGATCAGGTGAAACTGATTTTAGTAATATATTTTGTTTAACATAAAAGATCGAAAATATTTTCATTTTAACATGTGACATGAACCACACATAAAGAGACCCATAGCCACATGTGGCTATTGTCTACCATATTGGTCAACCCAGCCATAGACATTTATATGAATATAATGGCCTTAATAAATATTACAAGGTACATATCGACAAGTCAACCAATTTTATATTCATGTTATGTTTACATATTTTTTTTTCAAAGATTTATTTATTTATTTAAGAGAAAGAGTGCTTGTGCAAACAGGGGAGAGGCAGAGGGAGAGGGAATCTCAGGTTGACTTCCTGCTGAACATGGAGCCCAAGGTGGGGCTCGATCTCATGACCCTGAGATCATGACCGGGCTGAATCCAAGAGTTAGACACTCAATCAGCTGAGCCACCCAGGTGCCCCTCATTCCATATTTAGAGAATAACACAGTGGTTCTCAATATATAGCCTCTGGGACAGTTATCATAGCATCACCTGGTATTGTTAGAAATGAAAATTCTTAGCTCCACCCCAGATTTTCAGAATCAAAAAATCTCTAAGGGTAGGTCTATCAATCTGTGTCATTGTGATTTTGATGTGTGCTCCACAACTTGAGAATAACAGGGTTATCTGTTTTATACGATAATATTAACTTTGTATTAGAACATTATAAATATACTGTCTTTTCTGAAGCAGAAGCATTTCTGGGGTGGGGTATAACCTCTTAGGTTATCATCTTGCATATTCCAAATGAGACCTCTCATGGCATGACATATGGTCTGCTACCCTCTACAACAGATAGGTGGGAGAATTTTGTTTGTTTGCTTGCTGATGATTCCCAATTGCCACAGGCATCTATTAAATTTTCAGAAGACTTGGGCCCAGATTGTAATAATCAGAGCAAGAAAATTCTATCAGAGAAAAGCAAATAGCTACTTTCCCCTTATTAGCTCTGTATGAATACAGTGAATATGTAAAGAGATGCTTGAAGAACCCTTACGATTTTTTAATATTTATTTGTCTTTAGATATATGATCTTGGAAAACCCAATTTTATTAGATTGATGTTTCCTTAAAGGTAAGGAGCTTTTCCCACGTTTACGACTATGGTATCTCCAGCACATAGAACAGTTCCGGGCACCCAGTATGTTCTCAAATAAGTATTTGTTAAATGAATGGATGGATGCGTGATAAACCCCCTCCACATCTCAGATTCTGGTTTAGGAAGACAGTTAGTTCAGTTAGTGGGGCTCCCTCATTATTTTAACACAAAATGAGCTCAATCATTCTGCTCTAATCTTTTTAAACAGCATTCCGCTTCTTTCCAAAAAACTTCCATCTAAAGGTTCATATAGGAAGATTACAAGAAATCCTCATAATAGAGAATTTTAAGGAAAGTTCTTAAAATAGATTAGATTGCAAATTCCCTAAGGGTAAAGATTTTGTTTCATTCACTGCTGAAATCCTAACGTTCAGAACACTGCCCATAACACAGATGCTCAATAAATACTTGTCAGAAGAATAAATTTTACCCTTTTAAAGTTTCTTTATAGCTATTTCTCTCTCCTTTCTGCACACACACAGGAAACTCATCCATTTTTGTATTTTCCCAGGGCGTTCTACTCACCTAGTATGCCACCCACTGTGCTTTCTCCACATCCACTGAGATCCCATTAGTCCTCTCAATGTGGTTCAAATCTTCCTCTTCCAGAGAGGCTTCCCAGAACCTCAAGGTTGGCTGAGCCTCCACACTTCCGTCTAAGCTCCATACTTCTACCCTCTTCAATCCAATACTTGCTAACATGAGGTCTTTCATTCATTCCTTCTTCACCATTGCATTCTATATAGACTCTGGCTTCTTGAAAGCCAGAACCACTTAGTTGGATTTTTTTTTAAATCTTCCCCACAGATGAGTGCTCAGAACATATTAGACATAATTATGATTTGACTTAAAGGGGAACCTTTCACAGTTTTGGTGAGGGGGGCCCAGAACAGTCCTACTTTATTACTGTTATCCTGGTATGACTATTAAACAACTGTCCTCTTTACTCTCAAACCAGTCTGGGTTTGGACAAGATATAATCTGTTTTCTCAAGTTATAGCCAACATTGATACAATAAAATATTGGCCATAAAATATCTTTGAGTTCTTGACAATAAGCCATGATTCTAGAGCTGTTGGACCATTGTAATGAATCTGACCCATGCAATGTCTTTACTAGTAGTGACTGTATTTATTTGGATTTGGAAAAGAAGGAAAACAAATTCAAATAGTATGGAAGGTGGGATAGCTGGCTTGATGAATCTTCTCTTATCTCTCAACATATTGTTTAGAAACCTTCCTGAGAAAAAAGAGGAAAAGGTGGTACAAACCCTCAACTACATGCTTTCTTACTTCGTACTTTTAAAGCCTTTGCTCACGTGTGATTTCCTTTGATGTTTACAACACCCCTCTTAAGTAGATCAAGGTGGTAGATATTGGTTTTCCTATTTTAGAAATAAAACAACTTCATGGAGTCAATACCACTTGGCCACCCAACAAGAGATAGAAGCTAGTATAAAGTCAGGATTTATATTAAAATTGGACAGCTCCTTTTCCCCCATTAAAATACATGTTCTTCAGTTATCCTTCCACAGCTGAGGACAATCATGTCCTTCTCCAATAAAAATGAAAACATTTGTAGCAAGAATCAAGGAGCACTTCATCCGAGGAATATTTGCAAACATGCCATTGGGGATGCTTTCTAAGCTATAGAGATGATTAGGATCACACCTCCCATTCATCCCATCTTTACGCTTTCTAGGGTGCCTTTCACTTTCTTTCATACCAAACTCAAGGAATAGGCAGACTAGGTGTTTTCACTTTGCTTCACTCAGCACTCAAGAGAGGGGACGAAGCGAGCTCAAGACTGCGTTGAGGCCTGTAAGGGGTGCAGCTAAAAATGATGCAGGTCACCTGACTCCTGACTCCCGGTTCCTTTGGCTTTGCCAAATGAAAAGGTCACAGAATAAAATGCCAAATTTCCCATGAAGCTTACTGTGGTGAGATTTAACCTGCCTTTAAATTAAAAAAAAAAAAATAGGAAATTGACACAAAGATCATTTTAAAATTTTTCCTGTCTTTATGTAACAGATCAACAAAGGAAGAGCTTTACAGAGTTGCTTTACATTTTGAGCTTCACATGTTGATATAACTGGAACATTCCACGGAGAACAACACTTTTAGGAACACAAGCAGGAGCATCAGCCTAAGGCTGACGTTGTACAGCACCCTTCTCTGCATCCCCTGAGCTCCAGCCAGCTCTCAGGCCCTCACACTTCATGCCGTCTAAAATAAGCTGCAACCAGCAACTTGGAATATAGTCCTGACTGTATCACCAGAAGCCTCTCCTGGCTTAAGGACTCAGTGTGAGGTTCCACTTCTGTAGTTATTCCTTAGGTTTCTACAGATTCTCTCCTTGGCCCACTTTCCAACCAAAAGGGGAGATGCTAGATAAAACTGACTAGGAGTTCTTTGAGGTCACTGTTCATTACTTCCTTCTGGGGTATGAGAAAAGATCTGTGTGGCAATGAATTTCTAGTAGTAGAGAAAGACTGGGGTGCATATTTTTTTTCCTCCTAAGTCTATCTCTTAGGGAATTTTGAGGAAACGTTAAGCTTGTGAATGAAGGAAACAGGGCTGTTCTCCCATGGTGTTTTTGTTTGTTTTGTTTTGTTTTTTGGTGGTGGTGGTTGTTTTTAAAGACATTAGGTTGCTGCAGGTAAAGATCTACAAGTAATGTCCCCAAAAGCACCACTCCTTCCAGTTTAGTACGTTTTACAGAAAACTCTAAATTTCTATGATGACTGAAGGAACTCACACTTCACAGATGGGGAACCTGTAACAACGATCACACCACATGGGGAAGCAGCTGGCCTTCCCTATGGGTGTAGCTCTGTACACTTACTTGTGTTTGCCATGGAGACATCTCAGGTTAGAGGGCAACGGGGAGAATTAACGGGCGACCACCCAGTCCTCGAACATCTGGGTTAATGGGGATACCTGAAAACCTCCTTCATATTGCTCAGTGGTCATCCCTGGGCCACAAGGCCAGAAGGTGAAGTCAACGCCTCCACCACGGCTACCCATTTGGCTACTGACTTTTATTGCACATAGAAAGCAGACATTTCAGTTGCCTGTGGTCATAAAACCACTTCCTGGATGGGACAGACATTACTAGCACCCTACAAGGCCCCTATGTGTCCCCTCTAGTGTTCTGACCCCATGAAGCAGTTTATGGAGTTCTATCATCATAGATTGCTTTCACCTGTTCTTGAACTCTGTAGAAATGGAATCACACATGACATCTTTTTTGTGTATCTGGCCTCTTTTGCTCAATGTAGTATCTGTACGTTTCATCCACGTTGTTGTGTCTATCCACTACACATTCTTTTTATTGTTGCACGCTCTTCCACTGAATGACTAAATCAAGATTTATTTACCATTCTTCTATTGCTGAACATGTGGCTTAATTCCAGTTCTGGACTATTAAGATATGTTGGTGATGCACTAATTTTCCTTGGTTATCAATCCAGGGGGCTATTGCTGAGTCACAGGGTAGCTCTGTCAAGATTCTGAGTTGTTTCCTTGTTTCCATGTTACACACACACACACACACACACACAGAATCTGCCATGTGTGTAGGGTATAGGTAGCTTTCATTGATGTGGTATCCACTAGGCTTTTAAGTTTTACCAAAGGGGAAAAGATCCCAAGGAAAATAACAAGCAAGCAAAAGCAAAAACAAGTAAGACAGAAAAGTTACTTTCTTGGACACAAAATAATCAAATTGCCATGCAGATAGGATTTACTTTATGAAACTGGTCAATCTTGAGCTGCATGTTGTTTATTTGAAGTTGTCTGCAGGCTAGATCGCATTTGGAGGTTGCCTACAAACATGTTTTTTCCCCCTACATAATCAGATTCTTTACTGTTAGCATGTTTTTGTTTTTAATAAACCAGTGGTCAAAAACTGGGAGATTTCCTATCAGAAAACTCCAGCTTTCAAGCTTCTCCTAAAAAACTGGAATATCTGGTAGACCTGAGGCCCCATTGCCATCAAGCAATAACAGAGTAAAGTAGGTACTACTGCACTGAGACAAACACAAAGGTCCCTGTTTGCACAGTGCCTTCTACCACCTATGGTTTTTTACACTGCCTGGTCTCTGTAGGCTTGAGAACCTCTACCCTATGACCGGACAGTAAAGCTCATTTACATTTCTCTCATTTAGAGTACAGGGATTTGGCAATTCCCAAGATGAGAGTGTTCTAGAGAATTAAAATTTTGTCTTTTTACATGTCAAATTTCGAAATGTGTGGAAATCTTCCCTAAAACGTACTGTACACTAACCCACCTCCAAGAAATGGCTGACATAAGAGGGACAGCTCAGATTATGTTGAATCTGTGTGCTAAATGCATCAGAGGGAATATGGACAGGAGAGTAAGCAGAGCTTGTTCTCCTGATGGGAGAAATGTCACACAGGATATACGCCCACGGGACCAGGATTCTGATCAACATCTGTTAACCATGAGGGCAGGATATTTGACAACAGATGAGAAAAACGGCCCCTCTGATCCATTCGATTAACTACTTCCTGGACCAGACTCAATCCCATTATGATGAGTGCACTGGGCAGTTGCTAACTGCATTCATATATTTTCCTCGTGCCAAAGATATTAGTAGGGAGCCAATGTTACTTCATTTTGGCAGTTTGCATTCTAGATAATCTGAAGATTCCTTATGCTAAATTACAAATATATCCTGGTTACATTTAAGTTTTGATAGGCTCACTAGACAGTAAAGGAAGTATCTGACCATCCCCCATGCTGCCAGAATGAAAGAAAGAGAAAAGAAGCACGAGAACCTATGGAAAGAGTAATGAAAAAAGCAGCATAGTCCTAAGGGAACATGGTAATAGCACCACCAATCTGGAGACGAACTCTCAGTGCCTTTGCAAAGCAAGGCAGGGCAGCTAAACTTGAGAGACCGAACCTAGAATGGAACTTTGGAAAAGGAACAAAGTTGTCCCTGACTCCTAGAGAAAGCAAAGCAATCCTCACTGCAGGAAAACATCCCCATTCAGGCAGGCCCTAAGACTTCCCACATATTAACATCAATAATCAAATAATCCTATCACACAAAGAAAAACACCACCAAGCCAGGCTAACAGTTGACAATATAACCCATTTTCTATATCCTTTGTACTTCATCTTGGAAAATGAGCAGCTAAATACAAAGTAACTATGTCTAAAATATTTTTAAAAATTTAAAAATGGAAGATGAGCATGAGCTGACATAATAACTTCTTTGTCCCTATGCACTCAGATGTGGAAACTTGCTAAGGGACCATGCTATTTCATGATTCGTAAGCTTTTGACTTTTTTTTCTGATTATCCCAATTGTGCCACATCCCTATCAGCTGTCCAATTAATTTGTCCCAAAGACGCCCATGCTCTCGTGGTCACTGTCAGATCCCTGTGCTGGCATTTTAATTGTGCTCCCCTGTGGCAGTTGCATCTACACATCACTAACAGTAAGTGCAACTACTCAACCCCATTCTGGATCCCATCCTCTTGGTAATATTAGGAAGTTTAACTCCCAGACAGTGTCTTTGAACAATCCACCCAGGCCACAGACCACAGCCCCCATGGAGCTTCTCAGAGATGCCAGCCCCCTTCTCTAGGGAATGCCTTACTGTCTTTGTGAAAGGAGTACTCTCAGGGTCAGTTAGGCACATAGTCAAGTGATAGGTTCTCAGACTGAACCTAAAACCACCTCAACATTCCTCTTCCCTGAGCCATCTGACCCTTTAGCAGAACAATCAAAGAAGCTATGCCATTTTCTCCTTACTTGCTATAAGCCATCACAGCATAAAGACTTCTAACAACCATCCTAAGAAAACTGCCAGGGACAACTTCAAGTGTCTTTGACAAAAGGTTAAATCTTGGGGTGCCTGGGTGGCTCAGTCAGTTAAGTGTCTGCCTCCAGCTCAGATCATGAACCCAGAATTCTGGGATGGAGTCCCATCTCAGGCTCACTGCTCAGTGGGGAGCCTGCTTCTCTCTTTTCCTTTTCCCTCTCCCTCTGCCCCTCCCCCTGTTTGCATGTTGTCTCTCTGTCTCAAATAAAAGATTAAATCTTGAGTTATGTGTGAATTCCCCATGTCAATAAATCCTTGCAGTTCCAGCTTCCCTGTGGGTTTCACCCTCCCCCTTCCCTCCATACACTCAAGGTCAGTTCCCGCGCAGGTTTCCTTGGTTCTGATGGCACCTGTTAGCCAGGTACTCCAATTTTTCAGCGGGTGGGCTCTTTCTTCCTGAAGAAAGGCTGATACTCCTTCTGCTCATTATCAGCTTGGAGCAATGAAGAGTGGCTGAGATATATCTTAAGGAGAATGAGAATAGTCTTAGGAGGCACCACCTTCAAGGAAAATCCTGGCATAGCCATCAGGTGAGTGAGGCTGTTCTTTGTCAAGGGAGAAGGGATTGCTCCTGTCTTCCAGGATGGTTTAGGGGGATTCAGGAATTCAAGGTTGTCAAGCTCATCAACCTGATGACCCATCCTTTCTCAGCCTCCATGCTGGAGCCCTGAGTTTGAAACAGCAGATCCTACAAAGCTGTGTGGTCTCTTTTGAAAGCTCTGCCAACCTTACAGTCAGACCCCAGGCCCAAATTTTATCAGACTCTGCCCTGCAATAGCCAGTGAGAATTCTTCTGTACAGCTGCCATGAATACCCTCCAACTCTCAGAGCATGTATTAAGTTGGCAATTAACCATCCTCAGCCTAGCATTCCCTTCTCGCATGTCCAAAGTAGTCACCCTGCTGCACAATCTGTGTACCCGTCGCTGCCCTACTAGTTACTGTATGCTGCAGCCGCTAAGTATCCCGACACCTGACCCTCCATGTAAGTCTTACCTCAATTTACTACACGCGAAAGCTTAAATGATTGTGATGCTGCAGCACACCAGGGTCTGTTTTCATTCCAATTTGCCACAGAAAGATGTGGTCCTCATTGCTTTCAATGAGTAATCCAATTCCAAAATCCTATCCACAGAGTATCCCTTTCTAAAACCACTTATTTTAACTTAGTTTCCCTGGGAAATGGACCTGAGACAAGCATTAAGTGCTAAAGATTTCATTGGAGCATGCAATCCCCAGGCAGGAGAAAGAAGAGAACAGAAGCAGGTCCGGGAAAGATAGGAAGCTAAGGTAATAGGTTACGGTTCTGGGCACTACATGACCATGAACTATGAAGGAGCACAGCCAGTAGCCCAGACAAGGGCATCTGCAAAGTAACATGGAACACCTTTAAACATGTGGTACAAGGACATATGTCCTAGAAGAGGCAATCAGATGAGGAGACAAATGATGAGGGAATTTATCTGCCTTGATTCCTCTTCTCTCTCCCAGGAGCCAGTTGCTAAGATCTAGGTCAGTGGTTGTCCACTAGGTATAATTTTGTTCCCCAGGGTGACACCTGATGAGATGTGTGTGTGTGTGTGTGTGTGTGTGTGTGTAGAGATTTTTGTTGTTGTTGTTGTCATAGCTGTCACCTAGTGGGTAGGGGTCAAGCATAATGCTAAATATACTACAATGTACACGAGGTTCCTTACTACAATTTTTCAGTCCAAAATGTCATTAGTGCTTCTGTTGATAAACCCTATTCTAGGTGATGGTAAAGCCAAGAGAACCCAAAGAAGTGTATGAGACATATTTAACAAAATCACCCAGCAGAAAAAGACAAAAGATATGGAAGACATTTCACAGAAGAGAAAACACAAATGGGGAACAAAACACAAAAAGATACCAAACCCTGTTAGTAATGAGAGAACTCAAATCACGGTAAGATAGCATTTCACACTTAACTGATCAGCAAAAATTAAGACATCAAGAATACCAAGCATAGGGAGGAAGTCTCAAGGTGATTCTCATTTATGGCTGGTTGGAAGGAGAAACTGCTACCAACTCTCTAGGAAAGAGTGTAGTATTATGTTGTAAAGTTGAACATGTACACATTTGAGGTGACCACTCATTTCCATTTGCCTGGTATTTTTCCTGGTTTTAGCCCTGAAAATCCTGCATCCTGAGGAACCACACAGTTTGAGGCAACCTGGGGTGGGTGGTTTCCTATATCATGTGTTCTAGTAACTCACTTCTATGTAGATATCCCTGAAAAACTTACACACACGCTAGGAGACACATAAAAAATGATCGTAGTATCCTTGGTCATAGCTGAAAATGCAAAAATGGAAACAGAAATGCCAATCTACAGAAGAAGATATGTTCACACGATGTCACATTATTTAGCTGTGAAAATGAGCTATAGTTACATGTAACGATGCAGATGTATCTTAGAAATATAAATGTGTGAGGAAATGAGCGAATCTTTAGACTGAGTATAAAATCATTACTATTAAGCTCAAAAGGAAGCAAAAATTAATAACATTACCTAGAAATATACTCATGTTTGGACCTATTTTTTTTTTTAAGCAAAATAATGGTAAATGGTAGATGTGAATTTAGGACAGTGGTACAAGGTACAACCGTAAACTCTGGAGGGTAGGTGGGGAGATGGAATGGGGAAACACTCTGCTACCTCAGAGAAAAATTAATAATAATTAGGTCCCTAGAGACTGTTCACTGGATTTTGTGTCTTCGCTGTCAGCTTTAACTATATTAATTTGTCTTTGGCTATGTTATTTTTTGTTTATTTTACCTTTTCTGAAAAATATAATCCTTATCTTACTTTTTAGAAATAGGTAGCAAAGAATCACCAATATATCTGCTAGACGAGAAAAATGGAATATGTTCCCCAAGCCAACAAGGGTGGGTATTTGGGCCCTGGGTTCTCCATTCAGGGGTCTGGCCAGCATTTACTTCCAGAGTCTAGTTCCCATTCTGCCTCCAAGGAGCTGGTGATGCGATCTGGTATCAGCATGTTAAGTCTCATGCTACAAGGTGCTGTGCCTGGTGGCTTACAAAAGCACATCGAAACAAAGACCCAAGAGAACTAGAAGTCACTTAGGAAAACAGTAAAATAAGGCTTCTGTTTAATTTACACAATCCAGTTTCAAAATGAAATACCCATGAACTGAAAATTACCATTTCACACACACATCCCAGTGGAAACATACACGGACACATCTCTTTCTAAATACATCCCTGGTGTCAGCTGCGTCAGAGACCTATTCGAGAAACTTGTCCTCGTGAGGCTCTGGAGCTTTGATATTTTGGTTTCAGACTATAATCCAAGATCTTTTATTTGGGGGACCCTTTGTTTTGTGGGTATGGAAGGTGCACCACAGAAAGAGTTTCCATCGTGTAATCTACATTATCACCTGACCTCTCTGAAGCCACAAGTTGCATACGCTGAATCATGCATACAGCTGTTCTTGCATCCAGGATCTCCCTCAAACTCACCTCTCTCTCCAAGTGCCAATCAACGTATTTCCTTCCTCCCCCTTCCTTTTTGAAATAAGTACCAATCTTACCAATCACTTCCCAAGAGAAATCTTATAATACTGTTAACCCTATTGCTACAGCAACCCGGACAGCCACCCATCCACTCATTAACCTGACTTTGCTCGCCTTCCCATTTGCTTAACATTTTTTTTTTCTTAAACGTTATTCTTCCTACAAATTAACTTTTCTTTGCTTGAATTCTGGTACATTTCCCTACCTCTCTCTAGTCCTTAATGTTGCTCTCTCTCCTGGTGCTTGCCTCCTGCCCTCAGCACTGTATGTCTTCATTATGGGACACTGGGTGTCTCTGAAAACATACTACATGCCTTGCCTCAAATTTCCTTCCTGCTTTATCTAGCTGAGGAAAACCTACTTACCCTGTAAGCTTTAATCCAGATGTTTCTTTTCTTGGTAGATCTCCCCTTCCTGTCTCAGTGCCCTTTTGCCATGTGACTCTGAAGTTCCTCTTACCAAGAGGTGGAGTCTACTTCTACATCAGGGCTGGTCTTATGGCTGCTTTGACATATATAATGCAGTGGAAGTGACTGTTCTGAGCCTCAGCCTCAGGAAGTCTTACACACTTTCATTCACTCTCCAACCCGCCTCGGCCACCATAGGAATAAGCCCAGGCTAGCCACTGAAGAACTGAATTGATTCAGCTACATTCACTCAGTTACCAGGTGTGTGAGGGAAAGTCTCTTAGTCTAGCCAGTCCCCAGCCAATGTTAGCTGAACGCAGATCAATGAGTGAACCCACTTCAAACCAGCTAAACCTGGCCCACATCAGAAGAACTTTTTAACTCACCCACAGACTTGGCAGCAATAATACATACTTGTGTTCAGCCACTAAGTCGTGGGACTACTCGTTACACAGAAACAACTGATACCTTCTTTCTTCATCCTACTTAATAGCAGTAACACACTTCCATAAGGCTCTTATTACATGCCATGTTTTCTGGTCTTTCTCTTCCGGATCTCCTTGAGAACATGGGCAATTTTTTGGTATTCCCAAATCTAAATGGTTCCTGCCAACTTCCAAATAAACGGGTATCTGAAAAATAATTAATTAGTTAATTAAGGACTACAGCAATGCCTGAGAGGTGGTTTTGGAGGCAAATCAGAATCTGAATCCTGGCTCTATTTCCTGTATGTATTACTCCTGAGAATTTGGTTACCTTGCTCAACCTTATCTGCTCATCTATACATGGAAGACCATAAAAAATATATATGCTGCAGGATTATGGTGATAAAATACCTATTTCCCCTCCCCTCCACCTGATAGTAAGTGACAACTCTCTGTTCAACAAATGAGAATTAAATGATAAAATGTAATGCATTTATTATAGCGCATGGCTTCAAGTATTACAGTATTTGATAAATGACAGTTCTACTAATATGATCATGAGCATCCCTGTTGTCACTTCTTAGAGCAGTAACTCTCAGTACTCCATCATACCCTCTTGACTTCATCTGTGCATGCTGATCTAATGGCCACTTCCAATGGCAAACACCTGGGGTTCTTTGCCTGAAGATTCCTCTGGTTGCTGGAGTCCTCTTGGTCCACATCTATGGCAGGCCACAGATGCCAGGGAATTAACATCCTTCACTTCTATCCAGGGGAGCAGTCTTCCATCAAGGCAGATGGGGAAAGGTGGCTGATTGCCTTGTCCTTGGTTAGGATAAATCCAAGTTTATATTCTATATTGCAGCCCAGAATTGCCCAATGGGATCATACTCCTCTTGGTCACAGTAATAATAAGGTATTTTTCTGTTTTCTTTCTCTTCCCCACCCCACAACCTCATTTCCCTATAAAGGTATACTGCCATCACTTTCCAATAAACACCAGTATCCAAACTTTTTGTCTCACTATTTATTCCAGAGAAATCAACCTAAATCAACTACTAATCTTTCTGTTTTATTGTATCCTTATTGCTTCTGCATACAGTTACTTGTTCAGGAACTTTGATTCCATTTGGAAGCCTAGCCTTGTAAAGATGTCTCCAACTAATCAAAGAGTTGTATCTGATCCAGTGGATGACAAGACCAATCACAGAATGTGGTATACTACCTTTAGGTTTTCTTGGATATTTTCATCATGGTTCCATTCTCTGAGTACATCAGGATGGGGTTAACTTACAATCGATCTTGGGTAGTTCCATGCTTATGCCAAAGGGCATGTGGAACCATGGTATTGATTCCTGGCCAAGATAGAAGTGACATGTAATAGCTAGTGATTTATAACATGAAGTTAGAAGTCTGAAACTCACCCCAAGGCATACTGTACCAGCCTGTCCATGCTGCTTATGGAAACTGACGGACTGATGGTTTACACCTGTTGACCTGTTCACAAAGCCTGCTTTTAACTCCCTGGGCCGTGGGTTATAAAATCTCCTAGGTAAGCCTGATACTTGGCTTCCCTGAGACCATGGTGTCACACGTGTATCTTGGTGGTTCATGATCTGAAGATGAAGGGCATCAAGTGTGATGTAGAAAAGGCCCTGAGAGCCACACCTAGAAGTCTTGGTCCCCTCCAAGGCTTGCTGTGCTTGCTTTCTTCTGCTGTACCCTTTCCTTTGTTTTATTAGAGCTGTATATGTGTAATCTACCCGGCCTGTCTTCTGACAATAAAAGGCTTTTGAGAAGGGTTTGTGGGTAAAGAAAGGAAGGGTTCTCACAGCACCCAATTTTAAAACCCTTCCAGAAAGTGGTAAGTACTGGAAAGCAGTGCTGTGTACCTTGCTGAAGCTCTTAAAACACAGTTTGACTGAATTATCACAAAAAGTCTTCCGAACCCAGGGTGTGAGGTTGGTCTATGCTCTAACAGTGGCTGCTGGCTTCTTGAAATCTTGGACCTGCCTGGCAAGGTCAATGCACAATTCTTTACCCTCTCTTCCCCTCCTCTGTGGCTTTGTACATGCTCACTTGGGTCAAGACATTAAGCCCTCACCTACAGAGAGCTTTCGATTCTCTGGCAAACATTGCTCAAATTCTCATATTCTTGTCTTCTTGGAACATCAATTTTAAGGTGTATTTTAGTTATTGCTTCAGTGTTCCAACTAGGAGGAATCCAGTATGAAGTTCTAGTCTTGAAGTCATGCTTGAGGGACTTAAGCCACCAGTCCTTAAAAAACGCATAGGTTTCTTATCTAGAAGGGCACCTGTCATATGGGTAACCTCTCTGTGATGGGAGTAACAATGTTCTCAGATGTCAGGAACCCTGCTGGAACCAGAGAGAAGTTGCACAAGAATCTGGAAGGGTCATGTCTCCAAATGTTAGGAGATGACCTGTCTAGAAAACCTGAGCTTTCAGAACGGAAATTTCTTTCTTTTTCACTACCTGACATCAACCTCCTCTGAGTTTCAGAACCAGGCTACAAACAAACATATCCTAAGCTACTTTTTGAAACTATAATACAAAAAGTAACACTGGATGAGTGTATATTAAAATACAAAAGAACAGCATATCCTTCATATGGAACTTAGAGTTACGTCTGGGGATTCATAGCACTGGTGGTCATCTAGTTTAATCTACCTGAAGCAGACCCCAAATATATTTTAAATCCATTTATCCCCAATGTCATGTCCCTAAGCCAATTATCTCTTGCCTAGGCAATGGCACTCTGTTTTCCACTATTACAGAGCCCCTATCCCTTTGCTAAACATACCAGAAAGGCCTTTTTAAACTACAAAATAAACTCACTCCCTTGCTAATAACTCTCCAATAACTTCTATCTTCATTGGAGAAAAATCCAGATACTTTTCTTTGTCTGAAAGGGGCTCCAACTTCATCTCCTACACAATGCTTCTCCAAATCCCCTCTCCAAGCAATGCAGATCTGCTTCCCAAGCCTTGAAAGTATCTGTCTAGATCCTGATTTATGGCACACGCCAAGGTTTTATCTCAGCTGGGTCTTTTCCATCATCCAAGTCTCAAGCCAAGATTCTCTGAGTGATCTTCTCTGATACCCAAACTAAAGTAGCCTTTCAGTCACGCTGCATCTTTTTACCTTGTTTACTGTGTTTGCAAACTCTATTAACAGCTACCAGTTTCCTATGCACATATTGACTTATTTCCTCCAGCCAGAATGTCAATTCCTTCAGGGCCATACCCTTGCCTTCTCTGTTTACTACTGCATCCCTAAGGTCTAGAATGGTTTGCTAACATGGAGAAGCCACCCAATGAATAGATGTTTAATAAATGTTCTCTGCTTTTTTACTATTACATAGTTTTTACTTTCTTTAGTATATGTGCTGCCGAAGTGAGCACAGTTTTTACTTTCTTTAAAAGATTTTATTTATTTGAGAGAGTGAGTGAGAGTGAGTGGGCAGGGTTGGGGGAGAGGGAGAGGGACAAGCAGACACTCCTCTGAGCAGGGAGCCCAATGCAGACCTCGCCCAGATCCCAGGACCCTGGGATCATGACCTGAGCCAAAGACAGATGCTTAGCTGACTGAGCCACCCAGGCACTACTACATATTTTTTATTGTGATATACTTGACATATATCATTTGTCTGAGTTGTACAACCTGATTTGGTATTTTTATATACTGCAAAATGACCACCACACTAAGTTGTTAACATCCAGCATCTCACATGTTAATTTTGTGTGTGTGTGTGTGTGTGTGTGTGTGTGTGTGTGTGTGTGTGAAGAGAACTTTTAAGATCTATTCTCTTAGCAACTTTCAAATACACAATACAATATTGGTTAACTACGGTCACTGTGTTGCACATTACATCCCCATGACTTATTTTACAACTGGAAGTTTGTATCTTTTGGTCACCTTGACCATTCCACTGATTCCCCATCCTCCAACCCACCTCTAGCCACCTATAATGTACTTTTTGTAACTTTTAGCTCAGATTAAAAAAAAAAATTTTTGTGTTAACTGATTCCACAAATAAGTGAGTTCATACGGTATTTGTCTTTCTCCATGTGTGACTTATTTCACTTGGCATAACGCTCTCAAGGTCCATCTCTGTTGCCTCAAATGACAAGTCTCCCCCTTTTATGGCTGAATAGTATTCCACTGTGTGTGTGTGCATGTGTGCAAGTGTGTGTGTGTCTGTGTGCATTATAGAAAATAAAATTTAAAAAAGCAAAACTGTAACATAATTCATTCCCTACCTTTTTTTGATGGCTGTGGATGAATCAGACTCCAGAGGAGTTTGGCTATTTCTGTCCTGCAACTTTTTGTCGGAGTTCTTCAGTGCTCTTCATTTTTCTTCAGTGTTCATTTTGGCAAGAGGTGGAAGCATTTTGCCACAGTATATTTCTGTAACAACATGGTAGCAACATGCGTCAGAAACCCACCAACATTATGCTCCGTTTAAAAATAAACAACCTCACTTACTTCACATTCCTCTACATGCTGCACATCCTTTCTCTACTGTTTCAGTCATTCCTGCAGGCATGCAGCTCCTGACCTGTTATTACCTGGATCCCCCCAGCCATGTTAGGCTCCCCAAGCACCTTGCCTGCATCTCTCATAGCACTGTCCCACCCTGGTCCGCTGTGAGTCCAACTTTTCAATAAGGAGTGAGCCTATGGAGGCAGGAACTGTGCCCTTGGTTCCTGATTCTCTGGGGCCAAGACCACCTCTAGAAATTCATACAGTCAATTCCCATCATTTGCAGTAGTCACATTCTAGACAGTAGCCACAAACACCAAATTAGCGAATGCTGAACCCATAACCTTGTTTTAGAGTTTTATGTGTGTTTCTTTATGTGTGTTTCTGTTTAAAGACACATCATATATATGATGTGTGTATGTGTGTGTGTATATATTTGATTCATTAACTTTCAACTTAGCCAATAACACCAGAACTCACACCTGAATAAAGATTGCCAAGGACATGAATTTTTTCCACAAGGCACTTCACACTGAGAAATACGAAACAGAACCTCAGCACTCTGCTCGGGGACCATTTCAAACAGCAAAACCACCAGCAAAACCACAGAAATGCAAACACACATGAGATGGTGATTTTGCACATACAAAATCCATGAATCATGAAGATTGCCTCTCTATACATTGGCTGTAGATCTGTAAGTTCCTAGCCTTGCTTGTGGTCCAGCACAGCACTGCCATTTAAATGAGCAAATAGACAAATCCTATCAACTGGGTAGGAAGGGACTAAATACAGATTTCATATGCTTCATGAAAGATCTAAATTTAAAAGCAGTTATTCTCTATCTTATTAAAAGGACAAATCTCAGGTCCTAGTTCTTTTCTCTTTCCTGATATTAATCATTGCTCATCCAATTTTCCGACAAGTTCAAAGAAAATGTCCCTGAAAATAATTATAGGTTGACAGTCTACCCTATCCATTATGGGACAATCCAAACCGTTTCCAGAAGACAGCTCCATTTTTATCCTTGAATAATAAGAAATACCTGCTTTTATTTCATTACATGCATCAGTTAACTGTAGGTACACAGTATACATACTTAGTACACTTGTATTTTCTGTAAAAATGCCAGTACTTTATGACATAATAAGTGGAGGTATCACACTTTAAGTATCTACTTTTCTGTACCTTAAAAAAGTGTTTAAGTCTTCTTAATGGACAGAGATTTATGTTTTAAAGCTGTTGTAAGGATCTTCCCATTAAGTTTACTTCTTAATATTTTAAAACTGGTTAAATTTAAATTTGATTTATTTGTATTTCATGGGAGGTAATTTGCAGATAAAATCGTCATCTTAAAAGCATGCCTTATGTTTCCAACTACCATTGCTAAAATCAGAACTTGCTAAAAATGCATGTCTTGGATAGGTAACAGGAAATCTTAGATGGTTCTGAAAGCCCAGTTTCTTGTATGCTTCTGTTGTTTTAACAGGTTTTTAATTGAGTTCAAAATCAGCTAAAACATAAGTAGACATAACTTTGTTTTAAAGTCTTGTGAGATTCTCTTCATATATTTCAGAGTAGCAGAAGATAAGTCACCTTGTCAGGAAATGCAATTTCATGACTGACACAGCCATATGGGTCTCTCACATAACAATAATTCAATATATTTTATAACAGAAATAACTTGATCCAGAAAAGTAAAACAAAATAAATACATCTTATTTTTACACTTTATTAGTACTATCATAATACATTTTCTATACAATTACCCAATATTTTTGTTTTAAATTTTAAACTTTAAGTTTATTTTATAATTAGCTTTGTTTTTAGTTGTCTATTATACAAATAACCAAATTAATTTTTAAAATTGGATGTCATAAATTTAATGTGCTTAATTAAATCATCACTAAAACTCTCCTCTCAATTTTTTGTCTTTAAACATGCCGCTTAGAAACCTTTATCTATATATCTCCCTAAAGCCATATTACCACTGTTGACCTAGAAAAAGCAATCTGAAGTCTCAGTTGACTATATTCAGTTAACAGCTACACTACTCTGAACCTGATAATATACATGAGGTACGTTATGAGGTACTGATGCCAATTAAATTTACTATTTCCAGGGCACCTGGGTGGCTCAGTTGCTTAAGCGACTGCCTTTGGCTCAGGTCATGATCCTGGAGTCCTGGGACCGAGTCCCACATCAGGCTCCCTGCTTGGCGGGAAGTCTGCTTCTCCCTCTGACCTTCCCCCTTCTCATATTCTCTCTCTCTCATTCTCTCTCTCTCAAATAAATAAATAAAATCTTTTAAAAAAATAAATAAATTTACTATTTCCAACCTTCAAGAGGAAGGGGTTGACTCTGAAACCAATAGACTTGGCTTCAACTTGTAGTAGCTGCACAGTTAGGGCCGATTTGTCATTCCTCAAGTTTATCCATTCATCTGAAAAGTGGGGATGGACACAATTTTCCATAATACAGAGGGGTTCTCAAGATAAAGTGAAAATGTCCTATGTAAAGTACCTGGCCAATAGTGAAGAGTAAAGAATGTTAGTTCTGGTTTTTACTAAGTATAAAACCAACCCAAGAAGCATTTCAGACAACAGAATATAGCTCTTAAAACCAAAAATCAGTGACCTGTCACCTGTGAATAATCTGTAAAATATAACAAAAAACCCAAGAAACAAAACAAAACAAACCCAAGTTCTAGTTTACCCATACTTTTTCCTCCCAGCAAAATAAGCATCTCTTTATGTGTGTCTGTTATAGAGATGGACCCAAAGAAGTGTAACTTTTTTACCCACAAGTCTATGCCATTTTGTACATTTCATTTTCAGAGATTCCTAGATTCATTTCACTGACTCAATATGGCCTCTCCATATTGGGTTCCTTGACCATGAGCTCAAACAAAAAAACTCTGCTCCAAATGGCACCTGACTCAGAGATAGAGGTATTATTGGGCTCCTGGCCAATTACTGGAAAAAAAAAAAAAATCTAAGTTTCTATCTTATGTAAACTAGAACAAAGTTTTGCCATCAATTATATTAGTACAAATGTTCCTATTCCCTGCACACTTGTTTTTCCCTCTCATTCAAGAAAGAGAGCACTTCTGCAGATCATTTTGATAAGGAAAATCTGTGTTCTAAGATGGCCGACTGAGTCAGCAAAGGAGTCCAGCCCCTTCCCTGGGGTTCTTCTGATTTCTTCTCACTACTCTGTTTCCTACACACACCAAAAGTACCAAGTAATTAAACTTCTAAACCTCCAAGGTCTCCAAGAGCCACTTGGTTCTTCCATCAGGACCCAGTCCAGGTTCTGTAACAATTTCAGGTGGTTTAGACCCAGAACAAAATGAGACCCCTCAGCCCTGCAATCCTAGAATGTCTGTTGCATTATTCACCCTTTTCTCTGATAATTTCTCCTTGTACCCAGAAATTTAAATATGAGTGGCAGGTCTGATATGTGGCCATATGTGGTCATATGACTCTTATGTTAAAAAAACAAGACTTTGTTTTCATTCTCTTAAAGAGAATAGACTATGACCTTGTCCTCATTAAATAGTGAGTTCTGAGCAAATAAAGTCCAAGGGATTATGAAATCATGAAAGATGCTAAATACCATCAGGTCAAAATCTTACAACAAAGCTGAGACATTGGGATAAGAGGAGAGAAATAAATTGGAAGGTGTGGAGAAAACCTGTAATTTATTTTTTAACCTTTTTTTTTTTTTTTTTTTTTTTTTTTGATATTATAACATCTTTCTAAAACCAAATTAATATGGATCATCGTTCTTGAAAATTTATCTTCATCACTGTGTCATTTGATAATAGCTTTTTCTTTGTGTATACTTGATAACGGGGATAATTCTATACTTTCAACTAGATGTAGCACTGCTCATCTAATAGGAGAACTCTTAGATACACAAAAGGGTTTCATTGCCAGGTTTGACAGTATAAAAGCCAAGGGAAAAACAAGCTGGCAGAGACAGTTTAATATAAACCTCTTCTGAGGACTTGCAAACAACATCACATTTGTTTTCTGCTACTCATCTGCCCCTCTGTGATCTCTGTCTCTCTATATAATAAAATATTCATAGCCAGAGCTCAGCAGTCCTTCCTCTCTCTTCACTGTTGGAATAAGGTGTGTTCTGCTCCCTGGGAGCAAAGAACAAATAGAAACACTAAAACTCTGAATACATAACTTTGGGGGAGAAGAAAACCTCATCTACGGAAAAACAGATTTTCTTGCATTCAAACCAAGATAACTGTGACATATGGAACTGCATTTTTTTTTCAGTAATTACTTATGCACTTGTCAAGTGCACTGAATCCTCTCTAGGGAAACTTCTAGGGAGTTTACGGAACTGTTCCTCTCTTTGGATTTCCTCTAATATGAATTGTGCACTATTTTGTTTTTCTTTTCAGGGAATAATGAAGCTCGACTTTCTAAAACCAATCTCATCTTTTCCTACAGGAAATTATCCAGTTTGAAAGTCTGGCCTCTATCTATGCAACATTTCCCCAGAGACAATGGGAGGATTGTGCTTTTTAGGGCTGAACTGTAGGTACTATTCTCATGTTAATCCTCCTTTCATCTGCAAGACCAGTTTGCGTGTTGGCTTTTATTTTAAGGAGTAACCATTCTTTTTTTTTTTTTTTTTTAATTTTTATTTATTTTAATTTCTTTTCAGTGTTCCAGAATTCATCGTTTATGCACCACACCCAATGCTCCATGCAATACGTGCCCTCCATAATACCCACCACCAGGATCAACCATTCTTTACGCTAACAACCAATTAAGTTTGGATATATTGGATATATTGGTTTTCTAGTTGAATAGAAAAGGTACTTTGACTTTTTATTTGGAAAATGCCCCCAAGTTCTAGTCCCACGAATGATTACTTGCTTTTCAAACTTGATTGACTAAATGAGTCTGTATCTGGGCTTCCTTATCTCACACTCCTGGTAATGAGATGCTCTGTCACGCAACTTTCAGAGGGTTAAATGAGAGGGTGTACGGATAAGACCTTTAGATACTCTGAAGCGCTCTACACCATTAGAAGAGTTATTTTAAATCCTAGGTGTTTGAATGATATAAACATTAATCTGATACAGGAAACAGAAAAGGTAACAGCTCAAAAGTTGGTGATAACATCTTTGGAATTATGAAGGGTCTCTAGCTTCCACCTCAGTCGATCTGCCCGTCTGAGCTGATGCTGCGGAGCTTAGATTTCCTGAGCAAGATGATGACATGGGGAAATAGTGGGGAGACAGACACAGAGACAGACACAGGGGCCACCATGGAGTTCTGTGTTTATAACCACTCCCCTATTTAAAGCAGAGAGTTCTTAAGTGGGGGGGGGGTCTTCACTTCAAGTTCTTGGGATCATTTAGATAGGATTTATGGGTTCCATGAATTTGGATGAGAAAGAAATTACTTCTCTATTATCATCAGCATTGAACAGGCAACAAAACCCAGGAACATGCTAAGGACTGGTAATCAAGAAACATAAGTCTTTCTATACCACATTGTAAGTGCTGCAGACACTTTGAAACATCATCTGCACTCTACACTACTCCAAATGTAGGGCAGTTATTAGGTCTGCCATTAGGTGTTATATTTCCAAATCAAGTAACTCATATCACCATAACACCAATTTGTTTTATTTGATGTTTTGATAACTTTATGCCAATATAATTTGTTTCCTTTATTACCCTAAGTATTTTATTCTATGCATTTTGAAACAGTACGTTGTCACCTAGGTAACCTAGCGACTCCACTCCTAGGTATCTACCCAAAAGAACTGAAAACCCATACTCAAATTCTGGTACAGGAATGTTTATAGCAACGTTATCTGCAGTAGCTGAAAGGTGGGGACAACCCAAATATCCATCAACAAATGAAAGGACAAATAGAATGTGGTATTTCTAGACAACAGTATGATCCAGGCTGGTACATGCTACAATGGACGATACATGCTACAATGATACATGCTACAATGATACATGCTACAATGATACATGCTACAATGTGAATGAACCTCAAACACGCTCAGGGAAAGAAGTCAGACATGAACAGTCACTCGTGGTATGATTTTATTTATCTGAAATACCTAGAAAATGTAAATCCAGAGCAAGAGAAAGCAGACTGCTGGTTACCAGGGCCTTGGGGGTCAGGATTATGAAGAGAATGGCTTCATGGGCACAGGGTCTTATTTTCGAATGGGAGAAAGGTTTGGGAGCTAGATGGAGTGGTGGTTGTCTAACTTTACAAATGTTAAATGCCAATGAATTGCTTACATTAAAATGGTTAATTTTATGTTACGTGAATTTTCTCTCAACAAATAAAACCAAACACAGTATTAAAAATTGGCTCCCGGGGGATGCCTGGGTGGCTCAGTCGGTTAAGGCGCTGCCTTTGACTCAGGTCATGAACCCAGCATCCTGGGATCAAATCCCACAACAGGCTCCTTGCTCGGCGGGAAGCCTGCTTCTCTCTCTGCCGCTGCCTGTCACGCTGCCTGCTTGTGTGCTCTCTCTCTTGCTCGCTGACAAATAAATACATAAATAAATAAAATCTTAAAAAAAAAAAAAAGGCTTCCGGGGGCACCTGGGTGGCTCAGTTGGTTAAGCATTTGCCTTTGGCTCAGGTCATGATCCCAGGGTCCTGGGATCAAGCCCCACATGGGGCTCCCCACTCAGTGGGGAGCCTGCTTCTCCCTCTGCCCCTCTCCCTGCTTATGTTCCCTCTCTCTGTCAAATAAATAAATATAATCTTTAAAAAAAAAATTGGCTCCCGGTCTTCCTGAGGCTGCCAAAGGAGTCCACGGCACAGCGAAAGGATAAAATTCCTGAGTTAAAGGTATCCACAATGACACGGCCTCTTCTTCCTCTGGCCCAGCTGAAGATGCTAGCCTTACTCCACAGTTATTCAAATTTCCCTAGAATACCAGAGTACCCCAAACCCTGAAGTTAGAGTTAACAGGAAGCAAGGATACAGCCAATGAGCATTAAGCTCGCTGTTGAAAAATTTATATTTGCCTCTATACTTCTCATAAACTTACAGTTACATTCCAAAAAACAGAGAATGACCAAAAACTTTCCAGATAAAGGTGGTTATTAGCTATCAAAACAAACTACATCTTTTAAATGACCAAAAGTGGTAGACATCCTTTGTCAATGGTAAGGATTCCCCACACTATCAGTTCTCCTGTGTAATATTTTAGGAATATCTTTCTACTAGGTGCAGTGCTGTACTAGGTCCATTTCCTCTATGTTATTTTTTTCATTCAACAAATATACATTATAATATCCACTAGTAACACATGTTGTGAAGAAAAAGACTGGGCAGGAAAGAGAATGACAGAAAGTTACTAGAAAAAGAGATCAAGAAAGAGACAAGAGGTGGCCTTTGAACAGAAACCCAAATGAAGTGAGTATTTGATACTCATTTGATACTCATAAATATTCATTTGAATAATATGGTGAGATCAATAGTATCCTAGGCTATGGAGATAGCATGTGCAAATGTCCTGAGGTCAAGAATGTTCACAGAACAACACTGAAGGCCCATGTTGCTACAGAAGAGTGAGGAAAGAATGGTATAAAAATAAGGCAAGAACATGTAGCCACTAACCAGACTCTGCATGGCCTTAAAGGCCATAGTGAAGATTTTAGATTTTATTGTAAATCTGATGGGTAAGCAATTGGAAAGCCTTGAGCAGAAGATGGCATGATCTAATTTGCATTCTGAAACTGTTCATAGATGTAGTAGAGATACAACAGGTGGGCAAGGTTGAAACCTTAAGAGGCTATTTAGGTAGCAGAGGCAAAAAAAAAAAAAATGATAACAACCTGTATAAGGGTGGGAGTAGTAGAGACATTGAGAAATAATCTGATTTTAGATATATTTTGAAAGTACAGATGACCCTTTGATGGGGTGGCTACTTGACCCTGAGCGAGGTGGACAGTAGTACCACTTACAGGGCTGGGAGGCACTTGGAGAGGAGCAGATTTAAATGGTGCTGTTGTCCATTTGAGCTGCTATAACAAAACATCACAGCCTGGGTAGCATATAAACAACAATAATCTATTTCTCTACAAGGCTGAAAGCCTGAGATCAGGACGGCAGCATGGCGGGGTGATGACTGTCTTTTGGGTTGCATTTTCACATGGTAGAAGGGGCTCAGAGCTCCATGAGATCTCTTCTTCAAGCACACTAATGCTATCCATGAGGGCTTTACTCTCTCAGCCGAATCTCTTCCCCAAAGCCCTACATATTTCAACACATACTTTGTGAAGAGGACACAAACATTCAGACTGTAGCTATGTGTTAGTCAAGAAAATCAAGCATTTAGTTCAGAACATAAGAGGTATTTCATCACATAAGATGGCCCAAATTCTTTGTCTTTTGCATTCTTTTCACCAAGTAACAATTTAGGTCCCTCCGCTCCATGGTTTGGCTATGTCACTTGATTTGGCCAATGGGACATTAGCCGTTTTCCTGTATTTTCAAAGACTTGTGCATTTCTGACTTCTCTTGTGCGTCTGCCATTACCATGAAAACATATCCAGGATAGTTGGATGCAGAAAGAAAGACACAAGGAGAGAAACAGTATGGCCCTGATACCCCAGCCAAAGCCATCCCAGACAAGTTAGCAGCCACCTGGTAAACATATACAAGTCCAGCTAACTACTAGTAGAGTAATCAGGTCAACTTACAGTTGACCCAAGCTTAGATCAGTGGAACCCTGCAAAGCTGCGAACTTAATAGATATATAAATAATTGTGCTGCTGGTTGTTACACAGCATTTTCATGACAGTATATGGCTGACACAGGATGTACCCAAATATGAGAAATATACCTCATCCCAGCCAATCCAAAGAGGTTGTTCTTATATTCTAATCTGCTTGTGGGTTGCAAATAGAAAGTGGTAGGAAATCAATAAGAAAAACTGAATCATAAATAATGAAAAACCATAAAATCCAGGTTCCCTCACTTGTATAGGCCCATTCCAACAAAGGCCCAGCCCGGGTGACTGAAATTAAGCTTTTAAAAATCTATAATTTAGGGGCGCCTGGGTGGCTCAGTGGGTTAAAGCCTCTGCCTTCAGCTCGGGTCATGATCTCAGGGTCCTGGGATCGAGCCCCGCATTGGGCTCTCTGCTCAGTGGCGAGCCTGCTTCCTCCTCTCTCCCTCTCTGCCTGCCTCTCTGCCTACTTGTGATCTCGGTCTGTCAAATACATAAATAAAATCTTTAAAAATAAATAAATAAATAAAGTTCTAAAAAAAAATCTATAATTTAGGGCAGAAGACATGGGCAGATATTTCTGCGAAGAAGACATCCAAATGGCCAACAGACACATGAAAAAGTGCTCCACATCACTCGGCATCAGGGAAATACAAATCAAAACCACAGTGAGATACCACCTCACACCAGTCAGAATGGCTAAAATTAACCAGTCGGGAAATGGCAGGTGTTGGCAAGGATGTGGAGAAAGGGGAACCCTCCTACACTGTTGGTGGGAATGCAAGCTGGTGCAATCACTCTGGAAAACAGCACGGAGGTTCCTCAAAAAGTTGAAAATAGAGCTACCCTACAACCCAGCAACCGCACTGCTGGGTATTTACCCTAAAGATACAAATGCAGTGATCCAAAAGGGCACGGCACCCCAATGTGTATAGCAGCAATGTCCACAATAGCCAAACTATGGAAAGAGCCTAGATGTCCATCATCAGATGAATGGATAAAGAAGATGTGGTATGTATGTATATATATATATATATATATAAATAAAATTATATAAATATAAATATTTGGTGCCACTTTTTGATGGCTTCATCAAAAGATACATATATATCTTGCTATTTGCATCGACGTGGATGGAACTAAAGGGTATTATGCTAAGCGAAATAAGTCAATCAGGGAAAGATAATTATCATATGATCTCTCTGATATGAGGGATTTGAGAGGCAGGGAGGGGGGCTGTGGGGAGAAGGGAGAGAAAAATAAACAAGGTGGGTCCAGAGAGGGAGACAAACCATAAGAGACTCAATCTCAGGAAACAAACTGAAGGTTGCTGGGGGATGGGGGGTAGGGATAGGGTGGCTGGGTTATGGACATCGGGGAGGGTATATGCTATGGTGAGTGCTGTAAATTGTGTAAGAATGATGATTCACAGACCTGTACCCCTGAAACAAATTATATATTATATGTTAATTAAAAAACGTATAATTTAAGAAAGTTTATTAAGTCTTTAATACTGGGATATATTTTAAGGATTATTGTTAAATTCAAGTCATTTCTCTCAAGTGCAAGATTTTAGTGCATTTCAGAATTTCTTCAGACTGCCAACACTCAACTACTGATTTGTCATAAAAACCCTCATTGACTTGGCTTCTCATACCTATCATGCATAATAAGGAACAAGGACAGATGTATCATGAAGCCTAAGGCTCAAGGCCATTTACTTGTTTTTGGACATTGAGACCCTGAAACAGACCCTAGCAATATGTTCACATCATTGTATTCTCACAAAACATGCAAAAGTAAGATATTTTACCAGTAAATAGTTAGGACAGCTGTCTCTTTACATTCCAACTTCCTACATCATACTTCCCTACATGTTGCACAGAGTTGGGGTGGTGATGGTTATTTTGGGGCTCTAGCTAAGGGGAAACTTGAGCTGAGGTTGCATTTGGTTTGTAGTGAGTGGGCTATATTTATGTGTTCTGCAGTAAATTTCCATTACAGTTCAGTTTCTGTTGGGTCAGCCTGATGCAGCAATGGCTCTCAGGAATACCAGGGGCTGAATGACCCAGCATCACAGCACAGAGAGGCAGGCCTGGGACACTGCAGTGTGAGTGTCCTCTGCAGCTGTGGATGTGCATGCATGGAGGAAGTCTGCCTTTTCTAAAGCTTCTTAAGCTCTGTGACATGGGGACAACATTTCCCAGGCTAAGAGGTATTTCCAAAGATTCACAACATGTTTATTCAGAAAGTTGATAAGGTTTGAACTTACCATCTACTGCAATCTGGTAAGTTGTCATGAAGGTCTCAAGAAAACAAGGGAGACATTAAAACTCCCTACTTCAGTCACATAAGAAAGGTATGCTTTTATGTCATCTTTGTATTTATTAAAGAATGGAAGAAAAACAAAGAAAAAAATTAAGAGACTATGAGACAAACCATTAAAATGTTAAGTCAGTAAAAATCATTCTGACATAGAAGAAACCTCTGGTACAAAAAAATTTTCAGACCACTGTGAAAGCAGTCATTAGAAGAAAAATTGTGGGGCACCTAGGTGGCTCAGTTGTTATGCCTCTGCCTTGGGCTCAGGTCATAATCTCAGGGTCCTGGGCTCGAGTCCCTCACTGGGCTCCCTGCTCAGCAGAAAGTCTGCTTCTCCTTCTCCCTCTCTCATTCTCTCCCTCGTGGCTTGTGTTTTCTCTCTCTCTCTCTCTCTCGATTACTCAGTCTCTCAAATAAATAATAAAATCTTAAAAGAAAAATAGTAAAGGTTTGAAAAATATAGTTAGGGTTTGTCTGGGTGGCTCAGTGGGTTAGGTGTCTGCCTTTAGCTCAGATCATGAACCCAGGGTCCTGGGATCAAGCCCCTCATTGGGCTCCCTGCTCGGCAGGAAGCCTGCTTCTCCCTCTCCCACTCCCCCTGCTTGTGTTCCCTTTCCGACTGTGTCTCTCTCTGTCAAGTAAATAAATAAAGGTAAAAATAAAAAAATAAATAGACAGGTAGAAGGAAAACAGTGAGTAAAAGTAACAGATTGGTTCTTGTTTGATTATTCAATTAATAAAAAGGAGCAGATCATATGAATAACGGAAAATACTGAAATCCTTCCTGATTTGACACAAATGAAGATTATGAAGAGAACATAAACCCATCACAGTCACAACAAGGAAGACATTGATGAGTAAGTGGTGATGCAATTCATCAGAGAGTATTAGATTAGTATTAGATTAGTCATTGCACAAGCAAACTTTAAATGCCCTGGAATCTTAGGCCTCCAGTATTCAAAAAATGTGATAAAGATTTTCCAGAATTTGATAATTAAAAAAAAAAAAGTTTTCATGTCATTACTGATAAGCTGTAATGCCAAAATAAACTTTTCTAAAGTGTATTTTTGTAAAATAAACCTCAATCAGACTCCTTAACAGAAGGGCTGCTTTCTGTTTCTATTTACACTATAAAAAGATATCTCAAAATAATTTTTTTTTTTTAAGAGAAAGAGGGAGGGAGAAAGAGAAAGAGCAGACAAGCGGGGAGAGGGAGAAGCAGACTCTCTGCCGAGCAGTTAGCCTGACTGACATGTGGCTTGATCCCAAGACCCTGAGATCAAGACTGAGCCGAAGGTGGACACTTAATCGACTAAGCCATGAAGGCGCCCCTCAAAATAATTAAAAAAAAATTTTTTTTCAGTGCTCCAAAATTCATTGTTTATGCACACACCCAGTTCTCCATGCAATATGTGTTTTCCATAATACCCACCACCAGGCTCACCCAACCCCCCACCCTTCTCCCCTCCAAAACCCTCAATTTGTTTCTCAGAGTCCATAGTCGCTCATGGCTTGTCTCCCCCTCCGATTTCCCCCCAAAATAATTTTTATATTTAAAGGTAAAGAGATAATCGGAGCATTTTCAGCCAAAATACTTATGGGTCCAGGTATCACAGAAGTGGAGTGGGAAGTCTACTAATAAAAACACACTGCTTTTCTGATTTTGTGATGTTTCTATTATTAGCTTTTTAGCTTTGTAATTTTGTTATGGATTATTTTGTTCTAAGTATTCACATCCTTACTTAAATTTAGTGTCCACTGGCATCTTTAGATTTATGGATCTTGTTTGCTGGGCCATCGGCTATGTTTTCCTTACAGTGATTGCTCAAAGTTTAAATTTAAAAAGTTAACGAAAATGTATATACAAAGCATGACTAACAGTTCGATCAAATTAGAAATGTCACAGTCAAAAAGCAGGAGCTTTGGTAACCTTGTCTGCCTTTGGGATGGCTACCCACAGCAATTTCACTTCTGGAATTCATCTTCAGCTGGGTGGCGTGTGTCAATAAATTGAAATCCTAAGAAGGGTAACTGATTTTAAATGAAACTGAAATTAATCAAATGCAGGCAACATGGAGTATAGGAATTTTTTTTTAACAGAAAATTATGAATAGATCTTTGATTGTATGGCTGAAAGGAAAAAAAAGCAGAAGGATTTTTATCACTTGGTTAAGGGGTTATCTGCCATGTGGTAAAATGTTATTATTTGTCCCCCTTTGTAGTTAGTAAATACCTGGGGGGGAGGAATAGATACTTTGTGACTAGGTAAATGCCCTCTTCTCCCCAAACTTCAGCCCATTAACTTTAGCATCCATCAGTGGATTATGTCTGCAACAATGATTACTGTGGTATTTGTCTAAGGGGAATGTCCTTTCTTCTCTTTCATTGGAATTTATTTAATTCCATTTATTTAAATGGGATTCTTCCCTAAAGGTAAAATGCCCCTTCACTCCACGTATATATTCAATTATTTATTTATATCTGCATGTACTTAGGGACATTTATCATTTTTCTATGGGTTAGAAGCCAAAACTCTCATCATATATTTGGTAGCTCAAGTTATCCCAGGTTTGTCTACTTGGAACTCCATCAGGTTGGTCCCTGTATCCTGTTGACATGCTCTTGTTCTTTTGAGAGTGTTACCTTACTTTTTGACAACACAAATATTCATTCTGGGCAGTTCTCATCTTTTCCCGGCCCCAGGCATGGAATCAGTTACTTTTGCAAAGAGCCCTGGTTCCTTTATCGGGAAATATTGTTAAGAAATCAAGATCTGGGTGCTAGGTATGCTCTTTTTTCCTGAGGGGTCACTGACTTTAGATTCTCTCTGTGGACAAAGGTAGGAAATGTATGTATGTATACTAACCCATGCATATACACACACCTGCATTTGTGCATACCTCAATCTAATCATAAAAAGGCATCAGAGAAATCCAAATTAGGAGATTCTACCAAATAATTGAATAGTGTACTTCAAGTGTCAAGTTCATCAAAGGAAGGAATGAACAACTGTGTTAGTTTGAAGAAGACAAAGACATGACAACTAAATGTAATTTGGGATCTTGGATTGAAGAGAAAAAGGATATTAATGGGAAAACTGATAAAATCAAATAAGGTTTGTAAGCTTAGTTTAAATGTTATAAGTTTGTAAGCTTAGTTTATAAGCTTAGTTTTATATAAACTGCTTAGTTTATAGCAGACATTGGCAAATTACAGGCCATGAGCGAAATCTGATCCACCACCTGTCTCTGTAAATAAAGTTTTATTGGAACACAGATACTCTCATATGTTCATGTAGTCTGTTTCTTTGTGCTACAATGGCAGAGTTAAGTAGTAGTGGCAGATACTTAAAATAATTACTGTCTGGCCCTTTACAGAAAAAGTTTGCTAACTCCTGGCTGATAGGTTTGTTGTTGTTGTTGTTTGTTTTTAATGTAACTTGTATTTTTTAAGAGGATTTTTTTAAAATTTTTTTTTAAATTTTATTTATTTCTTTGACAGAGACAGATCACAAGTAGGCAGAGAGGCAGGCAGAGAGAGGAGGAAGCAGGCTTCCCGTTGAGCAGAGAGCCCGATGCGGGACTCGATCCCAGGACCCTGAGATCATGACCTGAGCCGAAGGCAGAGGCTTTAACCCACTGAGCCACCCAGGAGCCCTTAAGAGGATTTTTATTTTTGTTTTCATATTAACATATAATGTATTATTTGTTTCAGGAGTACAGGTCTGCGAATCATCAATCTTATGCAATTCACAGCACTCACCATAACACATACCCTCCCCAATGTCCATAACCCAGCCACCCTATCCTTCCCCCCTCTCCCCTCCAGCAACCCTTAGTTGTTTTCTGAGATTAAGAGTCTCTTGTGGTTTGTCTCCCTCCCCGGTCCCATCTTGTTTCATTTTTTCCCTCCCTTCCCCACCCTGTCTCTGAAATCCCTTGTATCGGAGAGATCATACGATAATTGTCTTTCTCTGATTGCCTTATTTCACTTAGCTTAATACCCTCTAGTTCCATCCATGTCACTGCAAATGGTAAGATTTGGGGGTTTTGGTGACTGCATAGTATTCCATTGTATCTTCTTTATCCATTCATCTATTGATGGACATCTAGGTTCTGTCCATCGTTTGGCCATTATGGACATTGCTGCTATAAACATTCAGGTGCACGTTTCCTTTTGGATCACTACACTTGTATCTTTAGGGTAAATACACAGTAGTGCGACTGCTGGGTTGTGGGGTAGCTCTATTTTCAACTTTTTGAGGAAGCTCCATACTGTTTTCCAGAGTAGCTGCACCAGCTTGCATTCCCACCAACAGTGTAGGAGGGTTCCCCTTTGCTTCCTTACCAACATTGGTCATTTCCTGACTGGTTAATTTTAGTCATCTCCTGGCCAACAGTTTTATACCATTTTTAAATTCCTATTTTTGGCAATTGTACTACAGTTATGTAAAATGTTAACATTAGGGATGAAAAGTATAAGGAAACTCTTTGTATTATCTTTGCAACCTCTCTCTAGATCTAAAGTTTTAAAATAATAATTTTAAAATATTTCAAATTAAGAGCTACCATAAAAAATTCAGGAAATTTCCCATAAAATCTGTTTTTGTTTTTTTTTTAAGCCAAGTCATTTCATAATATTTTCCAACAGTCAAAGTAAAATGAAAGTGGGACCTATGGTTAATGTGTCAGATACTGCTAGTTATTGACTCATTATTGGCTTCCATAACATGAGAACCCTAATTTTGTTTGGCACAAGGTGTCTGTTTAAGATATTTCCTTGTCTCTATGATAGCCAGGGCTGGGCAATGACATATAAGCACAAGTGTTTCAGTGAAACTTTAAGGAACACTCATTAGAATACGGCCTCAAGGGCCCTATTTGCCCTTCTTCCTACTGCCTCTTGCGTAGAAAATCAATGTGATGGCTCAAGTTTCAGTAGCTTTATCAGACCATGAGGTGAAAAGAGTAGTTAGTCATGGATCCACCCCCTCTTCAGGTAGAGCTCAAAGACAGTAGAAGTTTATGGTAGATTTATTATGGCCTAATTTTTCATGCATCAAACCCTAGTATTCAAACCCTTTGCAGTATTTCCCATCAAGAACTAGAACCTGTTTCCCAGCCCATCTAACCTGGGCTGGACTTAGGACATGATTTGATTAATATAATATGGCAGAAGTGACAGAGAATCACTTCTGAACCCAGACCGCAACAGGCCCTGAGGGGTTCTACTCTCTTTTAGAAAATTTCCACTGATATGTGAAATATCTTGTGCTAGAGAAAGGTGAGAGGTCATGTAGGATGGGACATTTGCCTTAGTTGAGGACATT
This sequence comes from Enhydra lutris kenyoni, assembly GCF_002288905.1. Classification (NCBI taxonomy): domain Eukaryota; kingdom Metazoa; phylum Chordata; class Mammalia; order Carnivora; family Mustelidae; genus Enhydra; species Enhydra lutris. The sequence goes on from NW_019154090.1 coordinate 35,091,483, forward strand.
CTGAAACCAGGCCCCCAATTATAAGAGATGACCAAGTCAAGATGAACAGACCTACTTACTGAACCCAATGCTGATTGCAGATACGGGTGAAACCAGACTAGAAAATTCTCCCAGCTGATCTGTAGATTTATAAGCAAGGGTACATGCTTGTTTTAGGACACTGAGTTTATGATAGTCTGCTATGTGGTGATGGTGGCTTGATATAAAACCTATATCTCTGATAACCATGAAGTTACCACCGTGACCTAAGACTTTGTGCCTAAGGTCATTTTTTAAAAGTAAACTCTGCCCACAATGTGGGGCTTGAATTCATGACACCAAATCAAGAGTTACATGCTCTACTGACTGAACCAACCAGGTGCCCCATAAGAGAAAAAAATCCACCTTGACTAAACCAGTTTTATTTTCAGTTTCTCTTCTTTGCCACCAAATAGAAATCCTAGCTGATATATAAAGGGCACGAGATGTCTACTTTTCTATAATCCCCATGCATCATCCATTTATGTTACCTGCCTCTCCCCCATCATCCCCGGAGCATCTGAAAGTGTGACTTCTACTCTACAGCCACATTTTTGAGAAAGAGGAAGAAAGAGTATCTTTTGGTCTCACTTTGTACTTCAAGGCTCACTTAATTTAGTGGATTTTTTTAAGGGAGCATATTTGAGGATAATTATATATTTTGCTTCATAAAACTCATACTATACCCCAAACCACCTAAGCTGGTGGCTTGTGGCTCAGGACAACAGTGGAAATACCCATGGGAAACAAAAGAAATAACAGAAATGATTTTTTTTAGAGCATTCAAAACTTATTAAATTCATGTCAGCCTCCTTACATTGTCAAGTGTTTCTGGAAGTTCAGTGAAATCCCTTTAGAGAGAAAACATTTCTCTTGGAAAGAGCAGTAAATAATATTACCCCAAAATGTGAAAATCCAGGCTACCATTTCCTTTAACATATATACATAGGACTATACATCAAAAGAATTCCAAATTTCAAACAAATGTTAACCACATTGTCCTTATAGTCATAAAAATGTATATGTAAAATGATTAGCTATACGTAAATCATAGCAGAGTTAAAATAATTGTTAACATAGTGATTATTTAAAATATATATGAAGTGGGCCCCTGGGTGGCTCGTCAGTTTAGTGTCCAGCTTAGGTCATGATATTAGGGTCCTGGAATCCAGCCCTATATCAGGCTCCATGCTCAGTGCAGAGTCTGCTGGGAATTCTCTCCCTCCCCACCACTCATGTTCTGTCTTTCTTGCTCTCTCTTTCTAAAATAAATAAATAGGGGTGCCTGGGTGGCTCAGTCAGTTAAGTGTCTACCTTTGGCTCAAGTCATGATTCTGGGGTCCGAAGACAGAGCCCCACATTGGGTTTCCTGCTCTGCGGGGAATCTGCTTCTTCCTCTCAATCTGCCCTCGCCCCCACTCGTGCACATGCTCTCTCTCAAACAAATAAATAATCTTTAAATAAAAAATCTTTAAAATATACAAGAAGTGACAACTTATGAATTAAAATACACAGAAGCAATTATATCTAATGAAAAGTAGTACAATTCCTTTTATATTTACTTTTTAAAAACTAAATAGCAGTGTCTATCAATATAATTGCCACAAAAAAAGATGCTTTAATTTATAACTAGTATTCTGCCATGTTTTCAGAAAAAAATTAACAGACACCCTTCTCTTATGGAAACCTCTACTTTTTAATATTATTTCAGGTAGGTGAGAAACACACGAATACCAAGCGCATGTTTTGAATTTGGGTATTTATCATTTCATTCTGCATGACAAAAAAAGTCAACAACAAAAAAGGAAAAACACGCTCAAGTATGGTCAAGTATGTCTTGGGCTCCAAAGATTCTTTGTAAAACATAAAAGCTCTTAAAATCTGAAAAAAGTATGCTGCGGATGTGTTCTGACATGATATGCTGAGTCCTTTGGAATGAATATACATGTATATCCACACTAAATTGCAGATACCAACAACCTCTGGTAGCCCAAGCAAGTGACAGTCTATTCCATTGTTTGTTTGTTTTTTTAAAGATTTTATTTATTTATTTGACACAGAGAGAGAGAGAGAGAGAGAGAGAGAGAGATAGCACGAGCATGGGGAGTGGAAGAGGGAAAAGCAGGCTCCTTGCTCAGCAGGGAGCCCCGATGTGGAACTCCATCCCAGGACCCCAGGATCATGACCTAAGCTGAAGGCAGATGCTTAACCAACTAAGCCACCCAGGCATGCCATCCATTGAGTTCTTGATTGCTGAGTTCATATTCTTCTCAGTTAGTTTTCTGTGTTAACCTTTATCTGGTGTGCAGGAACTCAACCTCATCCAATGTAAAATGAGATTCCTGATTGATAGGAACAGTTTCTTGAAAACATATCTCAAAAGTCAGAAAAGGGAGAATTCCTGTGCTGCAACATATAGCAAGACACAATTCAAACAGCTCCAGTGGACACTAACATAATGACAGAGAACTTGGATACCATTTTGCCAAGTCCTATGGCATTCATTTTAGCAACAGATTTTGGTAGAACCTGTCTTCTTGGTAAAGAAACAGGCTCTAAAATAGCACTGTCCAATAGAAATATAATGTGATCTACAAAGGTCCATCACAAATGTAAGTTTAAATTTCTTAATAGCTGCATTAAAAAGGTAAAAATAAAATGGGTGAAATTAATTTTAATAATTCATTTTATTTAAAATAAAGCCAAAATATAATTCAACATATATTAATAAATATTTTTGTTTATTTAAATAAACATTTCAATTTGGAACAGCCATATCTAAAGTTCTCAGTCACTGGGGTCAGTGGATCCAAAACTGGGTATTGCAAATCTAGAGTCCTCTGTGAATTATTTTGATCATTTAAAAATCTAAGGAATGACAGTAACTAGAGAAAAAAAGAAAGAGGTTTCAAATACAATGGGTAAATGAATTTTCTAAGAAAAATTTGATAGAAATTATACTAACAATTTGATAGAAATTATACTAACAAGTTGACATCAACTAGCTGGATTTTTATTTTAGTTTTTAAATACACCATGTTAAAGCAGATACTTCACAGAGAAATTACTAGGACATTGAAGTATGCCAAAATGATTCCATTCAACTTTAATGAAACATCCCAAGCAAATAATGAAACACATTTATTTAGATTCTGCAACATGGATAATAAAACATAATATAAGAAGCCTGAAGTGAATATAAAATGTCAAATCCAATAGCACACTCTTATAATCACAGCCTCCAATCTGATGATTAGTCTTTAGGTCAGAATTTATCTACAGTAAAAACAGACATCAAAATATGTTTTTCCAGAGTCAGATTAGTTAATTAAAATGATACATACATCCAGGAGGTCAAGTATAAGGTATAGAGGTCGGGTTGCATGTCAAAAAGCCATAAAACCTCCAGGCAAAAATAAGTGCCATGCAGAAAATGAAAAGCCTTTCTAAAAGTTTTTTAAGTAAAGGTATTTAGGTATTTCAACAGCCTAAGTACTCTAACATCAATAAAACACTGCAAACCTCAAGGCTGTCAAATTACCTAATAACTCATAATACTGTGTGCTTCTCAGGGCAGATTTTAACTTGCATTCCATGATATTGTGAGACAAATAAGTGGCACCCAATATAAATGGCAAATATTATACATTTTTAAAAACTTTCCTTATCTACTATTCATGTGTTTGTTGTAGAAAAATTGGAAAAACATATAAAAGCAAAAAATAGAAAAAAAAATCACTCAGAATCCCAGCATCTAAGACACTGCGGACATTTTAGTCTATATTCCTCCATGCTTATATTAATATAATCATTACTGCCAGGTCTTCGTGATATAATAAACTCATGTGGGCTCTCTTGTAGATCTAATTCTCTCAATAGATCTGATAATCCCACTCGGCACATATGTACCCACACACTTCCCTTCCACACAGCTGTCTATTCAAAGGTTGTACAGAATCCAGGAGCACTCTGATCTGGGGTTGATCTGTCAATGTCTTCTGTCCTTTTTCTCCCACTCCATCCCCACCTCCAACCATACCCCCAACACCCATACAGTACGATCTCAGTCTAAACGTACTTTCTTCCAGTTAACTCAAAGCTTTGCGGCGCTCTCTTAAGAAGAGAGGTGTTTCATAAAAACAATGACTACCAGTCTACTTATTTACAACCCTAAAACAGAATTCTTAGGAAAAACACCTTCTTCTCTCTTACTAACAACGTTGGTACTGGCTGATGAACATAACTTTTTGGTCACATTTGGCTTTACTTTATGCCTGAAATAATCTACTTTCTCAGGCAAATCTTTAGATTCAACAATAAACATCTGCCAAGTGCTTGAAAGGGCAGACATCGTGTTTAGGACCAGACAGTGAACTGTGGATGAAGCAGACATGATCTTTTGGCCTCACAGAAGTAATATTTTAGTAGAGAAGAGAGTCTGCAATCAAGTCAGCAGATAAATACATAATTATATACTGGGATCAATGCTACAAAGGCAGTGGACATGGATGTTGAGATAGAGAACACAGCATTGCCTATCTTAGTTTCTGACACAATGACCTGTCTGAAAGACTGGCAAGAACTCAGGAAGTTTCCCACCCATTCCGTCAACACTGACCTTCTGCTCAGAAGCATACCCCTGTGCTAAAGAGACCCCACACTGGTTGTAACAATTTTTGAATCAATTACCAAGGTTAAGTCATTCAAGAAGCTTCTATTAGACTTCCTATTATAATAGAGGAACGTCTCCCTTTAACACAACTGTGGACATCCTGCCTATGAAGCTGATTTCATAAACTTTGCAATAGGACACCTTTTTTTTTTTTTTTTATTAGAGAGGATGGAAATCTGGAGAAATTTGTGAATCTTTGTTGAGCAAAAGCACTATTGTGAATGTGCATATATCCAAAAGAAGGCCTATAGTGTTGATGGGATAAGACCGAGAGCTAGTTTGTCCTCCATGGAAGACTAAAAGGAATTTGGAAGAAGTGAGTAGGCAACTGGATAAATCTGAGAGAACAGAGGATAAGTGGGGAGACAAATAGAGACATAAAGACTAATAGAGAATGAGGGTGGGAAACAGGAGGGACAATAAGAGAAAAACATAAAGAAAGAGATACAAAGAGAAAGAAAAGGTAAAGAGACGTAAGACAGCAATGCATGCATACACACAGGTACACCAATGCAAACACACAGAGAGCAGGGGGTGGGAGTGGGAGAAGAAACCCCAAGACAACACCTAACAAAGTTGAGGCCAATAATGTGAGCACACAGTCCGTGAGAATTCCCCTCTGGCTGAGAATGTCTGATGTGTCCAAAATATTAATAACTAACTAAATTTAAAGTTCTCATTCATTGTCTGCTATAATTTCTCTCTGTTAATCTTTACTAAAGTCTGCTAGCAATACTCCCTTTATGATTAGAAGTGTTTTGAGGAATGAAGAAAGAATAGAGGTAACCGTAGTGGGGCAAATACACTGTTGAGAGAAGATGCTAGTGGATCCAAGGGCCATGGAAGAATGAATAAGAGAAACAGGCTTTCCTGTGCGCTGCCTTGGCAGTGGTGAGTGAACTGCCATTCCTCAAAACTATTCTTGAGAAAAGTATATGCAATATATAATACTATATAAATGAAAACGAATTTATATATACTGAGTACCTGTTACCTCCGTGCTTTATAGATACAATCTCATTCTTGAAAACAACCCTACCAATTGGTTCTACATACTTTGGTTTTTTTCAGATCAGAAAACCAAGAGTAAGTTTCCAGGCTGGGTAGTCAGGAGGGGGAATCCCAAGAGAGGACCAGCAGACTCCCTGTGCTGTGAGACAAGAGAGACCAAAGTAGCTGGAGTTTTTAGCAGGAAATACCAGAGATGAGAGAGAGCAAGGGAAGGATGGGGAAGGGATAGGGGAAAATTATACACCCACAGATTCAGAAACCTCAATAAAACACAAACACACAAAAAAATGTGAAGAAAACTTATACTGTTCAAACACAGAGATAAAGAGAAAAATCTTAGCAGAAGCCAGTGGTGGTGGGGGGGGACACTTATGTATGGAAAAACTAAGATAAGGATGACATATTTCTCATCAGAAACTATGTAAACAAGATAACAGTGGAATAAAACCTTTAAAGTACTGAAAGAAAAATGTCAAATGTTACATAATTGAAAGTAAAATAAAGATATTCTGAGAAACACCCCCCCACTGCCAAAAAAAATCCCTGGGACAACACTGGACAAATAGAAAAGAAATAGCAGGAGACATCAGACTTAAACTTAACCATATTAATAACCCATTAAATGTAAATAGTCTAAATATTCTATTAAAAGGCAGAAATGTCAGATTGGATAAAAAAGCAAGATCTAACTATATGCTGTCCATAAGAAACACATTTTATAGGTAAGTAGACAAATGTAAAGAATAGAAACAGATATGCTAAAACTAATTAAAAGAAATCTAGAGTGCTATATTAATACTACAGAAAATAGATTTCAGGGCAAAAAATATTATTACCAAGATTAAAACTGATCATATTGTAACAATAAAAGGGAAAATTCATCAAGACCTAACAATACTGAATGTTTATACATCTAAAAACAGTCTCAAAATACACGAAACAAAAGCTGCTAGAACTGCAAGTAGAAATACACAACTCTACAATTATTGTTAGAGACTCAATGTTAACTTCATAAAGGTATCTCAGTAAGGCTACAGAAGACTTGAACAACACTAACAACCAATTTGGCCTAATTAACATTTATAGAATAATTCAACAACAGCAGAATAAACATTCTTGACAAAACCACATATAACACTTACCAAGATAGACTATATTCTGGGCCATAAAATTAGCTTCAATTAGTTTAAAAGGATTCAGTACAAAGTATGACTCATACAGAAAAGATTCATACCAAGTATGCTATCTGACTATAATGGAATTAGAAAACAACAACAGAAAAATCTCTGGAAAATTCCCAAGTAGTTGGAGACTAAATAATGTAATTCTAAATAAATCAAAAGTCAAAGAAGAAATCAAAAGAGAAATGAGAAAGTATTTGGAAGTAAATTAAATTACACATATAAAATTATAGATATGTACATAATATAAAAATATGTGGGATACCACTGTTATAGTACCTAAGGGACAATGTATAGCATTAAATTACAAAAGAACATAAGGGGTGCCTGGCTGGCTCAGTTGGTTAAGCAGCTGCCTTCCATTAGGGACATGATCCCAGGGTACGGGGATCCAGCTGCACGTTGGGCTCCCTGCCCTGTGGGGAGTCAGCTTCACCCTCTCCCTCTGCTGCTCTTTCTCTGTCAAATAAATAAATAAAGTCTTTAAAAAAAAAAAAAAGATCAAATCGATGACCTCAGCTTCCACCTTAACAAAGTAGATAAAGAATAACAATTAAACCCAAAATAGAAGAAAGTAAATAATAAAAATCACTATAGAAGTCAATACATAAAAAGTATAAAAATAAGGAAAAAATTGATGAAATATAAATCTGATTAAGAAGACTGATAAAACTGATAGCAAGACTGAGCAGGAAAAAGAGATAAATTCTAATAAAAATTTTAGTGGATGAATCTAACAGTACATAACCTATGAAATAGTATAGATAAAACAGTATATAATCTATAAAATAGATAATACATCATGATCAAATAGGATTTCAGAAAAGCATGGTTAGTCTATATTTGAAAAATTAATGTAATTCACATATTTTTTTCTCAAATACTTATGTTTTGGGAGAAAGAGTGCAAGAGTAGGGGGAAGAGCAGAGAGAGAGAATCTGTCAAGCAGACTCCCCACTGAGAGAGGAGCCTCTGGAGAGGGAGGTTTAATCCCACAACCCATGAGATCATGACCTGAGCTGAAACCAAGAGTCGGACTGAGCTACCAAGGCTCCCCTGTAATATATTAACAAGCCATAAGATTATACGTCTATTCTCAATAGACATATAAAAAGCATTAACAAAATCCAACATCCATTCCTGATGAAAAAATATCAGCAAACTTGAAATACAAGGGAATTATCTAACTTGATAAAGGGCATTTATGGAAAACATAAAACTAATATCATATTTAATACTAAGAGGACTCTTTTTTTTTCCCTAAGGAGATGAACAAGAAGAGAATGTCTGCTCTTACCACATCTATTTAACATTGTTCTGGAAGGTCTAGTTAAAGTAATAAGGCAAGCAAACAAAATAAAAGGCATCTGTATTAGGAAGTAAGAAGTAAACTATCTTTATTCATAAAAATGGTCTGTTAGAATCTATAGAAAAGCTATAGAATATACATTAATTTATCAAAATTGAAGAATACCAGACCAATATATTAAAATATATTTTATTTAAAATACTAGCAGCAAATAGAAAAAGAAAATTTTAAATGCCATTTAAAATAACTTTAAAAACTATGAAATACTTAAGGATAAATGTGATAAATTATGTTTTAAGCTATAGAATATTACTGAGAAAAATTAAAGACCTAAACAAATGGAGAAATATATCTTGCTCTTAAGTCTCAAGTCCTAAAATTGTTAAGCAATCAGTTATCCCCAATTTGCTCTATAAATTAAATGTGATGACCATCAGAATTCCAGGAGGCTTTCTTTTTAAGAGAAAATGACAAATTGATTCTAAAATTCATACTGAAATTCAAACAACTTAGAATAGCTGAAATAAGGCTGAAAAACAACAGAGATGTAATCACTATAATACACTGCAGTAGACAAATAGATCAATGGACAGAACAGAGTCCAGAAATAGAACCACAGATATATGGACTACTGATTTTCAGCAAAGATGGGAAGGCAATGCAGTAGAGAATGCAATCGCAACAATTACATATCCATTTGCAAAAAAATGAACTTCAGTCATAATTATCACCATATAGAAAGATAACTCAGAATGGATTATAGATCTAAATAAAACCTAACACTAGAAAGCTTCTAGAAGAAAACACAGTGATAATCTTAGTGGTCATGGGTAAGCAGAGATTTCTTACACAGAACACTAACGACACAAAAGAATTTTGAAAAATTAAACTTCATCAAAATTAAGTACTTTTATTCTCCGAAGGACACTGTTAAGAGAATTAGAAAATAAGCCAAAGACTGAGAAACCTATTTTAAAAATCATAAATCTGATAAAGGGCTTGTATTGATAATATATAAAGAACCCTCAAACACAATCATAATTTTAAAAAAACAATCAATCCAATTAAAAAATGAGCAAAAGACTTGAGCCAACTTCATGAATATACTGTATACTAAGAAGCATTCCCATGAAAATACATTCAATGACATCAGTCATTAGGATAATATGAGAACACCATGTGGTACTACTCCATTCCCGCTAGAATTGTTATGGTTAAAAAGATTCACAATACCAAGGCTTGGTAAGGATGTGGAAAAAATGGGAGTCTCGCACATTCCTCAGCGAATGTAAAATCCTGTAAACACTTTGGAAAACATTTGGCAATTTCTTGAATTGTTAAACGTGGGTCCACTATTATGGTCCAGCCATATCATGCTTGGGTATTTGAGAAATCAAAGCGTATGTCCACACAAAGACTTGCGCATCTATGTTCACAGCAGCTTTACAGGTAACAACCAACAAAACCAAAACCAAAAATAACAAATAAACCCCACCCCCCTCCAACCACCACTAACACAACCTAGAAAAAAGCTACCTGTCCAACAGATGAATGTATGAACTACCTGTGTAGGATATGCATACTCTAAACTACTGTCTAACCATAAAACGGAATAAACTCTTGATACATGCTACAACAGGTATGAATCTCAGAATAGTGATGAAATGGGCCAGACCAAAAAAGTGTACATACCACACCATTCCATATATATAGGTCTCTAGGAAATGCAATCTAATACATGGTGACAGCAGTAAGATTTATGGTTGCCTGGGGACAAGGGTGGGGGTGGGTAGATAGGGAGGAAAATGAGAGACTGAAAAAGGCCACAGTAAAACTTTTGGGGTGAGGGACATGTTCACTGTCTTGATTATGTTGATGGTCTCATGGTTGCATACATTCATCAACACCTATCAAATTGATTTCCATGTCAGTTATACCTCAATAAAGCTGCCTTTTTTTTAAGATTTTATTTGAGAGAGAGAGAACGAGTCCCCATAAGCGGGGATTGGGGGGGCAGAGGCAGAGGATAAGCAGATACCCTGCTGAGCAGAGAGGCTGACATGGGGCTTAACCCCAGAACCCCAAGATCATGACCTGAGCTGAAGGCAGAAGCTTAAACAACTGAGCCACCTAGGTACCCCAAAACTGTTTTTTTTTCCTTAAAAAAGGAGTATTTTGTTCCTCAGTTGTACTAGCCATATACATACGCTCAATAACCTCATAAAGTTAACAGCTGCTGTATTGTCAGTACGGACACAAAACAGTCCCATCAGTCGGAAACCCAACAATAACAGACTGTCCTGCAAATGATTTTAAATGTTGCTATATTTTGTGCCAGAGATAAGTTAGAAGATCACGTGGAATTACCCGAAGCCCAAACCCTGGCATGATTCCCAATTAGTCCAATTAACATGTTATGTTAATGTCTATATAGTAAATGATGCAGATAGAGATAAAAAGTAATCTAATCCTGGGGCACCTATGCGGCTCAGTTGGTTAAGTGATGGACTCTGCACCCTGCACTGAGCACTGTGTTGGGCTCCAACTCTGGGCATGGAGCTTACTCAAAAAAAAAAAAAAAAAAAAAGGTAATCACTTCCTATGTATTTGGTGTCATTCAAAAGAAATACATAATGATCCTAAGAAATCAGGTTAAATCTGAAATACAGTTAAGAAAATAAAAAGCAAGTATATTTCTTTGCCTTTGGATTATACAAGGAACTAGCCCCTTGTGAACAAATATGTGAAATGATGTGCTATGTTTATGTTAAGAACATCACCCCAGAGGAAAGATTAACTGTATTTAAATGAAAAGAGAACAGATATGATGTACCTCATGTAATTACAACCCAACCTTGAACAGCTCATGTTATGTTAACTGATAACAGCTGAATAACACATTTTGTATGTTATATGTAATATATACTATAGTCTGAACGTAAGCTAGAGAAAAAAAAAATTAGGAATAGAAAATACATTCACAGTACTGTATTTAATTAAAAAATCTGCATATATGGAGCACCTGGGTGGCCCAGTCAGTTGGGTGGCTGATTCTGGATTTAGGCTCAAGTTGTGGTCTCGGCATTTTGGGATTAAGCCCCGCATCTGGCTCCACACTGGGTGGGGGGTCTGCTTGGGGACTGTCTCCTCCCATTCCTCTACCCCTCCCTCTGTTTGGGCATGTGCTCCTGTTCTCTTTCACTCTCTCTCTTTCAAATGAATGAATAAATCTTTTTTTAAAAATCTGCATATAAGTGGACCTACACAATTAGAACTTTTGTTGTTTAGGGGTTAACTATATTAGTAAATTTGAAAAGGATAATGTTTACATGGTCACAGATATGATGCGGGAGCAACTGTGCAGCTGTATAAAGAGGCAGAAGCCATCTTTGCTGTGTCATTACCGTACGTTGGTACCTTGCTCAGCTCACAATCTTCAAGGACACAATCTCTGCTTCTCCAAATTAAAATATGATAACCTTAAATATATTATACAATGGATAAACATGTTTTAGGGGAAAATATTGAGTAAAACATTCCCATCAAAGCAAAAAGTTCTATTAGATAGCACTTTTCTCAGTCCTGTATCTTAATTAAGGAGTGATAAATGTTCAAAAGCATACTGGGATTACTCTCCACCTCACCAATGCCTCAGGTACTTCAGCCAGTATTTGCAATATTCTGTGACATACGCAAAGTCCTTCCAATATCAGGATGCCACACCACACTGAAAAATCCCTCTTTCCCAAGTTGGATTGAAAGAAGGTTTTTTGTTTGGTTGGTTTTTGGTTTTTTGAGGGTATTTTGTGTGTGTATGGTTTTTTTTTTTTTTTTAAGATTTTATTTATTTATTTGACAGAGAGATCACAAGTAGACGGAGAGGCAGGCAGAGAGAGAGAGAGAGAGGGAAGCAGGCTCCCTGCCGAGCAGAGAGCCCGATGCGGCACTCGATCCCAGGACCCTGAGATAATGACCTGAGCCGAAGGCAGCGGCTTAACCCACTGAGCCACCCAGGCGCCCTGTGTATGGTTTTTTTAATCACAGCTCGCAACCACTTTCGATATGCTCATTGACCTCTACTTGGCTACAGTCATAGAAAGAACCAAATATTCCAATGCCTAAATTATCTCCATATTTGACCTTTCCCATGACACAGAGATAAAAGACAATTTGCATGCATTTGGAACAGAATCCGTGCATGTGAAGTACAGCAGTAAATTGCAACCGCTAAAACTTCTAAAACCACCCTTGGCATATTTTATGCAAGTTGAATTTCAAATCACCAGAAATTTACAAACACGTGAACTAAATTACCTGCCCATGAGAGTGCTCTTTTTAATTCATCCTACCCTTTCTCTTGATTTTTAAACAGACTTTTCCCAGAACTAAATGACATCTGTTTCTAATATGAACCTCTATCTCTGTCTCAACTTGTTATCAGAGGACAGATTAATGACCTCTGTGACTGAGACTGAATAAATATTCTCTTTTTAGTGATCAAGTTTCCGTGCCTCATTTGAGAAAACCCCAGACTGAGCGACTGATAGAAGGGAGGGATCTTCTGTCTTCAGAGAGGTCCCGTTAGAAGAAAAGGCTGAAGACAGAGGAGTATCTTGTCACTACAACTCAGCCTGGAATCAATGAAGATAGGAATGAAAACCAAGAAGGCCTGACCACACTTGGGCATTTCGCCACGAAGTGCAAGTTCAAGCCGACTGAAGCAGGGACAGTCTTTATTTTTGTCTTGCTTTGGCTCAATTCAGCATCTCACACCAATGAGAAGTTGTTTAGAAGTTTGTATATGCTTCATATTTTTAAAGGGAAAAATAATTATTAAGAACTCTGGCACTGGGCAGTTTCCAAACATGGAGTCTACAGCAAAAAGAAATGATCAATGTTCTTTGGTGGTAAATATGTTGAAGCCACCACCGGACATTATCAGTGAACACCTTAATTAAGAGCTCATCTTGTGGCAGGGATCAGGGGAGTGCTGGCAGAAAACAAGGCCATGCATGGCACAACTGGAGAATGAGAAGAAAACCTGGCAGCAAACCCAAGGCCCTGAATACCTAGGGGCTTATTTGGGGTGAAGGGGCACATCTAAGACAAATTGAGAGTCTCTGGAAATGAAGTGAGAGGCATTTAGGGGTGCGGCAAAAGGCCTGGCTCTATCCTGTTCTTGTTCCTAAATGGTTAGGTAACTGGGATTGACTGTTAGGAAACTGGGATTAACTTCTTGTACCCATATGTTTTGCCACTTGACTTTGAAGCTGTTCGCCAAAAGGTGAGGTGTATTTCTCGACCCAGGTGACTTGCTTTGTCCAACAGAATAACAGTTTACTACTCCAAGGTCCTGAGAGACCAAGCCTGGGCAAGCCTTTTCTCAGGCGCCCTGCTCTTCCCAGCTGAGGCCCACCTAGATCAACCAAGAGCCGGCCAATATCATCTAAGCACCAGAGTGGACCCGTGGCTCATCTAAGCCCCAAGGGCAATAAACATTTACTGCACTACGCCCCTGAGGTTGTGTGCGTTAGGAGGTATTCCTTTGGTAGTAGAAAACCAATCCCTCTAACACCCACACATTCTGAAGTGCTTGAAAATGAGAGTTTAACCACAGGGCCTCTCAGTCCCATATAGCTCAGATTTCTGCCATTGAGCCAACAGAAGGTCTTGGGCTCACCTGTCGAAACATTTTCCCTGTCACTTTAGACCTACCTATCACATACCATACTGCCAAACATGACCAGCAATCAGCCTCGAGTCAACCTTATTCATGCAAGGGCCCCTCCTGGGTAACCATCACTTATGTTCGCACTGCCTGCAAAGCTGAAAGGCAGGAGTGACAAATGTCTGGCTCCATGAGGCCCAGGAAGCCTCCAATAGTGCTGACAGGGCATAGGGGAAGAAAGAAGGAAAGAAGAACAATTATAGAATTGTTCACACTTCTTTAGATCACCTGTGAGCACACCACTTTCTTTCTCCCCATCCAACATCCCTCAACTGTTATCCACGAGACCCCTGAAGGAATGTATGTCTATCACCGTTAACAGTAAGACTTTTGGATTAAGTTCCTGTGGGAATGAGTTCCAGCCTCCACTCTGTTAAGAATGACATGATTCTGGGCAAGTTGTTTGATCTCTCTTAGCTTCCATTTTCTCATCTATAAATTGAAGATTAATACCTGCCCAGACTACTTCAGAGGACTATTCCAGGAGAAAATGCGCTAACATTTATAAAAATGCTTTTAAAACCCTAAGGCGCTCTACGAAATATCAGGCTCTATCATAAGCCCAGTTGTGAAGGGCAAAGGTCTTTGTTAGGGGCAACTAGTTAAAACGTGGGGGTCTCTTGAGGTCTTGCATAGAATCTCTGAGACCCGCTTTTTCAAGCAACACTAGGTAGGATCCCAGTGATCCGCAGAGAAAAACATCCTCTTTCTTCCCTCTACTGAAAGTGATACTTTGAAAACTGTCAGGCCAAACATTGAATGTAGCTACTCAGGGATCTTGCCCTTTTGTCCTTGCTTTAAATCCTACCTTAACAAGATAAAAAGAGAAGTTGGAGACCAACAGTGGTCTTACAATGAGCAGGTCATCCTAAGGTAGAGAGCAAGGAAAACTGAATAAAGCAACATGGTCCCCAACTCTCACCACCCAAGGGCATTCAGACACCACACAGAGTTGACCTTCTTAAAAAAGATTCTGGTAACGATTTCCTCCCCACACATGACTGTGAATCTGTTCACAGCAAGAAAACCAACAGACAGATGGCAGTGTAAATATCAGGTGCCAAGTATACACTGTTCCTCCCATGTCAAAGCCAAAATCAAAGGGAAAGAGAATCACCTTACTTTTATTATTGTCTCCATAACAAAGGTTAACTGAAACTAAAGTCAATCTGTCCATAAATAAAAATAGGAGCTCCGTTATTCCATCCAAGTCATTCTGCCATTCCTCAGATGGATATAGGTCTTTAATTGTTTTTAATCTCTCACAATAAAGGCATCTAAATATCCCATAAATAAATTACACACACTGATGATCATTCTCTTAGCTAAAGTCCCTGAGGCATCCTGAGTATAAGCAAATATACCAAATTCTGTTCAAACAGCAGACATGATGCCCACAACCCCTTCTTTTTAAATGGTTCCTATTCATTCCTGCTGTGTATACTATATCCTGACGCAGACAACACCTACACCAGCGAAGTCATTTCAGGATGGACCGAAGAAGATCGTTTTCTGGATTTAATTATATGCTTGGTCTCCAAATAGTAAGGTTTCAAAAATGAATATTCTCTACATCGAAGCCACAATTCATGTGTGAGGGAAAAAAGAGAATTAACTGTGGGTCTATCACTTCTCCCTCTTTCTCTCCATCCCTAGATGGACCTCCGACCCCTTACTCTAGGAAGGGTTGACCTTGATAAAACCAGAACTTCTTGTCAACTCTATGCTGGGATTTACTAGCAGGAAGAAAACCCAAAACTTCTTATCTAAGGTTTTAGCAGGTCATTCCTGGTCTGCCTTGATTTCTTCAAAAAATTAACCCAGAATTTTTGGATTTATGAGACACAGCCTTCTGGAGAATGGACACTGGTTACATTGGCAGAGAGTCTATAGGACCAATCAAGTATAAAAGAAGTAGGAAGCCCTAATGCTAAATGGCTTTGCCTGAACTAACTTGTACCACACTCTAGGCCATATTATCAGTTACTCCTAAACCAAAATGCAACCCAGTGCATAAAAATAGTTTGAGGAAGCTGTGTCAGAGGTTCCAGACCCCTTCAAAGACCGACATTGGGATGCTGAAATTGTGCTTATGCTTTCCTCATAGTCTTCATTAATTATCAGTAACACTTGATGTTGGATAAGACCCACGATCCTTTGTGGAGCAACATGCTGGACACAGTGTCTATTCTTTAATAAACATTTTAAAGGGGAGTGTCCTAATTCCCTGAAGTCTGCAGAAGGCTGAGAAAGGATCAGATGTGATTAAGTTCAGGATTTTACAATGGGGAGATTATCTTGAACTAGCTATCACATTGGGGAAGAGGAAGACACAGAGAAGAAGGCAATGTGGAGAAAGAGATTTGAAGACTAGAGTGATGTGGGCATAAATCAAAGAGTGGTGGTGGCAGCCACCACCTCTTCCACCTGGAAGAGGCCAGGGACAAATCCTCAGGAGAGATACATCAATTTCAGCCCATTGACCTTGATTTCAGACTTCTGGCCTTCTAACCTATGGAGGGAACAGATTTCTACTGTTTTCAGTCCGTGAGTTTGTGGTAATTGGTTACAGTAGTCACAGGAAACTAATAATACATACCCTAAAAATGCCCTGTAACAGTACATTAAATACAATAACCCGAGAATGAAATATGGCTTCTTCTAGAACAAATAATTTCTGTTATTAGCTCACTCAACTGGCAACAATGGCATGTGCTCCAAGGTCCTAAGGTCCCGAAGACCTAAACCATGTAGAAGCTAGACCATGAAGGCTCACTACCAGCAATGGCTTTTCTGATTACATTGGCACCCCCCGTACATGCCCCCTTCCATGGGCATTCCTAATATGGCTAATGAATGTATTTTTTTTTTTTAATGAACAAATAAAGAGTTTGAGGGGAAAAAAATCATCAAGTTCATGCTGGGTGACCAGATGGCTAGCTAGAAGTGGATTATGGATTGAACAGAAGACTGGCAGACCATTCTGACTATCACCCTGATGACAAGCAACATCCTGGCAGAACTCTTTCACCTTATGAGAGCTGTGTGGTGGGATAACAGTCCTGAATGATGTTCCACACAAGTTCAAAGTTATTTCTGTTGTGACCGAAGCCAGCCTTGGTCTTGCCTTTGGGTTCAGCAGTTGGCACAGCCACTGCACTCAGCATTGGTTCTCATTTTCTTTCCATGTCACCCGAATATCAATTTTGTTGTCCATGTTTGTGATTTAGCAAAATCAGCCCATTCCGACTAAGGTGGGAGACCTCTTGGGGAATGTACAATTTATTTGCCTATGATGTGAGCTACTGAAAAAGTTCCAACAGCAGGTGAATGGCGGGAGGGAAGAAACTTCCCAAGCAGAGGAAGCTTTGTTCTTCTCAAGTCAGGTTTTCAGAGTACATCCCTTAGTACTTGATCTGAAATGAAGTCATCCCTTAGTCAAAAGTAAGCAGGACATGCATTACACAAAGCCAACTATAAGGAAAATTAATTATCTGACAGTTGGGGTTATTCATTCTTTTTCTTCTTTCAATTTCAGAAATTAATTGAAAGCTGTCAGTAGCCAGTTATTTTTTATTAAATTGCCATCTTAGTAAATTGCCATTACCTTAGTCAAAGGCTTAAAATGGTGCACTTATCTTTATATGTCATTTTTCACTGTGAGTGACACTACATCAAAAAGCAATTTTCACTTCTAATACCTAAAATACATTCGACATCTCCCATGCCTATTAGAAGATGGACGGCAACACTGGTGACTCAGTTTCTTTGTGAGATGAAAAATCCCACAAGGAGGAAACCACCTTTTATAGCTGTTAAATTTAGCTGACCCTAGATAGTCAATTTAATATCTAGAACTCATCTTGGCTAATGGACTACAGAACAACCAACCTAATACAGTAGTGCAGTTAGTGCAATATCCTGGGTGCCTCAGATGATTTTCATCCATTAATTTCAGACTCCTACACAGTGCTTTTGCTCTAGCCACAAGGTATGCAGGAATCTCCTTTTGAGATATAGGCTCTGGCTTATAGGTCTGGGGGAGGGCCAGATAACCTGCATTTTACCAAACTCCCAGTGACACCAATTCTTCTCCCCAGACTCCATCTTGAGTAATAAGGTTTTAAATGAATAAAGGATAAACAAGTGCATTAACTTTACTTAAGTACCCAAAATATGAAAAGAAAAATAAAAGGAGGAAGCATTTATGTAAAAACCACAAGAAAAAGGAAATTGTGAGGCTAATTTAATGTATTATATTATTTTCTCACTAATTGTTGTCCCAGCACCCCCCAACCGCTCCCCATTGACATGATCAATGAAAAGAATGTCTGCATCAAATAAGCAAGGTTTTAAAATGACTAAGAGCGAGCCAAACATTGATAAAAAGTGTTTCCCATTTCCTACGTAGAGAATAAGGGCTCCTCTGGGAATGATCTTCCAAAGACTGTTATCATTTTTTAAAAAAATATTTTATTTACTTATTTGAGAAACAGCCAGAGAGAGCATGAGCAGGGAGGAGAGGAAGAACCATGCTCCTTGAAAGCAGGAAGCCTGACATGGGGCTTGATGCCAGGACCCTGAGATCATGACCTGAACCAACGGCAGATGCCTGACTCAGCCACCCAGATGCCCCAAGTCTGTTACCATTCTTAAGGTGTCCCGACTCTCCCCTTTAGGCTGATGGATCTGAGGAAGCCTTTGCCCTGTCCCATACACCTTTGACACCTGTTCCATAGAGGGCCATCTGGCTCCATGGAGCACACCTGGTGGAACACATCTTGGAAATGGGTCTTCTCTATCTCAGCTAAGTTCTTCCCAGACTTCTCAGTATCCAGAAATGGCAGAGACATCCCTTGAACTGAACCAAAAAAGCCAATAGAGCCAAATCTCTATCTTTTTCATTATATACTTTCCACACTAATGTATAACTTACTACAATAAGTCTTAAGTGTAAGACTTGATGAATATTGACACTCAATATTTGTACACTAAAGCAACAACCCAGACCAAGGTCTAACATAGTGCTGTCCAATAGGACTTTCTACAATGATGGAAAGGTTCCATAAAGAAATATAATTATGCACTGCCCATTCATTAGCTATTGCCCACCATGTCACATTGAACACATCAAATTGGCTCGTGCAACTGAGGATCTTAATCCATAAATATATTTATTTTAATTAATTTACGTTTAAATAGCCACAGTGGCTAGTGGCTACCATGTTGCACAGCATAGGCCTAGAACATTTTTAGCCACTCGAAATTTCTCTTGTGCCCTCTCCCTGGCAAGATTCTCTAAACATGACCTCTCTTCTTCTTAATTGAAGTCCAGTTGAAACACAAAATTACATTAACTTCAGGTGTATATAACCTCTCTTCTGACCTCTAATATAATACCACAAGTGAATTTTGGATGTCCCTGGTTTAATGATGATCAAAAACTTTTTCAGTTTTTAGATTCGGTGCTTTATTTGAAAGAATGATGGGTAAATATTAGAAAATGACTCTTACTTTTTTATCATTTTTATCCATAAAAACTGTTTCAGGGGCAAATAGTTTAGTTTTTCTGTTTGTTTTTTGGAGGGAGAAAGAGACAGGGCATGCAAGTGGGACAGGGAAGGGGAGGGAGAGAGGGAGAGAATCTTAAGCCAGCTCCATGCTCAGCACGGAGCCCAACACAGGGTTCAATCTCAGGATCCTGAGATCATGACCTGAGCCAAAATCAAGAGTCAGACACTTAACCCACTGAGCCACCAGGTGCCAAGAGTTTTTTAAAACCTATTGATAGCTATCAGTTCTCACACACACGAGATAAAAATGTTAACAGTCAACTTATCCAATATTCATTCAAGGTACTATATAGACAGAGCTTTCTAATAGCTATAATTCTTATTAAAAACAACAATCTGGTATTTGAAACATATGCAATTATTTTCCTATCTTTTCCCACTTGTGAAGTTGGAAAATCCTGATGACCACGATTATCTTAGATGGTTTTGTAAACCCAACAAAATCCAGAGTAGTGTTTTGCATTTAACACTTGTCCAAGGTTCACTTACAGAAAGAGGATAATTGAGTCCTAAAGTAAGGACTAATTTAAGTGTTTTGAAATGAACATTAATGTGAGATATTTTGCTGTTCCATAGCTTGATGTAATCACTAGTTATTCTTGCTTTTTGTAAGATTTATTAGCCACACAATTACTGCTATATACAAACTTTTTGTTACGACCGATGACAAGATAAGAAACTTGCACAAAGATATAAATCAAGTCAAAAAATAAATAAAAATTTGGGGCGCCTGGGTGGCTCAGTGGGTTAAAGCCTCTGCTTTCGGCTCAGGTCATGATCCCAGTGTCCTGGGATCGAGCCCCGAATCGGGTTCTCTGCTCAGCGGGGAGCCTGCTTCCTCTCTCTCTCTCTCACTGCCTCCCTCTCTGCCTACTTGTGATCTCTGTCAAATTAATAAATAAATAAATAAATAAATAAAAATTTTA
This sequence comes from Enhydra lutris kenyoni, assembly GCF_002288905.1. NCBI lineage: Eukaryota > Metazoa > Chordata > Mammalia > Carnivora > Mustelidae > Enhydra > Enhydra lutris. Next base: position 35,111,901 of record NW_019154090.1, read on the forward strand.
AAAAAGATATAAATCAAGTCACTACTTCCTTCAAGAAAGTCTTATACAAGAAAAATATCAGCTGGACTGAACAGTGTACTGAATGATTTATGTTCTAGCACAAATTTCACATTTCGTTGTTTGACCAGTAACAGTGCTCAGACAGCACAGGTCCATGGACCACACTTTGAGTACTATTGCCTTAGACTATAAATTCTGGAGAGCTGTTTTGTAAACAGGAACTACCCAAACATTATTCAGTTCTTACTCTCTGGTGCTTCATAATTCCTGACTTTCAGCAAGTATCCAATGAAATATTATAAACAAATAGTTGTTGAGCCACATAGATCTTCAAGTATTTAACACGTTAATCTTCATCAGTTTCTGCTCAAAATTTCTACCCAGAGGAATTACTATCCTGGTGGCAGCAGTAAATGGTTGCCCCCCAAAACCTCCTAAAACACAGAATGAGAATGATCAGACTCTGCACAAAATTGTTAAATAGACTAATTCTATTTAATGAAACTATTTTAAGAAGAAAGTGACACCTTCCTCAACAGAGTGAAGCATAACATTGACTTAAAGTGCTCTACTTTTAAAATTATGGTTATGATTTAATTAATAAAAGAACCTGGAAACCAATGGAACAAAACCTTTAAATCCTCCTAAATAAAATTCTCTTAATTTGGGTCATACATGACAACACTAACTTACAACTCTGTTTGTCATAAGGGACAATATAGTTAGTGAAACAGAACTACTCACTGCCTTGCAAGCATAATTAATTGAAGGTAGTCACGGCTCTTATGTGTAAGCAACAAAAAAGGACCCTGTTTTACCAAAGAGTAAAAGAATTTATTGAAAAAATCATAATCGGAAACATGCAGTATGGCTGAAAAGCCTGAAGAAAGAACCAAGGAGAGACAAAGGAGGCTAACAAGGACCACAGCTCTTAGAATTCCACCCCAATCTCCCCAGTGAGGACAGGTATGTGTTGTCCTATAATTTGCAATGCCACCAGCGTCTGCACTGGTCATTGTTCCTCCTGGGCCTGTAGCCCCAACTGCCACTACCTCTACCAAGAAAATAGCTTCCTTCCCGTGATGCGCTCATCAGAGTCTAGGCCATGTTTATCTGATCACCCAAACCCAAACCCAGGCCACATGCCTGAACCCCCGCTGCAAAGGAGGCTGGGAAACCAAGGGTCTGGCTTCCCTGGCATCAACAGAATCCAAAAGGGAGGAAATCACCCAGCTAGAAGAGGGACTGTGGATATCTGGCAGCCCTTCCAAATGACAAATGTTCACCGCAATGTGTTTCCAAACTATTCATGCTAAGAGAGGGTATGACTAATTCCTAACATATAGAAGTGAAACATTACTAATGTATAGAGGACCTATAAAAATTAAAAGGGTCCTCTAGCATCTTCCAAACACCAGATGTGCCTTGTTCAAAATGTAGTTTTTGCGACTCAAAGCATTTTAGCATAAACACTTCGAGACAGGATCCACCTGGGGAGAGGCTGTGCAATGTACCACTTCCTCCCCCATCCCTCCCTCTCACAGTGTATTTCCCAAGGCCATCGTCTCATTAACGAGCACGAACCCTCCCGCAACCCAACTGCCTATCAAACGGCTGGCTTCTTCATTAGCTTGCATCTCTCTCTTCATCTCTTCCGATTAGCAGCTGATAAAAGGAAATCAAAAGCACCTGATACTCATTTTTCATGATGGAGAGATTTCATTTCTTTCTGAAGCATGAATAAAATTCAGTTTCAGAGAGCTCTCTTCTCCATTTGGAAAACCAGGCTCTGACTACCAAGGCCTTTATCTGACAAAGACTCCTCTCGGAAAATGTTTACTTGTGTCGTATTAAGCAAGGTACTAATATGTTTCTTCTGTAAATGTCATCATTTGATACGAAGCATCGTATATTGGGATTGTAATTCTTTGGGCCATTCCAATTCCATTTCCATAATAGAAGATCATTTGTCATGATCAATATTTATGATGTGTGGCTGAGTCTATTGCCACGAAAATCTGGCAAATAAAACACATTTGAAAAGGAAGGTTACTTTTCATTATTTAGTAAAACTTTCATGGAGGGTTTGCTCTGGAGGGAATCAATGAACATTTAATAAGTGACCAATACCCAATGATGTGTATAATCAGATACTGTCTTTGACTTTACGAAGCACACATTTTGGTGGAAGAGCTAAGCAATAAGTATGTTAAATTAACAAATCAAACAGCATTCTTAAGGAAGTGCACAAAGCAATACAACAGAAAGTAATCAGAAGAGTCCTATTTGACCCAGGTAGTTAAGGATGTGGTTGTATTCAGAAAGAAGTTCCATGAAAACCTGGAGAAGGAACATACCAGGGAGTGGGTATAGCAGTTACAAAGTTCCTGAGACAGAATGGGAATGATATGCTCCAGGAATTCAAAGGAGGCAGATAAGGCTGCAGCTGCACATAAGTCAGATCACTATAGGATATGTGGGCCATGGAAAGGAGTACAGATTTGTTCGAAGAGGAAGAATGACAAGAGACAGGAATTGATTTATATTTTTAAAAGGTCACCATGCCTGATGTGTGGAAAACAGATTAGAGATAGCCCAAAGTGGAAGTAGGGAGGTCAGTCAGGGAGTTACTGTGGTCAGCCGGGTGAGATGGTGGTCTGGATCAGTTTTGGCAAGAAAGAGAGAGAGAAAGAGATGAATTTTAAAAAATATTTTAGTGAGGGACTCCTGGATGGTTCAGTTGGTTAAGCATTTGACTCTTGATTTTGGCTCAAGTCATAATCTCAGGGTCATGGGATAGAGCCCTGTGTCAGGCTCCATGCCCAGGGTAGAGCCCACTTAAGATTCTTTCTCTCCCTCTGTCCCTCCCCCCTGCTCACATGCTCTCTAAAAAATAATAATATTTTAGTGTTAGAACAGGTAAGGATTACTGACTGATTCAACATGGGGAATCAGCATGCAGCAGACTACAAAAAGACCAGCAATTCTCTAACCCACTGTAACAGGACTTTGCACCTCCTCCTGCCAGGAAGATGGAATCTGTTTCTCCACCCCTTGAATGAAAAAAAAAAAAAAAATTAGAGATATATATATATATATATATATATATATATATATATATATCTCCATCCCTGACAGGATACTGTGAAATAACATAAAACATCATAACTGAACCCCCAAATAAAAGAATAGGAATGTGTAAGGTCTCAGGTAATAATACCAAAATTGGACAGCTTCAGGGTTCATCCAACAATGCCATGTCAGGGTTACCTATCAGCTTTTCTGGGATTTTCTTGGCTTTTCACTGGTTACACAATGGCTACCATAGCTCCAAGCACTATGTCCTCACATGGCTTCATTCAAAGCAGGAAGAATAGGTGTCGGGAGTTTCCCTTTCCCTATCTGTTTTACAAGGGACGAATCCTTCCCAGAAGGTTCACCTCCCTAAAGACTTCTTGTCAGCACTCACTGGTCAGAATTGGGTCATATGCCTCTGTCATGGGTGCAGAGGATGCTGGGAAAGTCACTATGTGGCAATTTTTAGGTTCTTTTTGTTTTTTTAAAGATAGTAGGATTCGGCGATCAAGGAGGAAGTTTAGAAAAAAAGCTTAGTAGAGAAGTAGGCAACCAACAATTTCTGCCACCCTATATGAAGCAGCTAAAACAGCTGCCAGCAAATCAGTATTAGCATTAAGTAAAAAATGATAAATTTTAGTTCCTTTTGTTATAATTATGCCAACTTCCTCTCCACATGTAGTAAATCTTGCCATTGATGTTATGCAGCCTCCATTTCCCACCAGTAAGTCTTCCCCAGCCTCCTCTCTGGGAGTCACCATTCCCCCAGTCTTGTATCATTTTGGTAGAAGTTCAAACTTCCTTCTACTACTGAAGGACAGTGGACTACATCTTTCCTCATACTTTTCTGGTAGAATCAGAGGGGGGCATGAGCTTTAGGCAGTGCCAATTCATAACTTCTTTCAAGATTGCATTTTCAGTGAGTGATGTAATGGTGGCGAGTGGACCACTAGAGAGGCAGCAGAGGCAGCAATAGGAGCCGGTCCGCTGACCTTCCTGTTCCTGCTCTGTGACGCTTTCCATGTTTCCTATGTTGCATCAGCCTCTAGATGTTTCTTAGATCTTTTGTGGGCCAGTGCCCCTATCCCCCAGCTGCTATCAGCTTACAACCACCCCTTTCTCCACAGAACTGCCCTCGACACACAACAAGTCCCCCTTCAGGAGATGCCTGGGAATGGAGATTTGCTAGATTCAGCTAGCACTGGCTCACAAGAGCTTGTTGTACAACCTAAAACTCAGCTTTCTCCTCAACTTCCTACTCAGGAACTTCACACTAGTGGCCTGAAAGAAGCCATGAGGAGAGTATTTACACCCTGGAAATGGACCGGTGCAAATCTCTTTCTCCCCTCCCCCAGAGACCCTGGGAGGCTATGCCCCATCTAGAGGCAACCCACAGCCAAGCACTGACTGACAGAGGAGCATGAGAGGCTGGCACTATACCTCTAGGTAGAACTATTCTCTGATGAAAACCTCCAGAGCTCCCTGTGGAAGCCAGCTCCAACCAGACTTTACCTGAACCCTCCTGTTTGCTCCACTCCTCCTCAAACCTATTCTGTTTCCTTTACTCCCTTAAATTTTTCTCCGGAGGGCATTCCCTCCTTGAGTCAACTGCACAAGAACCTCCATCTCAGGGTCTGCTTCTAGAAATCCCAACCTAAGTCATCCCTATTTTACCCCTTGGCTCCTGCCTGCCTGCAATGCCTGAGGCTCAATTTCTATCAATTCTCTTAATCCCACTCTTTCCAGGAAGTCTTCTTTACTTATGACAGTGTCCTTTTCTGTTTTGCTCACATCCATTGAAGAATTAAGAAGATATAGAGAAAGGAACCTTTTATCTACTGGGAAATGGCTTAAAGCAGCTTCAGAAAGCAACACATCCTGGAAAATGAGATCTATGAAAACAAAACAGAGGATCTTCAATAACTGAATCCACTGACCCAGTCTGATGTGTTAAAGATGTTTAAAACTAAATGTAATATTTTCAATTAGAGTTACATTAGCACTATTCCAATAGCCAAATGAAAAGTTCACATCCATTAAGTCAATTATTATGTAATAAAACATTCTATTATACTCAGCCAGTTAAATCCTACTAAAGGAATCTTCCTAGCATAACTCCAGAAATACCCTGCATATGTAATCAGCTGAAGCAAAATCTTTCCAAGTGCCATGCTTAGAGTTATTATTTTTCCTTTAGCATCTCAAACTTCAAAAGTCAATTATGCTTGAAAACATCATCTGTAAATTATTAAATGCTTTCACATTTCACTCAGTGAATAAAACAACCTTAATTAATAGAGAAACCATAGCCTTTTTCACATTAGCAACTCAAATACCTCCTAGGGTTCAACAGGAAATATGCAAATACAAAGTCTTTGACCTGCCCTGCTGGCAGCTACTTTTCAAAGGCCTCTAAAGTTTAGGCCAGAAAGGTGGCACAAACAATGATTCTCAGCCATGTATCTGACAGCCTGGGGAAAGCAAAATGCTTGAATTCCCATGGATTCCAAGGGATCCATAATATGGCAGTGTAAATGTCCTCCTAGCCAGACTTAGTGCAACTCATTTTACGGTACAGGTAAATCCCTACAAGTGTCTGTAAATTAGTCCAAAGAATATGAATCAAGGCTCTAGGTAAAAGGAACTGCAAGGTGACAAGTTCTGAAAAGTGAGAAATCCTCTTTTAAGAGTATTTGAAACAACAACTATCCAACTTATTACTACACATGATATTTGAGTTTTATACATGGCATTTGACAAAAATAAGATAAAAAAAAGTTTAGTAACACCCTTTCAAAACTATTTGCTAACACCTGTTCCTCCTAATGTAAACTATAGGCTGTGGGTAATTATGTCTGTGTCAGTGCAGGTTTGCCAACTGTAACAAATGTACACTCTAGTGGGAAATGTTGATGGCGGGGAGAGTGTACATGTGTGGGGGTAGAAGGTACAAGCACACCTCTGCACCATCCTCTTAATTTTGTTTTGAACCAGGGGTGGATGGGTGGCTCAGTTGGTTAAATGTCTGTCTCTGGCTCAGGTCATGATCTCCAGGTCCTGGGATGGAGCCCAAATCTGGCTCCTTGCTCAACAGGGAGTCTGCTTCTCCCTCTTCCTCTGCCCCTCCTCCTGCTCAGGCTCTAGCTCTCTCTCAAATAAATAAAATCTTAACCAATTTTTTTTTCTGTGAGCCTAAAACTACTCTAAAATAATAAAGACTTAAAAAAACAAAAAGCAAACAAACAAAAAAAAAAACAGAACAAGGACTCTGTTCTTCAGGGAAATTATTTCTATGGTATTCTGTCTACTGTGCCTAATCAAACTGTAAGCTCCATGAAGACAGAGAGCCCTTGTCTCTTCACTGAAAGCTCACAGGGCCAAAACCATGCATGGCCAAAAGTACGTGTTCCATCAATATTTGGCTGCTGGTGGGAGAAAGCAAAAGATAAATGAGCACCTATTTTTCACTAGTAAAACTCTACGCTGATATATTAATGAGAACAGCAGAGACATATTTTCAAAGACATTAAAAATATTAAAGTTTTCCAAATGTCAATAAATCAAAATACTTCAGTAAAATAAGCAGAAGATTGCATTTCCTGGGTTTTATATCTTGAGAAATCAGAGGAATGTAATCTAATTGAGAAAGTAAAGCATCAGTTGGGCCAAAAACTCAATTTACATACTTGGTTCCCTGGTATACTGGATAGAATTAATTTCGGGGGTTACTCCAAGAATGACTGACACATGCTCCCCCCACCGCCAAATGCAGTAGAAAGTCAAATGCCAATCCATTCCCCTAGAACTGCACTGTTCCGGAGAGTTCACTCTTCACATGGGGCTAGTGAACATTTGAAAAGTGATTAGTGTGAAATGAGACATAAGATGTGCTCTCAAAGCAAAATGCATACCACATGTCAAAGATTTGGGGGCAAAAATGTAAAATATTTTATACTGGCTCCAGGATGAAATAAGGTTTTGGATGTACTAGTATAAAATATGTATTAAGTTGAATTTCACCTGGATCTACTTGATTGGCTCTTTGAAAATTAAAAATTACATAGGTAGCTCACATTAGGGGCTCGCATTAAACTTCTGTGGACAGGCGCTACACTAAGGAATATCCTTCCTCCGCACAGTGAAGACTCCTTACTGCAAATACCTGGAACTTTCTGGCCAAAGAGCTTCTATCAGGCTAAAGCAAGAAAGTAGTCTCACATAGTTGAAGACCTTGGAATCCACCTTCAACAAGTGACAGAAAGTGAGCAGAATCAATATACCAGTTTTCTTGCCTTTTCACTTGGGACAATTCAGAGTCATGTTCTACCTGTTTCATGGAATTCACCAGAAGGACTGAGTACCAGTTGCCCATCAGGGCAGCTCACTTGATAACATACTCTTCACTGAAGTCTTTCCCTTTCCTAACTTCTACTCGCTCAGATATTTCCTGGGAGTCCTTCCAAGAGATTAGACTTGTGTTAGAATCTGCATCTGGATGAACACAAATTACAACAATACCGAAGACACGACAAACCTTTTAGGCACATCCCATACCTTTTAATCTGCCAAGGAGTTCCAGTTCAACTCTTCATAAACCTAACTTATTAACGTGCAAGTGTTGTAATATTTTTCTTGTGCCTATCACACTCATTGTCTTGCTTTAAACAGGATGGAATTTTTAAAATGTGAATAAAACAAAAACAGATGTTAAATTTTATCAAATCTAATATGGAGTTGTTTTCCTCCTAGAAATTTTATTGGATTCCACTTGACCCACTCAATAAGATTTTATAGCTCTGTTTTCTTTGATTCTGTTGGGAAACTTCTGACTTTTTGGAGATACAAAGTTGAGAGATACTGAGATTCAATGAAGAATTTTGTCATACTCCAACATGGATCTATAGCTCAGATGCCTCATCATTCCCTACCCCCATAAAATGGCCTTATTCCAAGAGCTGTGTGAATTGATGAATACACTTACAAAACAAACTTTCCAGATTCCAGGTCTTCAAAGAGCATTCTTTAAACATTTACTTGAATTTCTTTCCCCCTCTTTCCAAATACCTTGGTTACTCAGGTACTGACAGAAGTAAATATGTACATTTGCTGCTCTTGGTATATAAACATGATTCTTTGAGAAGGAGGAGTTTGCTTCAAAAATTATGCTGCCCTGGAGGCTACTTCCTAGTCTTACTTGTACTGCGGACTCTTACTATTTCCTACAAGAGCAAATGTACATATGCAACAGCCTTCTAGAACAATGAGCTGTTTTGCACACATGCCTTTTACTCTTGGGGCAGCCTTAGCTGGGAGTAAGAGTGGTTACTAAAGTCATGTATATGAAAATCTGAGGTGTGAAGTTCCTCTGAGCCTTTTGATTTGAGGTGGAACTCATCATATTAATACAGACACAGAATCGGACTTTTTGTTTTTTGCTGCATCTACCCTAGAATCCAAAATTGTAAAGCTCCCCAACACAGGGGCCAACACATTAGCATGGAAAGGAGTTGGCTCAGACACATGAATATATTTTCTCATCTACTGAAAACCAAGAGCTCCCCACAGGCTTTTTTCCCCCCAGTTTTGGGTAATACCACAGGCTGATCTAAACTGACAAAAATGATAAAGGGGGAAGTTATCTCTGGCTTTACTCTTCCTGACGCCCTTGTTTCTTCTAAAAAACTAATCCTAATTTTGTCTTGATGCCATATTAATCCAAACATACCAGCTCCCCACAGGCCAAGCCTGTGAACCCAAAAGCGATTTCTCCCCTCCTACCCACATCCACCAAGGGCTAGTTCAATTCCCAACTACTTCAATCTCAGAGGGCTGGGAAGGACATACTTTGGACAGTGCTATGCTCAGGCCAGCTGGCACAGGACAGCGACAGCCAGTTGTCCCAGCTCCACTGCAGCAACATCACATTGGTAAGCTTGAAATTGGCCACGGTGGGAATATTACGATCACAAAAATCAGCCAATGCTACAGTCCAGGACTACCCCCCACCCCAACCCTGCACAGCAGTTTGCTAACATTTAACAGCACACTAGTGAATTTGGTGGGGACTAGAAACAACAGAGCAGTTTATCACAAAATGTGTTCTGCCCACTCAGGAGAAACCTCTGCCCCAATAAGGACAAGAAATGCCTCGGTCCAGTCCACAGGTTTCCTTATCCATGAATTGTCTGCTTTGATGTTAGCCAAGAGGCCATGTCTAAGGAAAAGAAAGGCAGTTAAAGGCTTTTATCAACATAGAAACAGGTTCCAGGACTGAGTTTAGTTCAATGTCTTCTTTTCAAAAGGGACTGAACCTTTTGTGATTCTAGACATAACAGGGTCCCTTGAGGAGTTACACACTGATATAACCTTTGTTCAGCTCCTTAAGAACTCTTAATGAGAAAGCAAGCAAGTAACCCTTATAAGAAAAAAACTCAAATGAGGCTCTTACTTAACATCATGTCCTACAATATAACAAGGAAAAAAAAATTTTCTAAAAATCTTAAGTGTAGTGGCACCTGGGTGGCTCAGTTAAGTGTCTGCCTTGGCCCAGGTCATGATTCCAGATTCCTGGGATCCAGTCCCGCATCAGGCTCCCTGCTCTGTGGGAAGCCTGCTTCTCCCTCTCCCACTCCCCCTGCTTGTGTTGCCTCTCTCTCTCTCTCTCTGCCAAATAAATAAATAAAATTAAAAAAAAATTCTTAAGTGTATGGCAGTTACACTAGATGCTGCAAAATTTAGCTCTGCCTCTTCATATTACTCTTTTCACTGCTAAGCATCTAATAATGCCATGTTTTAAGGAAATTACCTTGTAGCACATTTCCATGTATAAGAACCTACTTCTTATCATATCTTAAGTGTTGACTCATTTGAGTCTCTGGGAACAACTCTTATTTGCAGGGTAAACAGGTGATCAGGGTGATCTCAGGGAAGTGTAAAGCTCTATGTCTGTGGTCCCCCCCCCCCCCCGCCCTCCATTGGAACTCTAAGGTTAGACTTCAGAGAATTACCAGGAGCCCTGCTCCCGGGGATTCTGAGTCAGTAGGTGGGGCCCAGAGCTAACATCTCGAACAAGCTTCCAGGAGTTGATGATGCTACTGGCCCAAGGACCTCAATCTGAGACCATGCTCTACCCGACACTGCACTTTAGGTGCAGAGGATGTACACTGAACAATGTCCAGAAAGGAGGGTCTTCCAGTCCCATGCATGTGTCTTCTATGAAGCCCCCGAGTAGTGTTGTTCCCATGTTTCCTCAAACACAGGTGGGAAGGACTCCCTGGATGCAGAAGGACCATGTTCCCTGGTGACATAATGCTGTTAGGTCCTGGAGCAGAGGACCTTATCAAACACCAAGAGACTATTTTAAGCTCTGCATCTAAGGTTATGTACAGATCATAATATATATACCAACCACGTCATTCTCTATTCAGTATCTACCTATGAGCTATCAGGTCAAAGAAAAACTTTCAGATAAGTGTATCTTCATTTTGTGCTAAGCTGCTACTCCCCTGGGAGGGGTCCCCCTGCCCTCATTTTATCCAGGGCTTGTACTGAATGCTATTTAAATATTGGCAATTAAATCAAACAGCGTGGATACCCTTTCCATGTGTTTTAAGAAGAAGCTGTGGCAGCCAGAGCGTTCCAGCCCCACCTGACATATTTACTGCAAATAAACACAAATAATGAAGCCTTTATTTTTTAATGTGTTTCCAAAAGCAGAAAAAAAAAAAGAAAGAAAAAGAAAACTAAAGTAAAATTAAGGGAAAATTAAAAGGCTCATTTCATACTTTAAGGCACTGACAAAATAATGAAAAAAATCTTAAAATATCATCTTTTATTTCTCCGTGCTATCCACAAGAAGTTCCACTACTGAGCATTTAATGATTACTTTGAACAACAATTCTTTCTGGGAACAACCCGAAAAGGACTCTTGTTTTCAATTCTGAGCAAAACTAGCCACACAAATCTACTATTCTTCCATTAGGATTTGGACTCATAAAAGGCATGGTAAGTATCAATATTGCTTCTACAAATCCATCAACCTATTTCTCACAGAATGTTTCCAGAAGTTCCCAGCACAGAATTTCAAGTTTCTGATAGTTTACCGAAAATGCATATTTATCTGAGTTCAGCTTTTTGAAGTTCATCATCTGTATCAATTCAACTGACATTGATACTCTTCCCATGAAATTACAGGGCCTGTTGTAAAAAGACAGCTTATTCATTTAGCACCTCAGATTATGCTAAATCATTTTTCTTATAACACAAGCATATCAAGTATCACCAGTGTTGTTAAAGAATTAGACAAAGATTTTTTCCCCCCAATTTTGGGTAATACCACAGGCTGATCTAAACTGACAAAAATGATAAAGAGGGAAGTTATCTCTGGCTTTACTCTTCCTGATGCCCTTGTTTCTTCTAAAAAACTAATCCTAATTTCGTCTTGATGCCATATTAATCCAAACATACCTGAGATTTTCTCTGGGTAGTCTCTTCCCCTTGTTCCACATATCTTCATCTTAGGGAGCTGATTCTTAAGAATTCTTCCTCTTAAAGCTCAATTCTTACCAGATTACTAGACAAGTATAGGTTAAACACAGTGGAGTTGATCCCATTAAGACTTCGGCCCAAATATTAGAGAATGGATTGAGTTATAAAACTTCAGAATAAATGGAATCGACAGTAGTTTCTCAACTCTTTTTATTTTGAAAAATTTCAGAACTGTGGAAAAGTTGCAAGAGTAAAAGATTCAGGCCTATATAACCTTCACCTATAGGAGTCAAAAGTTAAAATTTTGCCACATTTGCTTTCTCTTCCTGTTTCTGTCTCCCTATCTCCATGTACATGTGTGTGCTGTGTACACAAGCACACATGCTTATATATAGAAATATATGCATATACTTTAAGGGAAATAATTTGAATGCTATTTGCATATATGCCAGCCACTTCACTCATGAATATTCAGCACATTTCTCCTAATACTAAAGTCATTCTCCCATGTAACCACAATATACTGATCGTATCTGGAAACTTAACATTGATATAATATTATTACTTAGTCTATAATCTAAATCTCCACACTGTCCCATATAAATGTTCTTTATAGCTTCATTTTTCCAGAAACCAATCCAGAACCACACTCTGCATTTGATCACAATGGAGATGCCCTTAATCTATACCAACACGCTGGCTTCTGTGGCATTGACTTTGTTATATTTTCTTTTCTTTTTTTTCTTTTTTTAAGGTAGGCTCCATGTCCAGTATGGAGCCCAACATGAGGCTTGAACTCATGACCCAGAAGATTGAGACTTGAGCTGAGAAAGAGTCAGATCCTTAACCAACTAAGCCCCCTGTTGTCCCTGTGACACTGACATTTTAAAAAAGAGTATAGGGGTGCCTGGGTGGCTCAGTGGATTAAAGCCTCTGCCTTCAGCTCAGGTCATGATCCCACGGTCCTGGGATCGAGTCCCGCATCAGGCTCTCTGCTCAGCAGGGAGCCTGCTTCCCCCTCTCTCTGCCTACTTGTTATCTCTCTCTGTCAGATAAATAAAATCTTTAAAAAAAAAAAAAAAGAGTATAACCGAATTTTTTCAAGGATGGTCCTCAGTTTGCTTCACCCAAGTTTTTTCCTCAAGATTACCTTAAGTTTTGGCAGAAATCCTGCATAGATGACATTACATCCTTTCTCAATGCATCTCATGAGGCACGGGGTTTCATTGTGTTCCGTAACTGACAATATTCAATTTGATTAGTTGGAAAAGGCAAGGTCTGCTCAATCTCTCCATTTTAACGGTAGCTTTCCCTCGTTGTAAGTAATAAATAACCTGTGGATGACACTTTTAAGACTATGTAAATATTTCTCTTGCCCAACAACCTGTAACTGTTTTTAGCAGCTGCTGGTGACTTGCCTAGATTATTATGGTGTTTACAAAATAAGTATTATGCTTCAACCACTCTATACACTAGAGATAGTCCAACACAAACACCTTTACTTGTATATAGAAAGTATTCCTTACAACGAATCCTATTATTGTTTAATAAAGAGTTTCTTCTCTTTCCTCTTTTCTGAGAAAATGCATCACTAGTGGGTAATTCTGTGAGTACAGCTGTCAGTTATTTTCTTAACTAACTCAGATAAATGCAAGAATGGAAATAAACAGAAATGATTTCAATAAGACTTAACAACAAAACTAAATGAGCGGCCCTGAGTGGATGGTCTCTGTGGCAGACACAGTGATAGTGCATCAAAGAGTCCACAAGTCTTCCCATATTTACCAAGTGCCCTTGCAGTTGGGAGGACCACGTAACCAGTTCCAGCCAAATGACCTCTGAGTGGAACTGACAAGTCACATTTGAGCTGAAGTCCCTACAAATCCATGTATCACCGTCATGGCTTCCCTTTGCTCCAACAATGGCCATGGAGCCTGAGTGTTGAAATGACTGTGTCCCAACACAGGAGCCACCCAGGCTGCTGAATCACTGCATGGAGAACAGTAGCCCTGGAGGGTTATTTGACCTACAGAGGACATGATGTGAGTAAGAAATAGCCTATGTATTGAGCTGCCAGAATTTGGGTTATAACCACATTTTAAGTCTAGTCTATCCTAACAGTGTCTAAAGGCCAGTTTTCACCAATAGTCAGAACTTTACAAGAACAATCTTGGGAAGAGAATGGTGTTTTATTAATTTATCCATGATAATAATTCAATAACGGATGTGAAAATACTAGCTGCCTACAGAAGAACCTTCTCCACTCTTCCCCTGGCCCTCTTTTTTTTTTTTTTTTTTTGGGGGGGGCAGAGCCAAACTTCAGCTTCAGTGAATGAAAATGAGAGCTAGCGGTGCGCGGGAGCTGGCCTGTACTAGTTTGGGAGAGCGGCTTTGCAAGCTGGTTGATGTAACATTGACACCTTGAAATTGACCATGGTGGAAGCATCTACACGGAGAAAACTGACAAATGCTACAGATCAGCCCCACTTCCCAAATCTTCATGCAGAGAGCTGGCTGCTGAACATTTAATGGCACATCATGGGCTACTTTTTTTTTTAAAGATTTTATTTATTTGACAGATAGCAGATAGAGATCACAAGTAGGCAGAGAGGCAGACAGAGAGAGAGGGGGAAGCAGGCTCCCTGCTGAGCAGAGAGCCTCATGTGGGGCTCGAGCCCAGGACCCTGGGATCATGACCTGAGCTGAAGGCAGACGCTTTAACCCACTGAGCCACCTAGGCACCCCACGGGCTACTTTCTTTCCTAGGTTTTGACGCAAATAGGAGGTGGGCATAAGACTCCATATTGGTCAATAAAGCTTGAAAGGAATTAGAATACAGAACATCAAGACTTCTCTCCATATTAAAAAATGAAACCGTCTGTACAGTATATCCAAAAAAAATGCAGGCATATGATCACTAAAAGACATGAACTAGAATGCAGCACTACTCACAACAAAACCGGTCACTATTCAAATGTTCACGAACAGGAGAATGGACAGTACAGTGCTTACTACACAGCCATGAAAGCAATATACAACTGTACACACCAAAAAATGCCTGTAAATCTCAAAAACAGGAATGAAAAAAAGCAAACACAACACAGTACATGGTATGTGGTTATCTTCTGAATAAAGTTCAAAACAGGCAAATTAATCTGTGGTGTTAGAGATTTAAAATGATACAGCTAGTTACACTTGGAGAAGGCAGTCAAGGAAAAGGGGCTTATGAGAGACTTCTTAGGTGAGAATTATGATCTGCTTCTTGACCTGAGTGCTGGATATCAGATGTTTAGTTTGTGACAATACATCAAGCTGCACACTCAGGACCTGTACATTTTCTGTATGTATAAAACAATTCATTTAAATACTGTTTTGAGAGAAAAAGGAGAGAGCGAGAGAAGAGACAGGAGAGAGAAGAGATGAGACAGACTTTATTTTTCCTTATTATATTAAATCACATCTATGTGAGACCTGGAGGCCCAGAACTATGGTCGCCATCTTAATCAATGCCCTGCGGGTAGCAGAGCTGGCTGTCTCATGAAAGGGTTGAATCCGGCACCAGTCTTAGAAGTTCCTCTGGGTCTCTTGTTTTGGAAATAATATCACTGTTTTTTGGCCTAGGGTATTTGTGTCATCAAAATTATTCATTCTGATCTTCGATGAAGGCAGCCTTTGGTATTTGATAAGGAAAAAATCTGAATGTCAAGATTGCAAAGCAGAACGGTTAACCTATATAAGTGAGTAATTTTCAACACTGTATCAAATAATCAACAAGGCTGTCTTAGTCCATTAGGGCTGCCATAATAAATTACCACAGACTCGGTGGTACACAAACAACAGGTTTATTGCTCCCAGTTCTGATGGCCAGGAAGCCCAAGATCAAGTCACCAGCAGGGTCATGTTTTGGTGAGGGCTCTCTTCCTGGTGCATAAACTGGTACCTTCTCGCTGTATCCTCACAGGGTGAAAGGGACTGGAGAGTTCTCTGGAACCTCATTTATAAAGGCACTAATCCCATTCACGAGAGCTCCACCATCATGATTTAAGCACCTTGCAAAAGCCCCACCTCCCAATACTATTACGTTTGGGGGTCATGATTTCAACATATGACATGGTGGGGGGGACAGAAATATTCAGATGATAGCAAAGGTTTTCCTAATCATTCTGATTCTAAAAATTGGGTCCCCTAAGTTATATTCACTTACCTATCTACTCAGACGTCACCCCCTCAATGGAATTCATTTATAAATATTTATTCTGTAATAACAATTTCTTTGCCCCTGTTACCTATTTCTTTCCCATTGCCCTTTTATTTTTCTTCAGCATACCTATGTCTCCAAAATCATATTTGTGTGTTTCTCTTCTGGAATATAAGCTCTACACAAGAATAAACATAATAGAGGGGCGCCTGCGTGGCTCAGTGGGTTAAAGCCTCTGCCTTCTGCTCAGGTCATGGTCTCGGGGTCCTGGGATCGAGCCACACATTGGGCTCTCTGCTCGGTGGGGAGCCTGCTTCCTCCTCTCCGCCTGCCTCTCTGCCTACTTGTGATCTCTGTCAAATAAATAAATAAAATCTCTTAAAAAAAAAAAGAATAAACGTAATAGAGAGCCCTTTTCCATCTTGTTTGATGTGGTCTCTCTGACATCTGAAACTGGCCTGACAGATTGTGGACAATCAAGAAGTGCTTTAAAAAAATGTAAATAAAGAAGGAACACACATGTCCAGGCAATATTTAAGCTCTTCAGTGGACACCTGTTGACTTGTTCCAGATTTCTCTGTTCTGTGGTTTTTCAGTCCCCCTGCTGCTTCCCTTTATTCCTTACTGCTACACACAGATACCAGGCAGGCCTTTTGGCACTGGGATCTGTCCTATCTGTTCTTGGGATTCAAGGGGACATACCCTGTCTCCTGGTTTTGTTCTAACCATTGTCTATGTGTTTCCAGCTTTGCAATCTAACTGCCCCATGTTTGTAAGAGGATTGTAAAAAGATAACCAACTATGCCTTCCAGACTGCTGACCACCTACCCAGAATTTGCCCTAACTATAATTTTTAAACATTTTCAAAATAACTCAGTGGCAAGCATGCCTTTTAACAAATCAAGAAAACAGAGTTGTTATACCTTCTTAGGGCCGAGCCTCTGACTAACCAGAAGCCCAGAATAGCCAATGTAGCACAATTACCATCTGTTAGATGAGTGAAAATACAGGCAGACAGGGTGTGACTTGAACCATGGCATTAATACACAGACTCTGAAGTAGGACACAGCTCCAAGTATATGCATAGGAAGCTTACCTTTCCCATCATCAGTATGGTACATCTTACCTGCAAATTCTGCCCATAGAATAAAACATTCCATCAAAATACAAGGCAGAGATTCTAGTAATTCCTCTGTATCCCTGCCAGTTTGCATCAATACACAGATGTCCCCGTGACATGCTCTACCCCTCAGCCATCAGGACTAAAAATAGTTCTTAGCTACAACCGCTACAGGGTGAAGACTTTGACTTTGACATAATTTATCAGATTGAGCTATATCTCTTCCCCCTTTTCCTAACTTTCAATGATGCTCTGAACTCTTCTGCACAAAATTGAATCTGACAATTGCAAACCAAAGAGATTTAAGGGAACAAATGGTCTCCAAGCTTTCCTTCAAGCCCAATTACACAGACTTAATGTGCCTTTAGCTCAGCTGTGAGCTAGGGAGAGCACACCCAAGGTACGGAGAAAATTGAAATGCTTCAACAAAGGTGATGGAATGGAATGGTTTCACTTTTCTCTAAATATTTGGGGGCTTTTCCTCTGTTTTAAACCAACAACCAGCCATTCCCTCATGTGATGTGGCCTCTGGTATGGAGATGAAATATTTCTAGAGAGAAGTTCTTTAAGAACTAAAAATGGTAGAAATAAATCAGTAGTAGCTGGTGCTTCCACCTACTCCTACAGAAGTAGGAGACCATGGAATGATCTGACTGCAGAAACAGATGAATGATTCTATTGAGGAATTTTGTTCTAAAGGGGAATATAAAAATGGAGTGATAGATAGAAATTTCAGATAATTTTTCTAAAAGGAAAAAAAATGGAACATGCATGTGGGTGACGGAGAAAGGTAAAACCAATGATTTGGGAGAGAGGGAAGAGTTGTGAGAGCAAGCAAGAAAGCATGGCACTTTGCTCACTAAGTGGAGGGTTTGACCCTATGTCCCTGGCAGGAGCACTAACAGTCCAGAGAAAAGGGAATAAAGACAGAGACCACGGGTGCAGAGGCAGGGTCGGTAGTGTGATGGTGGGGACGAGGGGGCATCCTATTCTGATGGCTTCTCTTTTCTTCATGAATCAAGACTATCAGCTACAAGTGAAAATGAGACAGAAGAGAAGATACGGAACAGTTACCTAAGCCAACAAGAGACCAAACGGACTTAGGAAATAGGACCAGGCTACTCAGGCGCTCAAAGGGCTCCTGAGTGGTTTGTGGTCATGGATAGAAAGGGAAACCAGCTAACACAGTGGTATGTTTTCTCCAGCCATTTTAGCTGGGCAAGTAGAGGCAATGAGTGAGTTAAGAGTTGAATGTAATCAGGGCTAAACTTTGACCAAGTGAAGAGAAGAGGAGAAAAGGGCAATTGTGTGCCAAGTGGAGACAAGAGAGTAGCTATCATAATGGAGACGAGAACCTAAGCTGGAACTTAAAGGTAAAGACACGAAGGAGACGAGGAATGGTGGGAACGTGGTAGCATCAATGGATTCCAGGTCACAGAGGGACTGAAAAAATATTGAAATGGAGCCACTAGAGGGAAAAGGGCTCTCAAGAAAGTATCCTTGCTGCCACATAGGACTTTAATATTAGCATAAATGGAGAAGCAAGGGGTCAAGGATATACAGTGGAGATAGTCCCCAGTTGCTTGAGTCTGCCATGGGAACAGACATCTCAGACTGGAGTGGTCTGAGGGAAAGAAAACTGTCCCATAAGGAAGACATTGGAAAGGACAAAGGAGACTCCTAGCTATAAACATATACCTGAAAAAAACATTTTCTCCTGTAATATTGTAGATATAAAAAAAGATAACAAGAAATAAAAACATTCTTGAAACAGGATTTCTTGTGGCAGTCATGACAATGACCCATATCCTGGAGCCTTCCTGTCTCCCTTAACATTCATAGAAACAAAGACCGCTACTGTTGAAAAGCTCCTTTGGAGTCTTCTAGCCAGACCCATTTTACAGATGTGTAAATAAGACCCAAACAGGTGGGAAGGGGGGGGAAAAGCCACATTAAAGCCACATAGTTCTAACAGAGGCATCTTGACTCAGTTTTCTGTCTTTATATCAACTGACCCATATGAAACTGGTATTTTATAGGCCAAAAGAAGCTGAATATTGCTACATTCATATCATTCAACCTAATGTACTCCAGAGTTCTCTCCATGATAGCAGTGTCAATAATAAGCAGGTATCAATAATTTTATTAAATTAACTATTGCTGATCCCTAATTCTCTAAATTTTGTCAAGAAAGTATTTGCAGGAACTAAAGTGAAGCTAACAGCAAAGAATCTTTTAAAAGTGAAGTTACTGTTAGTAAGGAGATGACAAAAATCCAGAAGTCACAGAGAAGAGCAGCCATCTGGGGCTGTGACTAAGAGATTACTAGTGTCTCTAAGAACTTAATTAAGGTGAGCTGGGAGAAGTGTAATTGGATTAGGATTATGAATCTAATGCTTATGGCTGAGCAACTGCCTGGTTAGCAGGAAGAGAGTGGTCAGCAAGGGGTCTACAGTAAAAGTAGAAAAACAGAATCAGATTCCACACAGAGGGTTTTGTCGGAGTCTCCCAGACCTTCCCCATGGAAGAACAGCCCCACTTGGGCATGGAGGCCATTGCTCTACAGAGCTCAAGGATACCAGCCAAGAAGCTCATGTTGCCAACTCTGAAAGCCCCAATCTCTTTGAGAAGATAACCTGGCCTCTCACCAGGACACAACCACAAGGAGAGGCTGCCATCATCAGATCACACATTTGGGATTCCTGGTGGTTATGTTTCTCACTGAATATTAATAAAGTAGCACTATCACTTTCCATACATTAGTCTCTGTTCTTGATAAATGTGGTTTGTCGTGCACTGGTGCTTGAGAAGTAATAAAGCTCAGTTTCCATGCATATCCACTGGGCCCACACAGAGGGCACCAGCAGAGACTTTCCTCACATGCCAAGGTGTTCTTGCTTCCCTTGGTTAGAGGGTCAAGAAGGTGGTGCTCAGCGAATATGCGAGGCCAGCTGGATATGCCAGGGGGTTAATAGCCCAAGAGCAACCCACAAGCCAATCAAGTGTTGTTAATATCCCAACTTCATCCCCCTTTGGTGGGAAAATTCAGGTATACCCTACACTGTCTCCTCAAGGGTCTTCAGGGAAAACTCAAACTAAGATAGGCAAGTCCGCATACTGAAAAAGCAGATTTCTCACCCTTCAAAATTAAAAAAGGGCACTGGTGAATTCAACAAGGCATGGAAGGCCACCCATGAGGACCTGTCTGGAAGACAAGCTGGCTTTGCCCAAAGAACTACACCATGGAACAAAAAGAGATGCATCTTGTTCTTGTATTTTTTCCTCTTTAAACTCTACATTAGCAATAGACAGTGCATGTTATTCATGTAAATTATAGGTTACTGCTTTCTCCCATTTGGTTAGAGGTCACATTTCTCATGATTGGTCTTATGAATGAAGAAGAGAAGCCCAAAGCCTGAGTATTACACATTGAGTTAATGGAGCTAAGGAATATGCCAAAAGGAACAGAGAAAGAAAGAAAAAAAAAGCATGTGGGAAGCAAAGGCAGAAGGTAGGAAAGAGCCAAGTTAGTGGACACCAGAGGGGACAATGAAGATGTTAACATTCTCACAGCCACCACCATAATAACAGACAGCAGAGCTGGAGCCCTGAGGTAGCTGTAGTTATGGGCTTTGAAAGCTTGACTCTCACTATAACACGTTTTACTATTTTATTCTCGCATTGCCAGCACTAGGTAGCTACAGCTGGTGTCCACCTTGCAGGTGAAGGAAACAAGGCTTGAGGTTAAGTGCCAGGTAAACAACAGGTAAGCAGTCGAGTTAGCAGGTGTGGCCAGGGAGTTTGAGTCCTCAGTGTGTGCTCTGCAACAACTCTTTTTCTAGTGCTCTTTTCTCTCTCCTGACAAAGTGAGGGACAGCAAGAGAAAGGTTTCAGAAGGTTCTGAGAAGCAGGGGTGGGAAGAAGAGAGAGGAGAGCCACAAAGCAAAGCAGGATGTGGGGTCACCTACTTACTCTGGCAAATGTTGAGGCCATCCCAGTCTGGAAGTGACAACAGGCTGGAGACCTGCCCTGGAGTGGGACCATCACCAGCATCTGGTGGCAACACTTCCAACTAGTAGAGCTTGGGGGAAGAGGCAAACAAAGACAGCCCAACGTTTCTCTTGTGAAACTACAGCACAGGCTGTAGAAGATGGAGAAGATGGGATTATGTATGTAACCTAAGTAGGAGAGATTGTGGAGACCATTGCATACCCACCAGAATGCCTAAAAGTGGAACAGTCAACATCAAATATTAGGAGCATGTGGAGCAACTGGACAGCTCCTACCCTGCTGGGTGTAGGGGTGGAGGTGGGGAAAGCTTAAAATGGTACAACCACTTTTAATAATGGCTTGGCTGTTCCTTCTCAATTTAAACACCAACCTTATTACCCACCAATCACATTCCTTAGTATTTACCCAAAAGAAAAGATATGCAAAATAGTTCATAGAGGCTTTATTCATAATAGCAAAAAAAATCAGAAACAACTCAACTGTTCAACAGATGAACAGATCAACAAACTGGTATACCCACATATTGGGATTTTTTTTTTTCAAAGAAAAAAGGAAAGAACTACTGATAATATGCAACAATGGACCTCAGAGGTATAGTAACAGGTGTGGCAGTACACACTTTCTAGATCAGGCTAAAGTAAGGGATGACAGAAATCCAATCAGGGGTTACCTTGGGGGTTGGGGTGAATGACTAGAAAGGGGCATAAAGAATATTTTAGGGTGACACAAATGTTCTGTCTTGATTGGAGTGTGGGTTGTATGTATCTATACATTTGTGAAAACTCATAGAACCATAATATTTAGATGTGTGCCTTTCATTAATGTAAATTACAGCTAGAACAGCATCAGTAGACTCATTCATATGTTGACAAGTTTCAGGACAGCGTGGGTGAAGTCGTTGTAGTCTGGGATTCCATCAAAGTTGTTGAGCACCACTCTTCCATGCACAGGGTCCCATGGCCTCCTTTCCCCTCCACTAAATAATTTCCCAAATTCATCCTACTCTACTTTCACACATGAGTAAATGATGTAACTACAGATGAATCCTTTGATTTTTCCTTCAGGTTCAAGTATTACCACATTCATTTCTTTCAGACAGAATAACGGGTCTGAATTACAGCTATGTTCCCTTTACTAAAAAACTGTTCAACGTTTGTTGTACAGATTGGAATTCTCTTGCAGGCACATAATAGGTGGAGATTATGCATTCATATTAAAGTTCCTCCAGTGTAATGTAAATTGATTTTTCTTCAAAAGACTGAACATTCAGTCATTCATCGTGAGGAGAGTTATATTTAAAATTCTGCGACGACGTGGATGGAACTAGAGGGTATCATGCTTAGCGAAATAAGTCAATCGGAGAAAGACAACTATCATATGATCTCCCTGATATGAGGGAGAGGAGATGCAACATGGGGGGTTAAGGGGGTAGGAGAAGAGTAAATGAAACAAGATGGGATTGGGAGGGAGACAAACCATAAGTGACTCTTAATCTCACAAAACAAACTGAGGGTTGATGGAGGGAGGGGGGTTGGGAGAGGGAGGGTGGGATTATGGACATTGGGGAGGGTATGTGCTATGGTGAGTGCTGTGAAGTGTGTAAACCTGGCGATTCACAGACCTGTACCCCTGGGGATAAAAATATATCATATGTTTATAAAAAATAAAATTAAAAAAAAAAATTCTGACCTTACTAGTAAAGAAATGGTTACTGTTGAGAAATGGGAAAAATGGAAAGATGGGTAGGGGGGGAATCGGGTAAGCTAACATTTGAATAACATTTGAATGCTCACTTTGCACTGAACACTTAAGCATATGCTTTGCATATGCAATCTCATTTCAGCCTCATAGTACCCCTGTGAAACAGGTGTTAATAGAACATAATGGGCATGATAAAACTGAGGCTCATAGAAATTAATATGTTCAAAGTTCAGAGCCAATAAAAGGTGGAGGCAGAATTTCATCTTTGGTCTACACAACTCCACAGCCTACATTTTTACTGACTAGGAGGACATGCACCCATTTACTCATTCAAAAGATGTTTATCTCCATACATCCTTGGTTTGCTCTGGGAGAAAGCACACTCTAGCAGCCTTATAGAGAGGCCCATGTAGTGAGGAACAGGGACCTCTTGATGATAGCCATGGCAGTGAGCTTGAAGGCAGACCCCCAAATCCCAGACAATATCTTCAGATGGGACTGTAGCCCTGAGCACTCAGACTCCAATCTAAAGAGGAGCCCAGACCAGAGTCATCCAATTAAGTTGCTCCTGAATTCCTGATCCACAGAAACCATGAGATGAGAAATATTTGTTGATTTAAAGCATTAAGTTTGGGGGCAATTTGTCATGCAGTAATTAAATGGACAAATAAAGATACATTCATTACAAGTACAGAGAATAAGATGAGCTGGGAAGAAAAAAAAAAACAAAGGGCTGAAAGAAATGGAAAGGTGCCATCTGCTACTTTAGGTACAATGGACATGGGAGGCATCTCTGTGGGTTTCATATTTCACTGGAGACATAAAGGATGAGAAAAGAGAAGTGCTCATTGGATTTGACAGCATGAAGATAGCTGGTTCCCTTGACAAGATCAGTTATAGTAACTGGAAGCCAAGGCCCAAGTAGAGTAAAATAAAGAGTAAATGGATAGAAAGAAGTAGAACTGTATGCATAAGTCTTCTGAAATTTCAGGGAGGAAGGACAAAAGAAATGGCAGGAAGCTAGAATGGAAGAGGATGGCCATTGCTAGTGGTGGTATCTCACTGTTGCATTTTTGAGATGAGTGGTACCAGTGTATATGTATAGTGTGAGGAGAAAAGCCCAGTGGAAAGGGACGAAATGACCAAGCTGAGGACGTACAATCTGGAGCACAAATTATGGGATCAAGAAGGAATGGCATTTCTTTCATCACAACAAGGCCTGAGAAGGCTGAGCATTAGGGTAAGTTTTCTGTGAAGCTCTGTGTATATGGAGATGAATTGGAAACAATAGGGCTATTGTTTTTATTAGTAGGGCAAAATTCCTCTGACAATGTGTATTAATTTTTAAGTCTAAAACTTTTAATTAAAATATTAACCAAAAGAACTATAAACGGGTTAATTTTTAATTTACCGATTTGGGGTTTTATGTCTTTCTTAACATCTCCCATGCCTCTGGAGTGTAATTTACCATAATCCTGAACAAGTTCTCCAACATTGTTTTTTTGTTTTTGTTTTTTTTTAAGTAATCTCTACACCCAACGGGGAGCTCAAATTCAACCCCAAATCAAGTGTTGCATGCTCTGCCAACGGAGCCAGCCAGGTGCTCCTCCAATGTTATTTTACAATACTATCTATCTATTTATTTATTTATTTACACTTAGTTCTTTGACTTTTATCCTAGCATACACAATGGAGCATAGATGATCTTTCTACTTGGTCCCATTTATTAGATTGTTCACCCTCTCTACACTAAATGGAAATGCTACCCATGCTAAATTCTCATATAAACATGAATCCATTTCTGCACTACCTATATTTTCCCACTGATCTATTTGTCTATTTCTGGGTCTAGACCATATTTTTTCTATTGTGAAATACAAAGTAACACAGAAAAAGGGGAATCCATATATATGTACAGTTTAATGAATAGTACAAAGTGAACTTCCAGGTAAGAATTTACACACACATATTTTAGATAATATATGTATCCCTAAACAATAAAGTTTATTTAGACTTCCCCTTAAAAACTTGGTATCTGGCTGCATAAACCTTGTGCACTATTCTTTTTTTTCACCTTTTTCCTTTGTTTTGTTTTGGGAGCATTTTCTTTTGCGGATAAATTCTGGAATTAGATTTTACAGTTCATAAAATACATTAGCATTTTGGTTAGTACTGCATTCAATTAATAGATTTTAATTCTTCCTGTCAGTTCTAAGAACTTGATATTAGTGGGGAAAGGGATGCCAATCCCTCCCTTATATATTTTCCCACTTTTGTATATTTATATTTAAACACATATACACCCACCTTTATGTATTTTAATTATGTTTATGCTACATTTAATACTTCAGATGAAATTATAGCCCCTTAAAGTCATTCCACTATTAAAACTAAAAACACTTAAATAGTGTTATTAGAAGATCATCTACTGAAGACCTCTGTTTTCAATTAGCAGCAAAGAGGAAACGTATCAATACACCTTAACAAAAATATGTTCTTTTATTAATAGCTCAAAGAACAAAAAAAGCATAAATTCTATATAAAACAATATGTAAGAATTTGTACTGAATATCCATTTCCAATACATACTTTCTATAATAAAATGCATGTTTGAACATACTAAATTCTCAAGAGCAACATTTCTAAGAGACCCTCTCGTGGAGCTACCGATACCAACAGGAAAGTTTTCTGCACAGCCTGGAGACCAGGCCAAAGTACGAAAATCAATTTTCTAGACTCATGGGGAAAAGGGAGCTCCTAGTGAGTTGCTATCAGTGTGGGACAAAATCAGATGAAAAATACACATTAAATAACCCTCTAAAACTCTCTTCACCACTAGTTCATTTTTCCCAAACACTAAATCACATCAGGAAAATCATGGACAGAAGCAGAAAAAAATGGGATATAACAGGGCGCAATTTTTTTTTTTAAAGTTTGTTTTTTTTTTTTATTTGACAGATCACAAGTAGGCAGAGAGGCAGGCAGAGAGAGACAGGAGAGGAGGCAGGCTCCCTGCTGAGCAGAGAGCCCGATGCGGACTCGATCCCAGGACCCTGAGATCATGACCTGAGCCGAAGGCAGAGGCTTTAACCCACTGAGCCACCCAGGCGCCCCAACAGGGTGCAATTTAGAAAGTTAGGCCAATATTTACCAAAAATGGGGAAAAAAAATAACTTCATGCCTCTTCAGCTTTGATATTCAAAGCAACATTTACTTATTCTGTTACTAACTCTATTTCCAGTTTGAATATAAAATATTCTCTCAGTCAAAAGCAAATGTTATCCTGGTCCTAGAGGATGCAGAGACATTTATGCCCATATACCTCCTCAGTCAAATACAATTGGGCATATCCACCAATATAATCTACGTTTACTTAGAACCGTATTTGCATTAATGCTAATCTGTACTTTAAATACTAGAAAGATTAATTTCTGTATTTCAGTTAAAATCTGTATCTATAACTACTCATCTTCGTTGCTTTCTTTCCACATCCCTTCTATCGTGTAGTTCACGCATAACCCCTTGGAGACTGTTCCTCTAAACCATACAAACATTGTACAGTACCTTCCTTTGAACAAGCCTTTCTCTATGCTATAACCATTTGAATGTTAAGCAGATAGAGATCTAACTTCCTAAGAGTGTGTTCTATCCATGTGCCATGTGCTTTAAAGGTTATAATCATATAGTAAGTTATGACTTCATCTTCTCATCAATCACATAACCCTAATGTGCTTGTTCCTTTATTTATCTGGCTATTATCACGATGATGATTATTTTTCCTCTATTGTCAGAGGTCTCAGCCTTCGTCTTTCTCATGAAATGGACAGTGCCTGTTACAGCATCCTCGGCAATAAAGAAAAATATAATAGACAATAGACACATTGTCCATGTGAATTTTAAGTCGGCAGCTATCATGGATACAAATATTGCTGTATCATTTTTGTGGGGTGAAAGACCTCCTTTTCAGAGTATTAAATCTTAACTGGCTACATTTCTAAACAGATCCCATCACTAACTCAATTCTGGATTTGAGGAACAGAAGTGGGCAGGCCTGGAAGAAAGGTACATGGAATCCTTCATGAACTTACCACTGTTAAAAATGACAGTCCAGGGGCACCTGGGTGGCTCAGTGGGTTAAGCCTCTGCCTCAGCCCAGGTCGTAATCCCAGGGTCCTGGGATTGAGCCCCGCATCAGGGTCTTTGCTCAGCAGGGAGCCTGCTTCCCTTCCTCTCTACCTGCCTCTCTGCCTACTTGTGATCTCTGTCAAGTGAATAAATACATCTTTTTTAAAAAATGACAGTCTAAAGGTATCAAAAAATGGAAGGAGACATTTTAGAAAAGTTTTTGTGGGACAGGCCTAAATGTGACAGCACCCCCAGAGAAGGCTATCTGATCAGGAGAGTACTGTTCAGAGGATGCTGCCTTTGCTTGTTCCAGAGCCTCAAGGAGCAAGTTTAAGTTAGGGCAGATATTGCGCATTGTATTTGCTGAAATCAGGACATACCAATCTAAGGAGTATCAAGACCAGACCTCTTTCCCAGTACAGGGACTTCTTTTTTTAATGAACATATAATGTATTATTTGTTTCAGGGGTACAGATCTGTGAATCATCAGGCTTACACACTTCACAGCACTCACCACAGCACATACCCTCCCCAATGTCCATCCCCCAGCCACCCTATCTCTCCCCCAACCCTCCCCTCCAGCAACCCTCAGTCTGTTTCCTGAGATTATGAGTCTCTTGGGGC
Organism: Enhydra lutris kenyoni; assembly: GCF_002288905.1. NCBI lineage: Eukaryota > Metazoa > Chordata > Mammalia > Carnivora > Mustelidae > Enhydra > Enhydra lutris. Next base: position 35,139,242 of record NW_019154090.1, read on the forward strand.
GCCTGGGTGGCTCAGTGGGTTAAGCTTCTGCCTTCAGGTCATGATCTCAGGGTCCTGGGATCAAGCCCCACATCGGGCTCTCTGCTCAGCAGGGAGCCTGCTTCCTCCTCTCTCTCTCTGCCTGTGTCTCTGCCTACTTGTGATCTCTATCAAATAAATAAATAAAATCTTAAAAAAAAAAAAAAGAGCCTCTTATGGTTTGTCTCCCTCCTCAGTCCCATCTTGTTTCATTTTTCCCTCTCTTCCCCCTATGACCCCCAACCCTGCCTCTCAAATTCCTTGTATTAGAGAGATCCTATGATAATTGTCTTTCTCACAGGGACTTTTAATATCCAACATTCTCCTCAACATCTTTTGGATCACTTGCCATCAGGCGTCTGAGAGAAAACTCAAATCCAGCATGTCCAAACCTGGACTCCTGATCTTTTCTCCCAAACTCATTCTACCCACAACTGTCCTTACTGAGGTGAGGTTTCAGACACCATCAGTTGGGAATCTTACCATTATCCTAGGAGGACACATAAAACTAGGACATGGCACTGATTTTAAGATACCTCTGGGTTTTAGGGCTGTTAAAATGTGAAAGGTTAAGTACTCTGGAATTAACGACATATGGGTGGCAGGCAGTTCTTTGAGAGTATCTTCCCTCGCCTCTTACACAAAACATGCAGCAGCAATGACAGGACAGGAGCCACTGGAGACTCCAACTTCGGATTCCCGTCCTCATTCATTCGTGAAACAAGGCTTTCCTGGGAATTTACTCTTCACCAGGCATTACGGGTATAGAAATGAGGACATAGCATCTGCTCCGAGAGGAATCTGAGTCCAGTAGGAAGCCTGACTATAAATCTGAGATTGAATTACAGTGTGTTCAGGGCTATGATGATTATGCCATCTCAGAGGAGATCCCCCACCATCATCAAACACATACACACCTCCAAAACTAGAGAGTATGCAGAGTTGTGTTGTTTTTTCCTTTTCCCAAACTGCAAAATGGAACAAGTTATGGTACTAACATAGCACCAATTAACATACCGGCTAAAGTATCATTAGACATACGTACACATATTTATAGTTATTCCAAGTCCATATACATGCTTGTTCCCACCCCATCTTGATGTATGAACTCAGGCACTCTTTCCATTTCTGTCTCTACACATTGTGTGACATTCTGAACTTCCGTTTTATCAGTTTTAAGCAAGATGCCAGAAAGGCTGAGCTATAATCAATTCTCAAGAAGGTTATCTTTACCCACAGAAAAGGAGTCTATTTTGTTTCTCCCACCAGGCTATGTTACAGAACATTGCATTAAAATAGAGACTAAGGATATTTGTTTCACAAGTCAAAAAACATCACATATGAGTCTCTAAATCAAGTCTGAGTTTATGAACTCTGGGACTTAATTTTTAATTCACAACACAATGTGAACTCTACGTCAGGAAGAAGAGTTAGAAATATTCTAATGCTTGGGTCTCCTTTAACAGGATGCACTTGAAGACCCTGAAGACCAGAAGAGCTTTCATCTCCTCAACAGATTTAATCATGCTAAGAATCTTCCACCTGTAAAATTCTTCTTACTGTCCCAATTGCCGATCAATTCCTGAATCAAGTTTTTCATCATGTAGGACTCTGACAAGATATGGGATACATCAGTCAACTACAATTCGACAGTGAAATAGTTTGAGTCATAAATAGCAGCTGTCAGTATCCTCTCAACAACCTATGACACGACCGACCACAAGATTGTCAGGTAACATAAAGAATATAGATAATAAGGGTTTTTACTGGCCTAAACTTCCATTAAAAGGACTATTTCTGATGTTCTATTTCCATAGTATGACACAGTAACTTGTTTAATTTTTGGCTTTGGGGCTACCACTGCTGAGATACAGGATAGGGGATGGGAGAGTGGCTTCCAAGATGAGAGGGGGCTAGAAATAAATTCAGTTTGGGGTGTATTTTTAAGATCTCACCCAGATGGAAACAAGATGGAAACACAGCTTTGTTGCCCAGGGAAGAGGATGGAGTTAGAGGGACAGACCGGATGACAAGTGTTGTGGAGATGACGGAGAGCCCCGAGGCTGGACATGATAGCAGAGGGAGATGGGAGCTTATGGAAAAAGGCAGAGAAAAATCTCCTCAAAGAGAATGAAGAAAACCACAAGGGAATGGTAAGCGGGGAGAGCTGAGAAGGAGTGATGGAGAACCTTCAGAAGTCTGGTGGATGAAGGCTTGAAATATTTTGTTGGGTTTGGGGCAGTTTTTTGCTCTCAGGAAGAATTCAGCCATTGATGGAGTCACAGGTGGATACCTAGGTGAAAGGCAGATAAGAAAAACATTTGCCTGAGCCTGAACAGAAGACGGGACTATGCATGAGCACTTCAAGATGTTTGGAGGAAAATCTCTCCAAGATTCCAGTTGCTTGAGAGGAAAGGCAAGTTGCAGGAAGACCTGATGGGATATGTGGGTTGAAGACGAGAGGGCAAGAAAGACATACTTTGAATATACCGGTAAAACACAGGGCCCACTGGGAGATGCCAAGTCCAAGATCATGTAGGTGAGGTCAGAGCTCAGGGTTTGCAGTAAATTTGATGTTAATACAAGAGCGCCAAGGTGGGTGGGGCGGGTGGGTGGAAGCAGAGACATGAACCACAGATGGACTGCATCCACGGTCAAGTGAAAGGCAGGACCATAAGCAAAAAGCAAGGAGGAAACAAGACCTCTAGCCAACCATCGTGTGGCATCTGACAATCCTCTTCAGCTAAACCCTCTCACTGTTTACAAATGAGTAAAGGGAACAGATTGGTCCAATGCATGTTAAATTGAACTATATGTGTTTCAGTTTCGAGTGAAAAACGTTCTCCTTATTTTAATATAATAGTCCCTTTCTTGGGTATCTGGATGTCTCAGTTGGTTAAGCAGCTGCCTTTAGCTCAGGTCTGTTCCCAGAGCCCTGGGATCAAGCCCCACATCATGCTCCTTGCTGGGCAGGGAGCCTGCTTCTCCTCTGCCTGCCACTCCCCCTGCTTGTGCTTCTGCTCTCTCCCTCCCTCTGTCAAATAAATAAATAAAATCTTGAAAAAAAATACTCCCTTTCCAATAAGTGCAGTTCCTCTTCATATTATATTAGATTCCCTTTTACTTACATTTTATCTTCCAGCTTTCAAAACACCTCTATCAACTTATATGTACCTTTAACTAAATATCATAATCCTTAAATGTTTCGGGACACCTGGGTGGCTCAGTGGGTTAAAGCCTCTGCCTTTGGCTCAGGTCATGATCCCAGGGTCCTGGGATCGAGCCCCGCATCGGGCTCTCTGCTCAGCAGGGAGGCTGCTTACACCTCTCTCTCTCTATCTGCCTGCCTCTCTGCCTACTTGTGATCTCTGCTGTCAAATAAATAAATAAAATCTTAAAAAAAAAATGTTTCTCCAGTCTGTATCCTTATGATTATGAGACATCCTGACCTTAATCAAGTATTCTAGGAAAGGATGTAAAAAATGCATCCATAACTATTAAACAGATTGAAACCATTTTTCTCCTCAAAGTTGACAAATTAACATGTAACTATTTGCACCATTTAAATTATCTCCATGCCTTAGAATGCTTATACAAGACATGTACCATTACAACAACAGACCGCGAACAAACAAAAAGTTTGGTGACGAATGACAGTGAAGAATTTTAATGTTCAGCTTCAAAATGGCTGTGATAAAATGTGCTAGCTCAACCAAAAAAAAAAAAAAAAAAGAAAAATCACAGCATCTGTTCTGTCAACTTTCCAAGTTATCAAATTCCTTCCCAGTCTTTCCATCTCCCTCTGAATACATCTTGGAAAATTATCCAGGCTCCAAGTAAAGATAAAATATCCTCTTCAGATATGGAAATTTGAAAATGTTTCATTTTCTATAGAATTGCTCCACAACTAAGAGGACATAAGATTGCCATCTTGGGGGAGGGAGAGGGGAGTCCAAGGAGGAGGAGAGAAAAGTGCATGAATCAGTAAAAACCTTCTACCAGTACCTTTGAGAAAGTTGTGGAGATCAACAAAACCTGGGCTAATTTCATCACGTGTTCTTGCTAGCCAGCGTAGGTCCAGTAATGTCAAAACAAACACGTAAGACATTGTTAGAGAAAGTAACAACTGTATAGGAAGGTGTCAAAATTTCCAAAGAGGAATGTTTTGGGTAGCCTCAAGGTCAGAGAGACAGGGTCCTAAAATGGACTGTCCCACACCCTCTGAGCCACTGGGCCTGTCAGTTGGACTGACCAATCCACAAGAAGCACAGGTCCCAGGGACATCCCACTTCCCATTTGTCCATCCTCCATTGTGAGTATAGAGGCCTCTTTCCTGAAGCTTGGCATACCATGGTTGAAAGACAGCTGACCTGATTCCAGGCACCACTGCCCTATTCCAGCCAGAGGAAGAAAAGAGAAGGCAAAAGACAGAATTGGAAGGTATGCCCAGTGAGTCTCCTTCTTTTTAAAAGGTTTCTCCAGATGCCCTTTCAACAATTTCAGATCGCCATGCCTGACTGGAAGGGTTAAGAAACCGAGTATTTTTTTTTTAAGATTTTATTTATTTATTTGAGAGAGAGAGAGAGAGAGAGAGAGAGAGCACAAGCAGGGGGAGGGGCAGAGGGAGAAGCAGGCTCCCCGGTGAGCAGGGAGACCGATGTGGGGGCTCAATCCCAGGATTCCGGGATCATGACCTGAGCCGAAGGCAGACACCAAATGACTGAGCCACCCAGGTGTCCCAAGAAATTGAGTACTTGAGCTTTGTGACTTTGAGAAAGAAGGGCAAGCAAAGAAGATGTGGGCTGTCCATTAGTTTAAGGTTCCCATCCCGCAGGATCTTCCAGGTGGAACAAAGGAAGTGTTCAGTGACCACTTCCATGTGGTGCCATGGTCTGTCTCCTTGCTGGGACCCATGCATGCCACATCCATCCTCGCCCTGGCCTCGTCTCATTTTGTGTCCTGCTTTTGTAGTTCAGTAGAGCAAGCACTTTCCGCTCTGTTGAAACCCTACTCATTCTTTAAAGATTTTTTTTTTTCATTGCAGTATATCGGGGCGCCTGGGTGGCCCAGTCGGTTCAGTGTCGGAATCTTGGTTTCGGCTTAGGTCATGATGTCAGGGTCCTGGGTCTAACTTAAACTCTAACGTCCCCATTTCATCGTGTACCAAACAGACCAACTGATGCCTATTCTGCAGGATTGTGGGAAGGACTTGCATGCACACAGAACGGCGTACAGTGTTCGTCTCCAGTGCTGCGCTGGTAAATGCTTAATAACAGGCTCTCCAGGAAAAAGAAAAAAAAAAAGTTCCCGATGCTACCAAATACAGATGTGCAGCAACACACCATTATGTAGTCTTCCCCTGTACATGCCACAGACGTGGAAACTGCAAGAATAGTTGCACATAGTAAAATAATGAGGAAGTGGCGAGGTTTTAAGTGTTACTTTTTAAGGTAAATGTCATTGTATGTTTACATGGTTTGTATTAGCGGCTGAAAACGAGTTGGCTCTGTGGTATCATTGTGTGCATACAAACACCCCTGGAGAAACCAAAGCCCAGGCTATTTACAGAAATGAAAAACTACAGTATTTTCTTCATTTTCTCTAAACAGACGTAAAGTAAAGGAAACACTGATTTTGTTGAATGTGATCTTGTACCAGTGATGTATCAGCAGGTTTAATCACGGAGCTATGGCCTCCGCTCCAAAGCTAAGGCACAGAAACTCTGGGACATGTTATACTCAGAATTACAGAGGAATCTCCAGCAAGGAAGTGCTGAACATGTGTCTCCAATAAAAAAGCAGGGATCACAGGTTAGCCTTTCATAGCAGGAGATACCGAGTCTCTTCACTGAAACCACATGCTGACAGATCCCCCCAAAACTTGTCAGGACACGTTACAGACCCCGACAGGCTTTTTTTTTTTTTTTTAACTTTCTATTTAAATTCAATTTAATTAACATATATGGTATTACTAGCTTCAGAAGTAGGATTCAGTGATTTGTCAGTTGCAATACAATACCCAGTGCCCTCCTCAGTGCCCATCACCCGGTTACCCCATCCCTCCAACCCACCTCCCCTCCAGCAACCCTCAGTTTATTTTCTATAGTCTCTTATGGTTTGCCTCCCGCTCTCAGTTTTTAGCTTATTTTTCCTTCCCTTCCCCTATGTTCATCTGCTTTGTTTCTTAAATTCCTTGTGAAAGAGACAAGCCTTAAATCAAGGTACGAGTGCAGTCCTTCCACACCGCCATCCAAACGCCAAACCATCAACCTGCTCCAGCTGTGGTGAAATCCCAGTGGAGGGGGAGGGGGGGAATAGGATCAAAACAGGGGAGAGAAGCCTTAAGAGCTGGCCCCGGATGTGAGAACCAAGAGAACGCTGACACTCCTGCAGTCAAAGGTACATTAGGCAGATGCAGCACACAGATAAACATGGCTATTACCCGGCAAAAAAACCAAGCATCATACTGACCATCCTGTCTTCGTATTCTCTGCTCATATCTAAGCCACTGACATGCTTTTATCTCTATGGAAATTAGGTATTTGGACCAATTTATGCATGACTCCATCCATCACTTCAAGTCCCCCTGCCTTCTTCATGTGATACAAACCAAACAGGTTCCAAGATTCAGCATAATCCTAGGGTTGTCCCATCTCCACAAAGCAAACAGAGGAGCAGTTAAACCCAAGTGTAAAACTTACCTTGAGCCAGGCAGCAAGGGGACACAGCCAGGCCAGTGAATGTCAGGTGTTAGAGCTTCCAGTTGGCATCAAACACAAACTTAGGATGTATGAAGGTATTCAAGTGAATAAAGACCCAGACCCACCCTCAGAGATCTCGCCATCTACGAAGGAGCACCTGCCAGGGCATGGCCTCCAGACAGGGGATGCACCTGCCAAGGGACAGCCTCAGAATAAGGCCACCAGAAGTCCTGAAGAGCACTCCTGGCTGAGCTGTACTGGAATCCATCAGTATACAACTTGAACCAAATTAATCAATTATTTGTAGAAGTATGTGCTTCACTGCCACAAAGTCAAGCCTCTGGTCACTCAAATACATCGCATTCAAGTTCATTCAAATACTCTGAAAACTGCTGTAATCTCACTCCTTGGTGTGCTGTCTTTCTTTACAGAACACTGTAAGTGATGGAAGCTATGCCTAATTCATGACTCTTGATCCAAGCCAGTGTCCTTTATGCTTCTTCTTGCTGCCAAGGCTGCATTTCTTGCAGACGGATGGCTATCAAACTGCTCTTCCATTCAGAATACACAGCAGATACCCTCACAATCCCAGTGAAATACAAGGCTTTTAAAGGTGTCAGCATTTACCCTCTAAAGTTTAAAAACTCAAGCTAACTTTGAATTCTTCTAATAGGAGGAAGAAGAAATTTCCTTTAAGCCTTTCTTTTCTGTTTTTCATTAAACACCACTTAAATGAAGTTAACTCTTTTCTGGAGTTAACACTCAACGTGACTTCAAGGACAACACAAACCTGACCTCCCTGGACCAAGAAGGCTTCACCACATTTAGTGGAGGTTGCTAGCACCAGCCTGGATATGCATTCCCGGTCCCATATGTGGTGGTCTGGAGAAGACAGAGCAGATCAGGATTTCTAGGAGCAAGCAAAGGAACGGTCTCCTGAATTTCTTGCGGAGGCTCCAGGAGAGGCCAAAATAAAGCATCCCCTCTCCGTGAACCTCCAGAGACTTTCAAAGTCATTCCTGAGGACCACGTGGGTTATCATCACTCAAAACTGCCCCAGGAATGACACCAACAAGACTAAACGGCTCATTTCCCCATAAATCTTAACCACATGAGTTTGCAAAAAGATGTTGATGCAAATGAGGGAAGGAAGCAGGGCGGGGGGTAGGGGTCCTCTCCATACCCAAGATGCAAGCAAATGAATAAGCATTGGCCGCGGGAAGTAGCTGCAAGGGCTGTTAGAGAATTCACCTTCTGGAACCTTCTTCCCTACCATAGCTTTCTACCCAAACTGCAGAACAGCAATCTAGGATTGCTAACAAGCCTGCCTCTTGCTGAGGCAAAGCAAACTGTACCCTCAAAGTTCCTAATGGGTTCTGCTTCTGTGCTGGTAATTTCTGCAACCAACTGCTTTGGCTCACGTTTCTGAGATCCAAGGTGAGGGCATAGCCGTACCACACCACTATGAAGCCATAGCACTTCATGCAGTACAAATTACCAATTTGTTGTCACAGAACAACTGGAAAGAGAAGTTCCTATTTAGAGGTGAAGCATGGGAAGAGAAAGAAAAGGGAGCGAGAAACGTATTCCAGGACGTGAGGGAGAGGGAGGACAGAAAGCTTGGTGGGGGAACATTACCCATGGGGAGAATGGCGGCTAAAATAAGCCACCTGTGAAGATTTCTATTTTATAGTCTGATCTTGGATCAAAGATGAGGAAAAGGGAGAGACTCGTTCTGGAAATAAACTTCCACTACTGCACAGTTGGTCACAAATCCAATCAAGGCTAAGGGAAAAGAAGCAAAAGTTAAGGCGTCTCAACACAGAATGGGGAAGAGTGCCACCCTCTAGGACCAAGGGGAGGCTTCCAATAGGGTATGCCATGCCATCCAGGTAAAGGGATGGGCCATAGACACCACCCGTGCCCAACTCCCTTTTGTGTTATACATGGCATTTGTGGTTTTCTTCAAAACCCTGTCTGGTCAGTGCTCCACCAGATTATTTTGCTTTTCATCCCTGTATCATCAAGCTCCACACAGGTGTGGCATTCTCGGGGGACATCTCATTCTGTATCACCCCCTGCCACTGCCCCTTGACACTGCTCTTACAACAGAGTTGATTGTGATTCCCTATTGACCAAAAGCCGTGGGATCTGGTCCTCCTCTTCCTCGTCTCTCTGCAGCACTGGGAATGGGGGGGTTGCATTACCGGTCTTCCCGGACCTTCCTTCTACTGACTTTGTACTTCCTCCATGAGATCACCTTTCCAGGCCCATTTTCATTTGCCCTCCTCTTATGCAAGGGTAGCATCCAATATTTGGCATCTTTTTCTTGGTTTTCTGTCCTTGTTCTATTGTGCTGATTTGCTGTGGTTAGCCACAACTCTATCGTAGACCTCAAAAGCTTTAATTTTTTAGTCCAGATATTGCCTCTAAACCCTTGACATATAGTCCAGATTTCCTGCGTCCTGGTCCATCAGCATGCCTTTAGGCACCTCACAGTGCACACGTCTGTCTACAATTGAACTTCTTGCTAGGTCCTCGCAAAGATGTTCCATCTTCTTTTCCACGAGGAAATTCAGTGAATGTCCCACCACTCACTCAACCATCCAGAGGAAAACCTTCAATCGTCTTGGATTCCTGTCTTTCTGACACATGCCAATAAAGGCCAGGGGTGTGTGCCATTCATACCCTCCGTGTTCACCACTTCACACACACTGAGACTTCCAAATACCAGTCCTACCTCTTTCTGGGCCATCGATCGAGTCTTTTGCCCACCTGTGTAGGACTAGCTCTCCACCTGGGATTAGCCAGTACAAGCAACCCTATTTTTTTTTTTTAAGTAGTCTTCTTACCCAGCATGGAGCCCAACAAGGGGCTTGAACTCACAACCCTGTGATCAAGACCTGGGCTGAGATCAAGGGTCAGCGCTTAAGCAATGGAGTCACCCAGATGCCTCAACCCATCAATCCTTTTGAAAAAGTATACCTTCAAACAAAACACTGGTTGCTTAGACCAAACCACTCTTATAATTACTTTGCTGAAATCGCTTTCTATTCAAGGTCTATGGGCTAGAGATGCAGCAAAGAGAGTCCTTTAAGGAGGCATTTCGTGGCTGAGCCATGGGCCTCATGAAATCAACTTTCCCAGGGACCCCATCCTACTGACTGGGTCACACTTCCATGGCTTTGCTGAAGCTGCTGGCTGTACTGGTATTGTTCCTTCTCACATCATTGGTGGGTTTTGTCTTCAAGGATTTGAAGCAAGTGCTACCTTTATGAAGCTGCTTCTGTCCGCAAACCCTTCCGTTAGCAAGGTCAGGGGCATTTGGGAGGGAAGAGTATATTGCAGCTCAGAATCTCTACCATGGTATTCTTCTTCATCTGCCTAGCTCCCTCACTAGACCACAGGCACCTTGAGGGGCAGCACTGGGTTTGTTAACTATTTTGGATCCTGCCACCACACATGCTATGTGTTGTACTTATTAGAAGGATAGATTTAAAAATGAGTGAATGATTTATGAAAAGATAACATTTCTGACTGCTTTACACTGGCAGAAAAATACATGGGGAGGTGTTCAGTATTTACAGGATCCATTCTGAGTAACAAGAAAGTCACAGAATCCCAAATAACCATATCTAAGAGAGGAAAGGCAGCTTGGTAATCAGGGTGGGCAAGATCTCCGGTCCTGAGCCCTGAACTAAGAGAGTATCTTGCGTCATCAAATCACAATAGTTCTACAACAGAGCCAGGAGTCAAGTGCCTTTCAGAAGTGCTGTTGCCGTTGTCACAACCCTTAGTCTAGGAATGGCACCAGGGGTTATCTTCATGTGAATATATATCCAAGAACTGCCAGGAACCTTTTAAATGGGATGGTGATTTCTGGCAGACACATCTCTGAATACATCTCCCATTTCGTTTTCAAGAAGCCTAAGTGGAAACAATCCTTTTGAGAATACCTAATAACAGACCCCAAAGAAGCCCAAAGAAACATATTCAAATAGAGAGCTGGAGAAGATATTACCATTTCGGGGATGACTGACAACCCATTTATATTTTACTACATGTTATAGTAGTAATCCCGGCAATGCAGTATTTTCAGAAAGCGAGACTATGTGAGAGATTCGTCGGTTACAGGAGATATAATTAACCTCGGATCAAGTGGAAGTTGGCACCTGAAATCCTTCTAGGAATCAAGCAGGGTATGACTCAATCAATCAAGTACGCTGGCAGAGTTAACAGGCAGGTAACTTGGATTGCTTGCTTAGAGAAAAGGGACTAAATCAAGCTCATTCTATTGCATCAGCAGAGCACCTTGAAAACATAGGGGGAAGGTTTTTCAAATAACCGTGATGGTGCCTGGACAATTTCTCAGCACCATGAGGAGGCCATTTTGTCCCTTACAGGCAGAAGAGCTGGTAAAGCCTATCCACCCAGTGGCCCCTCCCTGCGCTGCTCAATCCTTTCATTAGAGCTAACTTCATTTATTCAGCAAATATTTGAGTATTTACTCTGCAGTTGACAATGGGCTAACTTCCTAGGGGATATGAACTATAATCTTAACCCTGTGATTATCAATCTTTGGTAGCAAAAGCATGAAACCAATGAGTAAACAAGTGTTTTAAAAAAATAAAAATGGTTTTGTAAAGAACAGCAGTTTGTGCTGGTACCAAGTAACCTGCGGGTCAGTCCACCTACCCCAACAGGTTACCTAGAGGAACCATTTAAGGGGGGAAAGAACTGACTCAGGGTTCTAGAATTAGGAGAAGATTCAGAGGGAGAAAAAGTCACAAGGGTTAATGGAGACGAAGGATATGGATGTAAATCATTGACTCTCTCTGCAGAAGTAATAAAGACAAACAGGACAGGGCTAGAGAACAGAGAGAAAAATATGGATTAAAGACCAGTGGTCTTAATGAAGGAGGAAGGTTTCTTGTAGGAGAATATGGCAAGTGATCTAGGAGAAAAGTTTTGGTCACAGAGCAGGACTCATGCAACCATGATGCTGAAGGCAGTGGTGTTTCCAGTCACAACAGAACCTCTGGTGCAACCTTAGGAGTGTTGTTAAGGTAAAATGCACAAAAAGGTCACTGGAAATTAGAAGATGGAGGAATGAGAAAAGAAATATGGACACATTGTGCTTGTCTGTTTTTGAAAAGTTGGTCACAATGATACTGGCAGGAAGAAAGCATTTCATCTTCCATTAAGGCAAGAGTCTCCAAATCTGACAATTGTCTTTTTTACCTCCAAGTTACACGTTGCAATAAAAGAAGAATCACAGCTTTTGTCTGTGAGGCCCTGGTTGGCCCGGGCCTTCCCTCTCATACTGGAAATTTTTGTCTTTTTTCCCCATCAGACTCACATTCTCTACATCCTCCAGACCCCCAATGCACCCATTCCCCTTACAACTCACCTCCCACCACCCAAAGAGGTTGGCCCTTCTGGATACCCATATATACCCTCAGGTGTGTATTACACATCTCAGCAATTAACAGAAGATTCTGAACCTCCCTTGGGTACTCATTTTTCAAGATGAATATTTCACCAGGTCTGTTAAATCAGTCTCTAGACAAAGACAAGCAAGAATGAGTTTTGTGTCTCCTACTGGGAACCACTGCATATTTATAAATTTTCCAAGCTGTAAGTACTACACATATTTTTATAACTGTACCTACACCAAAAGTATTTATACAGTCAATGATTTTTTTCTTCCATCAAAAAGGATGCACCTGGCCAAGTGAACAGTTCTAAAAGGATTAATGAGTATTTTCCCATATAAGCATTTAAATGCCTCTAAAAATAACTGGATTACAACCTTGATTGTGTTTGTCATTGAAAACTTGGAAATAAGAAGGCACAATGGAATCCAACCATAATTCAGCACCCTCAGAGATAAACCCTCAAAATATTTACCATCTTTTTCAGATATCCAATTATGAGGCAAAAAATGGATCTCTACTGTATAGCGGTGCCTGGAACATAGATGGTGAATAAATATTTGCAGGCTGAATGTAGTATCCATAAGTTCTGTAGTCCACTTTAAAATGTCATTCTTCTCAAACTAGGATATTGCAAAAGGACCCCTTGTAAGTTATAAAAATTTAAATAGCTAATAGTTCAAAAGGAGATGAAATAAGAGAAATGCTTTTCACTGCATATTGCCATTCCCTGGAAGAAATCCCAGTAGAAATCCTGGAAACTCACACAGAAAGAGAGAGAGACGCACGGAGATATCAGTACAGAGCTACATTTAACAACAGCTGGTATATATTCTATATGATGTTTAACATTGTACTTATTCCACTTAATATTGCTTAAATAGATCTCCCGTATCTGCACGCAAATGTACTTCTTTCTTTACAAAGGCTTCATGTGGATTGTCCTGTAATTTTACCATTAAACTGGTGGACCTGATGTAGTGGCCAAGATTCTCTGCTGTTAAAAGCAGTCCTACAATAAACACTCTCCAGTCTCTCTATAAATACTGACTGAGCACCCACATGCCATACCAAGAACCCAGTTTTGGAGACTGGGATGTGCACAAAACAGCTGAGATCTCCAAACCTCACAGAGTTTGCAAGAGGAGAGTGACAAGAAGAAAACAAAAATGAATGTATCCTTCCCAATTTTAACTTGTACCATGAGGGAGAAGGAGAGAGAGAAAACTAAAAGGAAGTGATGGAAATCGGATAGGCAGGAAGGTCCCTCTGAGGATGTAACCAGTAAGATGAAAACGAAGCTGGCTGCAAGGTCTGGGGCATCTAGGCACCAGAAGTAGCTGATGCAAAGGGTCCAGTGAGAGAGCTCATCTCCAAGCAAGACAGTCAATGTGGCCACAGTATAGAGAATACAGACCAAGGCTGGGCTGGAGAAAGGAGAAAATAGGTCAGTCTTATAGGATGCTAAGAAGAGTTTTCATTTTATTCCAAATATTACAAGAAACTACCAAGGAGCGATTAGCAAGGGAGTGACACAATTTGAGTTGCATTTTTAGAAGACCCCTCTAACTGATGTGGAGAATGGACTGGGGAGAAGCGTGCATAGGGAACTACCGCAGGTTGCTTCAGGGCACAGGTAAGAAAGAATGGCAGGGTTTGGTCCAGAGTAGGGGCACTGGATGGGGAAAGGCACAGATCAAAGTCACAGTCTGGGTTTGGACCGGACAGAGCAGAGGAAACAGGGAATTGTCTAAGAACATGGCTGGGCTGTGAGCAACTGGGAGAAACCTTTTCTGAAATAGAGGACAAAGGGAGGAGGAATAGGGTTGGGGAAAAATGCAGAGTTGTACTTTGGATAGATCAGTTTTGAGTTGTTGACTGGACAACCAATTGGATGTGCCAGTTACACGTGCATGAGAGTCTGGATTTCAGCACAAAGGTCTTTGCTACATAGAAATGATTCCTAGCTTATGAAAGGCTGACTGTCATCCACAGAGATATGAACTGGACTATGTGGGAAAAGTGGGTTTAGAGAAGTAACAACCAGTAGAGACTGGAGAAGGTAGCTCTAGCAAAGACAGAAGGTTAACTGGGTCAAATGTTACCCAGAAGAGAACCAGAACTCGGTGAGAGGGAGACCAGAGGGAAATCCAGTTTAGTGGCATTTTGGGGGCAAAACTGGACTGGAATGAGTATACCAGTTATCGGAAGGTAGGAGGATGTATATGAAGACAACTCTTAGAAGTTCTACTTTTTAAAATCTGCCTTAGAGTAACGGTAGGAGTTATAAGATCAAAAATGGTTCACAGTTGTTACTATGTGTATAATTGTGACATGAGAAGTCCTACAGCATGTTTGTGTATTCATGGGAGTAATCCAATATGGTGAGAGGAGCATAGTCAAGCAAACAATGAAACCTGGAAAAGGTTAGGAAGGATAGGATTCAAAGTACAAGGTTTGTCTTTGACTTCCTTCAGGAGAGACGATGGATGAAGGAGAAAATGGAATGTCAGACCCCAGCTGGTTTGTGGATTTGTGATAAGATGTCAAGAATCTTCTCTGCCCCTATTTTCTCAAGAAAGCATGAGGTGAGTCATCAGGTTCAAGTGCATGTACTTTGGTGCCTGTAAGAAGAAGAGGCAAGTCTGGAGGGGGGAAAGCAAGATGGTGAATTTTTTGTGGACCCTGGAGTGGAAGCTCGATAGATTCTCCAGCTAGTGTTTTCCTTCCATTTTAGTTGGGGCTCACAAATTTATAGTGACACCCATCTTTCAGCCATGATTCTGCCCAGTAACACTGACAAAGCATTCACCTATGGCAGTGTTTCTCAAAGTGTCCTACTCGGATGAGCCTCAAGGGCTTCACCTGATAAGTCATGAAAAATGCAAATATCCAGCCCCACCCCAGACCTACTTATGTCTGAATGCCTGGGGTTGGGGCCTAGCCATCTGTTAATATGCCCTCCAGGCAATTCTGATGCACTGGAGTTTGAGAACCACTCATCCTAGAAGAGCTCTTTTTATTCTCTTTATTCTCTCTCTCTCTCTTTTTTCTTTTTTCTTTTTTTTTTTTTTTTTGCCATGTGAATGCAAAGGAGGGAGAGAGCAAAATAATTAAAATGCATCTGCAAGAGTAATTATACTGATGATCCACAGAATAAGAAGTAGATAGGCTGTGAAGGCATCCTTTATAAATACAATGGCCCTTCTTGGATAAATACTTAAAAAATAGGCTTACTTCAAATTTTAAATTGTGATATATATTATACGATGGCCCTCCAAGAACTGTATATACATGTCCACAGAGGGGCTGGGGGAGAAGAAGCCCCCTGCACTGTATGCCACCCAACATTTTTTTTATTGACGTATAATTAACTTACAATGTTCTGTTAGTTTCAGGTAAACAATTCTTATTTCATTTACATCCATTTAAAAAGTGAAGAAGGGATACCTGGGTGGCTCAGTTGGTTAAGCGACTGCTTTTGACTCAGGTCATGGTCCTGGAGTCCTGGGATCGAGTCCCACATCGGGCTCCCTGCGCAGCGGGGAGCCTATTTCTCCCTCTGAATCTCCCCTTTCTCATGTTCTCTCTCTCTCAAATAAATAAATAAAATATTTTTTTTAAAAAGTGAAGAAGTTGTCTCTTGGTTATTGTTCCTGTGTTGTTGTTGCTTATCTTTTATTGCACTTAGGTCCCCAAAAGGAACTGTACAAGAACAGGATGGGGGTACCTCGCAGAAACATGAGAGAAAACAGCCAAAGGAGAGTGAATCGCCACAGGCAAGAAGGCCAGAGTATGGTATGGCTCCATGGATAGCAATGTGTGTCCTGTTCCACTGCAGAGACATTCCCATTCAATTCTACCCAGGGAAAATGCCCAGAGGTCTTCCTATTCAGTTCTGGATATCACACTTTGAGAGAGATGTTCTATCTAAAACTCTACCATAATGAATAAGTGTCTTCCGGAGACCACTGAACATAAGGTAGAATTGAATGGTTGGGGAATATTTGGCCTAAAATAGAGACTTCTGTGGAGGGAAAAGAATGTAGAAAAAGAGACCAGCATGACACTCATAAAGAAATATGAATAACAAATGAAAGACAGTGTAGACTTCATCATCATAAAGCTTTTTAAAAGAATCAGGGGTAGAATTTGTAAGAACACAACTTCTATTACAACCTATAAGAATACTTCCTAATAAAACAGAATCATCTTTCCTGATCCTCTAGGTTTTTGGCCAAGGTTGAATGACATTAGCTAAGGTCTAAAACAAGGGTATTTACCTTCTTTTCAAACTTTGGAACCCTCAAACCCTTATGTCTAAGAGTGCCTGTTCTCCAACCAAACATTTTGAGTTTCTCATTTAGCTGTAAGGAAGGAAATACAGGTCACTTTCATTTTTCAAACTTTATCAAAAAAACTTTTATTAGGGCATCTAGGTGGCTAAGTGGCTTAAGTATCTGACTCTAGATTTTGGCTCCGGTCATGATCTCCAGGATGTGAGGTTGAGCATGCCAGTCTCCCCACTCCTGGCCCACTGCCCAGGCTCCTTGCCAGGCGTGGAGCTTGCTTATGATTCTCTCTTTTCCATTTCCCTTTGCTCCTTCCTCTCTCTCTCTTTCCCTCTTAAAAAAAAAAAAAAGAAAGAAAGAAAAGAAAGAAAAAGCTTATATTTAAAGTCACGATTGTTTATCATGAATCTTAACATCTATTTGAACTTTGTGCCTATGAGATAGCAAGAGAAATATACTTGGAGACCTTCTACTTCCCAATATTCTTGCATAGTTTTGACACAATGATAAATACAACCAGCAAGTCAGAAATGAATGTGTAATACCAGACCCAGAGTCTGAATCTATCACGATGCAGTTCACGGTGGCTCTTCGGTAGATTTACTTCCAACATCTCCATGGCTGGTGAAATGACGGATTATGGACTAACGACCTCCGCTATCTCCACTGCTACCTTCCAAGAAGTGAATCTAAGTCACAAATGTCAACCTCCCGCCAACCCGCTCTTTTCCTGAAAAGACTAAATAAACCAACATCACAGACATACTAGCCTCGCTCATCTACACACCTCCCTCCACCAAGGAATTTGATTCTAGATCATGCTTCCAGCTGCAGAAAGGATGGAGATCTCTGGGAGTGGCAAAATGCAAGGCAGAAACTGAATAGCGTTAAGAAATGACTATAAAGATGCATTCTGAAAATTCAAAGACTGTAGGAGAATTTGGAGAAGTCCTGTAACAGAAGCACTGTTATGTAAGAGGGATATCTAGTTAACCTGTTAGCATATAAACTTCTTTCTTTACAGTAAGATATGGAATCAGTGAAGAAAGAAAACAGGATTAGAGAATTCGTACTTCAATAATACTATTGTCCCTATGGGAAAGCAAATCATGAAAACCTTATATATAAAACCCCTGTCAAGAAGGTTTTCAGGTCATGGCTGAGAATAATTTAGTGGGTCACTCCTCCCTTCACTGCAACCTACAAGGAGAAAAGGGATGCAAGCTAAACACATTTATTCACCATGGGTGAAAATATTAGGCATAACACCCAGTTAACTCCTCCTTTTCTTCTTGTCCATGAAACGTCTCAAATTTTCAAACTCTGCTAGTGTCAATCTTAAAATTTTTGATCTGCTGAAGACAATAATTAGATAGCACACCCCATGTACCTCACAACAATAACCTGGTGTGTTCTGAATGAAGATTTTCTTCCTCTGTACTTAAAGAGGTAGCCAATTTTTGGACAAAGCTTCTTAAAGAGCTTATCACTTAGGAAATATCTCTGAAACTCAGTTCTCTAAGAAGAGAAGACAGAGTTGTATTTGTGTGTGTAAAACACATATAAGCAGGTAAACTATTTCTGCCAACTAGAAAAAATAAAAATTTTCTTCTCTCCATCCCCATGATTCCAAATTCTGTTTTAATTGAATGTGATATTGGCAAGATTTATAATTCAACATTTAAGTATAAATAAACCCTTACTAATTCAGACTAGTTGTAGGAATGGCCAGTGTAAACTACAGTATCTCAATTCTCAATAGCTTGTGATAAATTAAGGTTAATTCTACCGATCCAAGTAACTCAAACTGAAGGCCACCAAAATACGGCAGAGGAGGAGGGCCTTGGGCAAAGGTTTGTGGGCTGCTACTTATCAGGGAGTGCCATCTCGGGAAGGGACAGTGAGTAATGAGCCAACTACAACAGGGAAGCAAGAGTCAATAAAGAAATGCTTCCCAATGCTGGCCACCACTAAGGGGGACAGATTTCACTTGATCTTGCAGAACCATCACCTGAAAACCCATTAAAAAAAAATGCTGATTAGGATGGTCCTTCTGCAGGTAGAATTTTTTTTTTTTTAAACGTGCTCTTGTTTCCCATCTATCAAAGATAAGCCCTATGGAATGTTCATTTCCCACAGTTCTGGGTTGTATGTGTGCAGTAAGTAAAGATCTCATGGAGTTTCCTGCTTTGGGTACAAACAAGGGAGGCAAAAGGCATATGGCTCCCGCACATGACGTGGGGCCTGGCTAGACGCATGGGTGGCTGCAGCAGAGACTCAAAGGAGAGACATGTGAGCCCAGGAGGACCTCGAGGACCTCAAGTGGCTTATGAACAACACTTCATGTGGACATCACTGTAAATATGGCAGAAGGCATCCGTGTCTACACATAGCTTTCATGTTCATTGAAACCATCTAGAAGGGTAGCCCTTGAAATTATTAACATCACTTACCTCCTGGGGGGAGTAACTCTGTAACTGGGGTGGGGAGAAGGAAGAAGGCTAAACTGGGTACATTTTTATGTTTTGATTTTGAACCATATGAATGTGTTCCCTACTCAAAGATAATTTTAAAAACTTAGAGTTCTGAAAAAGAAACAGGATTTAAGCATATACTTTAAGGTCATGAAGGAGAAAAATATAACTTTGGGAAGTGGGGAAAATGGGAGTTGGAGAGGAGTGGGAAGATAAAAGTTAGAGATGATGTAATTGCTCTAAATTCTCCATTTTTCCTCCCTGAGTAAGGATTGAAGAGATTCTGCATCAAACAAGAAAGACGGGTGTCGAAAGAGCGTTTAAAACAAAGCAGAAACAAAAGGGGGATGGGGTGAGAAGGAGGACAGTCAATTATCATTTTATTCACTTCTGTGCCATTTGATATTTTAAACATGTTCATGCATTACTCATATTAAAAACACTGTTTACTAAGAAGGGAAAAAATATATGTTCTAATCCATTCCCCAAATTACAGACTAAATACAGAGCTACCAAAGGTGGTCGCACCAAGATGACTTCAAATCAGAAAATCACCACCGACTGTACAGACACTTATTTGAGAGCACCAACGCTTCCTGAGGCATTCAGAAAACAATGAAGGACAATAACAAACAACAACAATGCCAGTGCTTGTAACTGAGAACACTGCCACTGTTATGAACACTAACACTGCACAAAAAGAGCTCCTTTTAAATATGTGGGTTTACTAGAAATTGACATCCAGAATTAACAGCTGCAGTTGCCTGAAATGATAAAGCCCCTTTACCAGGAAATCAATGGCCACTTACTACACCAAGCCCAGACTAGCATGAAATGATATGCAAGGGCACATCCCAGCACACATTCTAGGACTGCAAAGTGCCAGCCTCACCAAAGTACTTGAGAAACAGCAGTTTCTCAGAGAGGAGAGGGATAAATTCTCCTTATGTGAAAAGGGAGATACTCAACATCCCAATAATTAGGATGACTTCCTAAAGGCAAGCGGTGAGAAAAGGAAACATTGGGAAGACTCTAGTAATGTCATTAGCCTTCAAAACTGATCATCTCTGAAATAAAGGCAGATCCAGTGGACGTTGGAAAAGCTGATGTAATCCAACACCATTGGCTTATGGAAACCAATTATTTAGGCAAACATGCTGCAATAATTTATTTGCATTCCAGTATCAACTGCAAGAGAAAAATAATCTGCCAACAGGCAGCTTCTGGGAAAAGGTAGAATTAAAATAAGCGGGAACGTTATGGTCAGTATGTTGTTCAGTAACCAATAAATCCCGTACTCAGTTAGGAATTCCTGGCTCCACAGGTCTCCTGCATGCGCAGAAATAAAGTCCTGAAGCCTTTTCAGAAACCTTGGACATCCTCGGACATGTGGGCTCCATGTACCAGCTAGAGGAGTTCATCACATTGTCAGTGCTAAAGTAAGAGCAAAGACTAATAAGGAAGAAATTCCACGTATCTGATGAAGCCTACTGATGCCTCAGAGGCCCACCTGGAAGGTATGAGTCATAACTATTGTAGGAGACTCCCGAGCACCCTACCACCAACGTGTGGTGTGTGCCCAGTAGCAGCAGCAACAACATCTGAGAACTTCTTAGAAATGCAGAATCTCAGATCCCAACCCAGACTGGCTGAATCACAATCTGCATTTGACAAGAGCCCTAGTGAGTCATATGTTCCCTGACGTTTGAGAAGCAGTATCACGGTTTCTCAATCTTGACCCTGGTGGTGCTTATACAAAAATACAGATTTCTAAGAGCCTTCCCAGACTGACTGAATTTCCAGGCATTAGCCACAAAGAGATACTAAGCAAGAACTTGAGGTAATCTTTCACACCAGGAAAAGGATAGACATAGATGTGAATGAAATAGAAATAATGAAAGTCCTGAGGCACCTGGGTGGCTCAGTGGGTTAAAGCCTCTGCCTTCGGCTCAGGTCATGATCCCAGGACCCTGGGATCAAGCCCCACATCGGGCTCTCTGCTCAGCAGGGAGCCTGATTCTTCCTCTCTCTCTTTCTCTGCCTACCTCTCCACCTACTTGTGATCTCTATCTGTCAAATAAATAAATAAGATCTTAAAAAAAAAAAATGAATGAAAGTCCATAAAAAACAAACAAGTCTCTGTGGTCAATTCATTTTTTTTTCTTAAAAATTGTGTCTTGGGGAGCCTGCGTGGCTCAGGGGATTAAGCCTCTGCCTTCGGCTTGGGTCATGATCTCAGGGTCCTGGGATTGAGCCCCACATCAGGCTCTCTGCTCAGCAGGGAGCCTGCTTCCCCCCTCTCTCTGCCTACTTGTGATCTCTCTGTCAAATAAATAAAATCTTTTAAAAAAAAGTTGTATCTTGACAGACCTAAGTTTTTTTGCTGAGTCATCACTTACCTATAGAAAGGCTGTATGTACTGAATGTGTATATCTTGATTATTCTGAAGTATATACCCATGATACCATCACCATATACAATGGCATAACCTTAATCATCACCTCTAGAAGTTTCCTCCCCGTTTTTGAACACATAAAATATCTATCCTTTCAAATTCTTAAGTATGCAGTATAGTACTATTAATTATACTCTATTGTACAGTAGATTCTTAAGACTTGCTAGTCTTGCACAGGTGAAACTGTACCCGGTCACCAACATCTCAAGTCCTCCTCCTACCCCTGGTCCCCGGTAACTCCATCCCATTCCACTCTAAGAGTCTGACTATTATAGGGGCGCCTGGATGGCTCAGTCCGTTGAGCCTCTGACTCTTAATTTCAGCTCAGGTCATCATTTCAGGATTGTGAGATCAAGCCCCATGTCAAGCCCCATGTCAGGCCCCATGCTCAGTGGGGAGTCGGCTTCTCTCCCTCTACCCCTCCTCCAGCTTGCATGTATGTCCAAGCATGCTCTCTCTAGCGCTCTAAAATAAATCTTTAAAAAAAAATCTGACTATTATAGATTCCTGATATAACTGGCATCATGTAGCATCTGTTCTTCTGTGACTGGCTTATTTCACTTAGCATGTTTTCTGAGTTCATTCATATTGTAGCAAATGGCAGAATTTCCTTCTTTTTTAAGGTGGAATAATATTCCATTGTATGTGTATACTTCATCCATTCATCTGCTGATGGACACTTAGAGTGTTTCCATGTCTTTGCTATTGTAAATAATGCTACAATGAACACAGGAGTGTAGGTGTCTTCTCAAGATCCTGATTTCAGTTCTTTTGATTATATACCCAGGAAGTTGCTAAGACATTTCAATGAAGGCAAGAATGGTATTTTCAATAAATAGTGCTGGGGCAACTACATGCAAAAGAATGAATTTGACCATACTACCTCAATACCACATGTAAAATTTAAATATGGATCAAGACCTAAATGCAAGAAGTAAAACTATAAAACTCATAGAAGAAAACATACAGGGTAATCTTCATGATCTCAGATTACTTGGCCATAGTATCTTAGGACATAAGCAACTAAAGAATAAATTTGATTTCATCAAAACTAAAAACTTTTGTGCAAAGGACACTCGAGAAGAGTGAAAAGACAATGCATTGAATGGAAAATATTTGCAAATCATATATCTGATAATGGTGTAGGATCTAGAACATAAGAACTATCATTCAATAATTTCTTTACCTTTATTATTGAGTTACAAGAGTTCTCAAATAGCCCAATTTAAAAATACATTTTTTCAAAGAAGACATACAAATGGCCAATAAGTGCATGAAAAAATGTTCCATATCATTACTCCTGAGGGAAATGAAAATCAAAACCACAATGAGATACCACTTTATACCACCTAGGATGGCTTGAATCAAACAGATCATAATAAGATGTGACAAGGACTTCGAGAAACTGGATCTCTCATGGGAATATAAAATGGTACATGACTTTGGAAAATAGTTTGGCAATTCTTCAAAATACACAGTGACCAAACAACCTAACAATTCCATTTTAGGTTTAGACCCAAGAGAATTGAAAACATATGTTCACATAAAAATTGACAGAAGCAGCATTATAGCCAAAAAGTGAAAACAACTCAAATGCCCATCAACAGATGAATGGATTAGCAAAATGTACAGTACCATACAACAATTAATTGGTCATAAAAAGGAGGGCAATTCTGATAGATGGTATAAACATGGATGAACCTTAAAAACATTATGCTAAGTGAAAAAAAGGCTAGTCACAGAGGACTACAACTAGATGATCCTATTTATATAAAATGTCTAAAATAGGTAAATCCATAGAGGTAGACAGGAGACTGGTGGTAGCTTAGGGTTTAGAGTTTGGTGAGTGCAGAGAAGAGAATGACTGCCAATGATTACTAGGTTTTTTTTTTTTTTTAAGTTGATAAGAGTGTTCTAAAACTGATTATGGAGGTGTCTACACAAATCTGAATATCACTGAATTATATACTTCAATTGCATGGAATATTAATTATATCTTAATAAAGCTGTTAGTTAAAAAGAAACCAGGAGTGATTATCTCTAAGGGAGAGAAGGTGATACAATTTGGGGACTAGTACACAGCAAGATTTCAATAATATTAGTAATATTTTATTTTTTATGCTGCTGGTGGGTATATGGGGTACATTAAATTATTCTTTCATGTCAATAAATCAGTTGTATGTCTTGTAGGTCAATAAATCAGGTGTGAGAATTTTATTTACATCAATAAATCAGTCAATATGTATGTCAATAAATCAGTTGTGATAATTTTATTTCAAAGATGCTCCCAGAAGGGAGACCTGAATGCTGACCAGTATGGGGAAACTCATCACCATCACTTCCAAGTTCTCAGTCAACACTATAAACCCTTAGTATGCACCAGATACACCTACAATGTTTTCATAAAAATGCAGATATTCAGGCCTCACACCCGATCAATCAAATCAGAGACTCTGGGAAGGTAAATGGACTGAAAAATGGTCCGGTCATTTGCTGAACAATTCAGTTAGAGAAAAACTCTTACTACTGATCTGTTGAGGCCATCCAAAATTGTCTTTGGCAGCCTCATAATGATGATGACTCACATTCTGAGTTTTGGGGACAACCCTGTGTTTAAAAAAATAGAAAAGAGGTGTTAATTTTAGTCATTCTGACTGGTGTGAGGTGGTATCTCATTGTGGTTTATGATTTGTATTTCCCTGATGCCAAGTGATGTTGAACATTTTTCATGCATCTGTTGGCGATTTTATGTCTTCTTTGTGTCTGGGCAAGAACACAGAGAAAGGGGAACCCTCTTACACTATGGATGGGAATACAAGCTGGTACAGCCACTTCGGAAAACAGAATGGAGCTTCCTCAAGAAGTTAAAAATAGAGCTATCCTAAGACCCAGCAATTGCACTACTGGGTATTTATCCAAAGGATACAAACATAGTGATTAGAAGGGGCACCTGCACCCCAGTGTTTAAAGCAACAATGTTCACAATAGTCACACTATGGAAAGAGCCCAGATGTCCATCCACAGATGAATGGATAAAGAAGATGTAGTGTGTGTATATATATACATACATACTCACACGCTCACACACAATAAAACATCACTCGGCCATCAAAAAGAATGAAATCCTATCATTTGCAACGATGTGGATAGAACTAGAGGGTATTATGCTAAGCAAAATCAGTCATTAGAGAAAGACAAATACAATATGATTTCACTCGTGTGTGGAATTTAAGAAACAAAACAGATGAACATAGGGGAAGGGTAGGAAAAATAAGATGAAAACAGAGAGGTAGGAAAACCAAGAGACTCTCAACTACAGGAAACAAAGTGAGGATTGCTGGAGGGGAGATGGGTGGGGGATGGGGTAACTGGGGATGGGCATTAAGGAGGGCACGGAATGTCATGAGCACTGGGTGTTACAGGCAACTGATCACAAAATTCTCTCCCTAAAACTACTAATAGAGTATATGTTAACTAAATTCAATTTAAATAAAAATTTTTAAAAGAAGAAAGGAGGAAATAAGAACAAGAGGCCACAAATATCTGCTTTTAGAAAGGAAAGTAACAGCTGAGACAAATGAATGATCACGCAGGAAAAAACTTTTTTCCTACCATCAGAGATTTAGTTGGATGTCTGACTGGATCCTATCTTTGCCTAATCTCTGTTGGGCTTAAATTTGGTTCTAGTTCATTCTGTTTGGTGGGGAAAAAATCAGACGTGAATAGTTTTGACATGAATAGTTTTGATTTGTCATCTCTACCTTCTACCATTTGCCTCTTCAGAAGTAGGCTTATCCCTTCCTGGTGTTTTTCACTGAGAACATCATTTCTTCAAGCTTTTAAATTATTGCCTTTTGGGGGTACCAGGGTGGCTCAGTGGGTTAAGCCTCTGCTTTCAGCTCAGGTCATGATCTCAGAGTCCTGAGATCCAGCCCCACATCGGGCTCTCTGCTCAGCGGGGAGACTGCTTCCCCCTCTCTTTCTGCCTGCCTCTCTGCCTACTTGTGACCTCTCTCTGTCCAATAAATAAATCTTGAAAAAAAAAAATATTGCCTTTGCATTGGTTTTTTTGTTTTGTTCTATTT
Source organism: Enhydra lutris kenyoni (assembly GCF_002288905.1). NCBI lineage: Eukaryota > Metazoa > Chordata > Mammalia > Carnivora > Mustelidae > Enhydra > Enhydra lutris. The sequence continues at coordinate 35,164,701 of NW_019154090.1, forward strand.
TGTTTTTTGGTCCCTTCACATTTGTAAGTACTGTTTCTTCAAAACTCTGACCTCAAGGTACCATTTTTTTTTAAAGATGTACAGTCTTTGCTGACTTAGTATTTCTCAAATGTTTTTTAAATTCATTCACATCCTACATTCCTTATTTATACCATCTATGGAATTATTTATAATTTTGTTTAAATCAATTTTAAATTGACTCATTTTTAAAAATTTATCCTAAAAAAATTATCCTAATCTACTACAGATAAATTCACAAGTTTAATATGCCTCTTTTGTTTAGTGTGCATTACATAAATGCATAAATAACCATTTTTAAGTTTGTGAGCTATACGACATCATAACACGTACCACATATACTATAGAAACTACCATTTGGAGAACACTGCTTGAAAGGCTGTAGGGTCAGAATTTTATTCTGAAGAAGCCTCTTCATCCTCTTGAGTTGCCAAACATTAGAAAGCCTCTGGCCACCAGATCCTACTTCTCTTTCCTGGGACTTTCCAATCTGTAAGCATTTTCCTAACACTGAAGCTCTACCTTCCAACACTAAAATGACAGCCACTTCCAAGAATCACTGGCTTCATTTCACCATCTTCCCCTTATTGGTCAGAGTTAAGTTCACAGTCACAGATGTTCCTCATTGCTTCCTCTACCTTTTGGTCAAAGGTTCTCAACCTCCTCTGCACCTGGAGGGCTTTCAGAAATCCTGATGTCCTATAACAATGATGTCTTATAACAATACTCTCAACTTTTATTGAACATAATACTGAATTCCTAGCCACAGCAATCAGAACAAAAAAAGTATTAAAGGCATCCAAGTTGGTAAGGAAGAAGTAAAACTTTCCCTATTTGCAGAGGACATGATACTAAATATTGAAAACCCAAAAGATTCCACCAAAACGTTTGTAGAATTGATCAGTTCAGCAAGGTTGCAGGATGCAAGATCAATATACAGAAATCTGTTGCATTTCTATACATTAATAATGAAGCAACAGAAAGAGACATTAATAATCCCATTTAGAGTTGTACCAAAAATACTACCTACAAATAAATTTAACTAAGGAGGTAAAAAACCTGTGCTCTGAAAACTATAAAACACTGATGAAAGAAATTGAAGATAACAAACAAATGGAAAGATATTTCATGCTAAGGGACTAGAAGAACAAGTACTATTAAAAATGTCTATACTACCCAAAGCAATCTACAAATTTAATACAATCCCTATCAAAAACACCAAAAGCATTTTTCACAGGACTAGAATAAATATCCTGAAATTTGTATAGAACCACAGAGGACCCAGACTAGCCAAAGCAATTTTGAAAAAGAAGAACAAAACTGGAAGTATCACAATCCCAAGTATCAAGCTATACTACAAAGCGGTAGCAATCAAAACAGTATGGTTCTGGCACAAAAACACACACATAGATCAATAGAACAGCATAGAGAGCCCAGAAATAAACCCTTGAATAAATGGTCAATGAATCTATAACAAAGGAGGCAAGAATATGCAAAGGAAAAAAGTCTCTTCAACGAATTTACTAAGGAAAATTGGACAGCAACATTGCAAAAGAATGGAACTGGACCACTTTCTTACACGATACACAAAAATAAACTCCAAATGGATTAAAGACCCCAGTGTGAAACCTGAAACCATAAAAATCCTGGAGTAGGGTGCTGGCAGTAATTTCTCTAACATGAGCCATAGTGACATTTTCCTAGACAGGTCTCCTGAGGCAAGGGACACTAAAGCAAAAATAAACTCTTGGGACTACATCCCACCTTCTACACTGTAAAGGAAACAATCAACAAAACTAAAAGACAACCAACTGAATGGGAGAATATATTTGCACATGACATATCTGATAAAGAGTTATTATCTGGGGTCCCATGGGTGGTTCCATTGGTTAAACATCTGACTTCAGCTCAGGTCGTGATCTCAGGGTCCTGGGATTGAGCCCCGTGTTGGGGGTTTCCTGCTCAGTAGGGAGTCTGCTTCTCCCTTTCCCCCCACTCGTATTCTCTCTCTTGCTCTGTCAAATAAATGAATAAAATCTTTTTTAAAAAGTTACTATCCTAAATATATAAAGATTTTATACAACACCACACCAAAACACAACCCAATTAAAAAACGGGCAGAAGAAAAAAAAAAAAAACGGACAGAAGACATGAACAGACATTTCACCAAAGAAGACATACAGATGGCCAACAGGTACATGAAAAGATGCTCAACATCACTCATTATAAGGGAAAGCAAATCAAAACAACAATGAAATATCACCTCACAACTGTCAGAATGGCTAATTCTACCACTGGGTATTCACTCAAAGAATACAAAAACATGAATTTGAAAAGATACATGCACCCCTATGTTTATTGAAGCATTATTTACAATAGCCAAATTATGGAAGCAGGCCAAGTACCAATGATAGATAAATGGATAAAGATGTGATAGATAGATACACACACACACACACACACACATATATATAAATATATATATAAACACAATGTATATAACAATGTATATATATAAACACACACATATATACATAAACACAATGGAATATATATATAAATATATTTATACATAGAAATATATATATATATATAAACACAATAGAATATTACTCAGCCTTAAAAGAGAATAAAATCTTGCCATTTCCAACAACATGGATCAATCTAGAGGATAGGATGTGAAGTGAAGTAAATCAAAGAAAGACAAATACCATACGATTTCAATCATTTGTGGAATTTAAGAAACAAAATGAAGAAAGAAGAAAAAAGCAAAAGAAAGAAAACCAAGAAAGACAAACCAAAAAAGGGACTCTTAACTATAGACACCTGATGGTTTACCAGGGGTATGGAAGTGGGTGGGGGATGGGTGAAATATGTGAAAGGGATTTTAGGAGCACATGTATCATGATGAGCACCGAGTAATGTATGGAATCATTGAGTAACTATATTGCACATCTGAAACTAATATAACACTGTATGTTAACTACACTGGAATTAAGGTATTTTTTAAAAGTAAATAAAGGCTTTAAAAAAAATCCTAATGTCCTAGCCATACCACAGATCAATTAAACCAAAATCACTTGGACTGGGGCCCAGACATCAATAATGTTAAAGCTCCCCAAATGACTCCAGCATATAGCCAAAATTGACAGCCACTTCTTTAGAAAGACACAAATACCAGCAAGGCAAACCAAGAATATATTGAAGGTAGTATTTAAGTAGACTTAACTGGGCAGATATTTGCTTTTCTGACATCTCCAGACACTACCATTTATAATTCCAACTCTGTGATCTCAAACTTGAAATGACCCTTTGACCATTAGCTGTTAAGAGTATCTCTTCAAAATGTACTCTGCCTGCTATTCCCCCCGTTGAAGTTTCTTAATATGGACCAATAAGAATGGGAAAAGTCAGGTTTCCCCATTTCTTGAGATAGATGAATGAAAACCTTACAGAGTTTCACTGTATACACACCACATACACACACAGTTGGAGATATTCAGGAAATGAGTCTTCAGATAACTCAAGCGATAAGGAAAACACTATCCAAGTCAGCTCACAAAAGACATCTGGTAGCCACATCAGCAATGGAAGAAGTATAACAATTTATATAGATAGCATGATTTGTTGCACATTTTCATACATTCTCTGCTGTCTAAGCACTACTTGAGTATTTTTAATGACTGTGGAATGTTTAAATTGAGTAAAATGAGCACCAGATTGTTTACAAAGTGCTGGTCAACGATCTCCTCCTTACAAATTAATCTGCCCCCCCAACTGATCCAATGTGATTTCTTGAAATGTACTATCCAACCCCGTTTTCCTTTTGATGAGACTTACCAAAGACCACCTGGCAACCCCTAAATGCTACTAAGATACATACCCTCTTCCTCTCTGTCCCCAAATAAATGTATTCTGATAACAGAGGGGGGTAAAGAGGGAGAAAAATCTCTTGGTTTATTTTACTAATAAAGAACAATCTAAAACATTAAATCTATACCTGAAACACTAAAAAGCAGGCCAACCAATCCAACTTGGGCCCAGTGAAAACCACTTGTCATCTGCAGGCATCAGGTCTAACAACACAGATGGAAAGAGAAGGCAACGATGCCACTAAGACCAGGGGCTGGTGGGCAGCCGCCAGGCAGCCGCTGTCATCCCAACTGGTCTCTACAAGTAGAAACTCAGACATGCCTTTGCCTTGAAATTGAGGAGCCCAACTCCTGAGTACATGTAATTGTTTTACAATATTATCTTCAAAAAAATAAATAAGAGCATATGCTCACACAGCCCACGAAACAATGCAAAGTTGCATAACAGAAATGTCACTGTGCTCCTTCCAGTTGTTCTTCATCTCTTCCACACACCTGCCCTCCATGGACTAAGGAGCTGGAATAGCTCGCTCCAAAACTAGCTTTCCGTTTCCCTCTTAGTGATTTTGGACCAGGTGTTTTCATCTCCATCAGCCTCAGATTCCTTACTTTCATAAGAGGTGCTATCATTCATCCCTATCTTGCTTTTTTTTTTTTTTTTAAGATTTTATTTACTTGTCAGAGAGAGAACCTGCAAACAGGGAGAGCCACAAGCAGAGGGAGAAGCAGGTTCCTGTTGAGTAGGGAGCCCAAAGTGGGACTCAATCTCAGAACCCTGGGATGATGACCTTAGCTGAAGGCAGACGCTTAGCAGACTAAGCCACCCAGGAGTCCCCTCACTTCTTTAATGAAGGACAAGGGCTTAGACCAGGGCCTGGCACAGAGTCCTTTCTCAGTACATGTTAGCTATTATTACCAAGTCAGAAACTCCTTCAAGTAAACATATTACATTATAGACCTAGTATACATGCCCATATGTCTAATGTATAGGATTCAAATGGGGAGTCCTGGGCTTGGTCAAACCTGATTTGGAATCTGAGATGCCTGCTAGGGGACCACCTTTCCCGAAGCCCACTTTTCAAGGAATGATTCTGAGCACCAACGCATGCCAACCACTGCTCTGGCTTCCAGTTAGAGTAGAAAACAAAAGACACTGCTGTCAGAATGAAATGGCAAGCTGCAGTCTGGGACAAAATACTTGTAAAATATACATCTAACAAAAGCCTTTTGTGTAAAATATACCTTTAAAGATTTCTAATCTCTTTAATAAGAAAATCCCCATTTTTAAAATTGAACAAAAAATGTTAACAGAGACTTCACTAAGTAAGATAAACACATGGCAAAAAATACATAAGTAGATGCTCAACATTAGGGAAATGAGAATTAAACCTTGAAATACTGGGGAGCCTGGGTGGCTCAGTGGGTTAAAGCCTCTGCCTTTGGCTCAGGTCATGATCCTGGGGTCCTGGGATCGAGCCCCACATCAGGCTCTCTGCTCAGCGGGGAGTCTGCTTCACCCCCACTCCCACCTGCCTCTCTGCCTACTTGTGATCTGTCAAATAAATAAATGAAATCTTAAAAAACAAACAAACAAAAAACCTTGAGATACCGCCACTCCCGTTCATTAGCTAAAATGAAAAAAACAAACAAACAAAAAACAGATCAAAGTGCTGGGAAGGCTGTGGAGCCACTGGAACTCTTACATGGACTGACAGTTTCTTATAGAATTAAGCAGACACCTACTGTTTGACTCGGCCATTTCATTCCTCGATACGTACCCAAGGAAGTGAAAGCACATGCATGAAAGCTTATACCTCAATGTTCAGAGCAGCATTATTTATAAGAGACAGAAAGTAGGATCAACTCAAGTGTCCATCAACAGATGAACAAACAAATGGCAGTAAATCCATACAACAAACTGCTACTCAGGGATAAAAATCTACTGACACAGGCAATGTGAATCTCTAAATAACGATGACGAGAGAAACAGAAAAGACTTATGATCCCATTCATATGAAATTCTGGAAAATGCAAACTAATGTATGGTGACGTCAAATCCGTGGTGGTCTGGGATGGGAGGCCCCGGGAGAAGAGATCATAAGGAACAAGTAAGCTTTGCGGGTGACTGATTTGTTCAGTATCTTGATTGCGGTAATGGCTCTATGGGTATACATGTAAATCGAAACTCAGATTGTAAAAGTTAAATATACAGATTATCATATGATGATTACCTCTCAATAAAGCTCCAAAATAAACACAAATGAGTCAAAGTATAAGCCAGTTCTTTACTTTCCTAAGATTACTTTTTAATAGGGGCAGAGCTAGACAGAAATGTTTAAATAAATACATACCACGTAGTTCTAGTAGAATTAAGTTGATTCCCATGATACTCACCAAAAAATATATTCAAGAACGTTCACAGCAGCACTCTTTGGAATACTCCCACCAGAAAACCAACCAAATGCCCATCGACAGTAGACTAGAATAAACAGATGGTGGTCTAGCCATACAATGAAATATGACATAGCAATGAGAATGAGTGAACTTCTACTCGCAGATGAAATATTGAGTGAAGGAAACCAGGCAAAAACAAGGCCTTCTGGAGGCACCTGTGTGGTTCAGTGGGTTAAAGCCTCTGCCTTCAGCTCAGGTCATGATCCCAGGGTCCTGGGATCAAGCCCCGCATCGGGCTCTCTGCTCAGTGGGGAGCCTGCTTCCTCCTCTCTCTCTCTGCCTGCCTCTCTGCCTACTGTCTAATAAATAAATTAAAAATCTTTATTAAAAAAAAGGCCTTCTGATCCCAATTTTACTCAGTGAAATATGAAGTCAGGGTGGCAGTTACCCGTAAGGTGTAGTGACTAGAAGGGAACCCGGGGTGAGGGGGTGCTTCTAGGTGCTGGGGATATTCTGTCTTGAGCAGGGTCCTGGTATGCAGGTGAGTTCACGTTGCAAAAACTCAAGTTATCATCTTAAGATATGCAACACCTGGGTGGCTCATTCGGTAGAGCATCAGATCATCATCTCAGGGTCCTGGGATCAAAATCTGCGTTGGGCTCCTTGCTCAGTGAGAAGTCTGCTTCTCTCTCTGCCCGCTGCTCCCCCTGCTTGTGTACTCTCTCTCCAACAAATAAATAAAATCTTAAGAATGTGTATACTGTTTGGGGCAACTGAGTGGCTCAGTTGTTAAGCGTCTGCCTTCGGATCAGGTCATGATCCCATGGTCCTGGGATGAGCCCCACATCAGTCTCCCTGCCGGCGGGAAGTCTGCTTCTCCCTCTCCCACTCCCCCTGCTTGTGTTCCCTCTCTCCCAGTCTCTCTCTCTCTCCCTCTCTCTCAAATAAATTAAATCTTTTAAAAAATGTGTATGTTTTGTATATATGTTAGGATTAATAGAAAATCTTTTAAATAAGATTAAAATGAAGCCACATGATGGGAGAGGGATGGACTGTTTTAGGCTGAATGTCAAACACCTCTCTGAACAGATAGCAGTTAGGCTGAGACCAGAATGACAAGAATGAGCCAGACAGGTTCAAGTTCTTGCACAAGCATATTCAAGGCACAAAGAATGACAAGTGAACATCAACAGTAGAGCCAGGCAGGGAGATGAGGTGGGAGAAGTGGATAGGGGTCATATCATAAAAGAGCAGCAGAGTCTAAGTAAGGAGTTTAGATTTTACTCATCCAATGTGAAACCACTGAAAAGTTCCACACAGAAAGATTATGAAATTATTTTTATCTCTGTGAGTTGTCTCACCTTTTTAAGCCATAGTTTCATCATCAGTGAAATGGGAATAAGAAAATAAATGACATAATGCCTAGTGTTTAGCCATCAAAAACATTAGCCTAGTGTTTAGCCATCAAAAACTGCTAATGGTTAATAGTAACGTATTTCATTGAATTTAACACAGCAGGAATTACAAGATGCACCACTGTTTTAGAAGTCATTAAAAAATATATTTTTTTAATTTTTGGTTAAAATATCCCACTATTACTTTATCAGTTAGGGTTTTTAGTTTACCTTGCAAAAGCTTGGGGTCCTAGGTCACTTTTTAGGCATAGAAGGTAAAAATATAAGGTAACAGAAACATCTTCTATTCAAAACCTCACTGCTCTGAATCTCTTTTGAACTCTGAATCCCTCCAACTTCTTGTTCTGGGCGCTGGGGCAAGGCCATAGTAAGGACATGAAGGTGACCAGCTCGAGGTCATGCAATACTTTTGTTATCCGTACTGTTGGCCATATAAATCTGGTTTAGTATCCGCACTGAAAACAGAAATAGGATTACCCGCCGCCATTCCTGGGGAAAGCAGGGAGCAAGAACGGACATCCATCTGTGGAATGCTTGGAGTTTCTTGGGAAGTGAGGCACTGTGAGGGTCCGGGTGATGTTACTGGGCCGTCCCCCCACCCCTGGAGCCGCTCTTCAAAAATCACACACTCCACTTGAGCGCATACACACTGCCCCTCCCCCAACGCCAGATCCTCCCCAAGTCCTACAAGGGATGGTAATTACTTTCATATGCCAAATCATTGTTCAGGTATAATTTTATCCCGGTCCTATTGATTCTTTGTGTTCTGAATAATCTGTTCTCACTGTGGCCTCTGGTGATTCACAGCAAGTCCTTTATTATGATTCAAGGTCTACTGTAGCAATTCTTTTTATTTCCACTAGGTAGAAATTTTTCCTTTCTTCTACCTACTAAAATGGTAATTAAATTTAATCCCACCAACCTACTGGGGGTGGGGGGAGGGAACAATCCAATCCACTTCTATTTCACATGCCAGATGCCAGCTCCTGCCTGACTCTCCAACCCCTCAAACCAACGGAGTTCCTTCTCTGGGTTTCCCTTCCCTGAGGCCAGACACCCAGCCTCTCACAGCACAAGGTGAAGAGGGCTCTCATAAAGCAGAAAACACACACACTATCTGGGGAACTTGAAAGTCACACTGCAGTGGAATTGCAGGTTTCGAGTCACTGGAGTGTGAGGGTCAGTCTGCTTTAATAAAAGTTCTCAATTCTGGGAACTGGCACTCTGGGGTCAGTACTGCTTGATGGCAATTGACAGCAGGCTCTGTGTGACCTTGACCACGTTCAGGAGTGGCAGCATAACCTCGGGTAAGTAACTCCCTCAAGCCTCAGTTTTGCCATCCGAAATATGGGGATTACTATAGTACCAACCTCCGGGGATTACTGTGAGCATCACATTGATGTGGGAAACAGAGGCAGAAGAAAAATTGTTGAATTTCCTTACCTACTGACAAGCCCTTAAAACAGGCAGAGTGACTCTCCTCTAGGGACACAACTACCCCCACCTTAAGGCTTTGCTAAGGGCAAAGGGCAATCCTAGCCTGACTGACCCCTACCCCCAACCAGGATCCTGTAAGTCTACTTTAACAATTTCTTTGGAAACCTTATCTCTAAACGTCCAAGATAGTGTCAACAATCATTCCCAAGCATATGGCCCAATGATATACATCTAAAGGGTCTCACGAAAAGGTTTTATTACTGGTAATGAATAGCCTTTTCCCCAGACAATAACTAGCCCCCCAAGGTCCTAGAAACCTTGCTTCCAAAATTCATTAGAGTCTCATGCCATCCCTAACCCCCTCCCCAACTTACAAGTATATAATAGACCACTCCTCACATCCCCAGGTCAGCAGCTCTTCCTGACCACGGGTCCTGCCACGGGTCCTGTCCCTGTACTTTAATAAACCACCAATTTGCACCAAAGATGTCTCAAGAATTCTTTCTTGGTCATCGGCTCCAGACCTCACCCCACCAAACCTCACCTACATTCTAGAACTTCATCAACATCAGCCACAGGGAAGAATGAAATAAAGGTTGGCTGCCATTCCCATTACTAATACTAGTTTTACGATTTTACTAGAACTACCACTACACAGATGTGCCCTAGAGGAACAATAGGACAGCTGAATGCACTTGTAACTGAACAAATTCTCTCAACTTTTCTGGGATTTCTTTGAAGCAAAATCATGGTTTACTACAAATTTACTACAAATTTACTAGACATGTACGGACATTCAACATAATTACAGTTTGTGGTGGATGTGCAATCTTAGAATCACTACAGCTTCAAACTCTTAGTAGAATTTTATATCGGTATAGTCAAAAAATCTTATATCCCAATAGAAGACTTTCAAGCTCCACACAGAAGAGCCTCAGGTATCAGCAAACGACATTGTGCATTTATCGAGCACCTGCTGTGTGCCAAGCATGGTTTATCCATTCAGTCCACAGATAGGTACTGATCCCCAACAGATGTTCCAGGCCCTGGAGATAGAGGGCTAAACAAAATAGACAAGGTCCTTGATCTTGTGGGGAAGAGATTTTAATGGCTGAGGAGGAAAATAATAAAAAAGTACAAAATAATAGTAATAAGATTTCCTTTATGAGAGGGAGACAGAGAGCGAGAGAGTGTAAGCAGGGGGAGTGGCCAAGGGAGAAGTAGGCTCCTCACTCAGCAGAAAGCCCGACAGAGGGCTCAATCCCAGGACCCTGGGATCATGACCTGAGCCGAAGGCAGACACTTCACTGACTGAGCCACCAAAGCACCCTGAAATCATAGTAATAAATAATAAACAGAAAAGTGTGTAGAAAGTATACCAGAGTCACATTGGGGGTCGGGAATGCTGCTAACCCACAGCAACCCTATGAGTTACCTAATAGCATTATTTTTTTAATCCTTAGGAAATCAATGCTCAGAGTAACTTATAAATTGGGTCAATTTGCATAGCTTGCAATGGTCCAGACAGGGCCAGGGACCCACACGTGCCAAACTCCAGATCCAATGTCTTACGCACTGTGCAAAGTGCCTTTGTAATAATGAGGTTTTGCTTAGTTAACGGTCATGGCTAGTACGAGTCACACAGCAGGTTGGCCCCTATGACTTACATCAAATTCCCTGTCAGTTCTGAATTAATGAGGTTGAACCAGGTGAGGGCCAGACACAACCAGACTCAAGCAGCAGGACCCTCCTCCCCACCGGGTCACAGAGCAGTTGGGGTCAGCAGCTTACCTTTGTCACAGAAAAATTCAGCTGCCATTTCTAAAACAAATACTCAACTGCTTCTGTTGTGAAAATTAAAGACCACAAAATCTTTTTGAAAAGAAAAACAAAAATAGGAAGAAATGCAAATTCAGAATGAATAATGCCTTCAAACAGTTTTCTACTCAATGTTCTTTCTGCTCTTTGGGCTGGAGGAAAATTGTCCCAGGGGAAGAATTTCACTCCCCACCTCCCCCAGAAGGACCACAATCTTCTCTTTTCTGGAGGACAAAGTAGAAGGACATGCAGATATTTCAAGAAGGCAACCCAAAAGGAGGTTAAAGGAAGGGAAATCAGGGATCTGGAACTTCCAATCCATCGACCTAAGAATAGCAGCTCACAGAGCAGAGTTTTATAGAAGATGGACAATCTACAAGATCCACAAACACTAACCATGTCAAGGAAAGTGAATATAACCTAAAGATGCTCACAAACCTGATGTTCCGAAGGCCACTGATGTTTCACCCTTGAATGATGGATGAATTTATCATAAAGTATTTATCTGATAATGTTCCATGGAAAAGACTGAAAACATGGTTTCAGTGGGGATGAAGGCAGTCATCAGGTGGGGTTCTAAGTTTGCCATTTTCTCAAGAATTCGCAGACATTCAAAGCCAAGATAATAGTAGGTGTACAATGTTAAAATAGATTGTAGGTTAGCAGGAGGACTGTAGAAATAATATGAGTGCTGGACATTTCAATTAAATAATAACAGGAGTAGTTTACCAAAGGTGCTTTCCAATTTGTCCTGTGCAAAAGTGGAACAGACCTAACAAAACACAAAACTATGCAGGGCATTGCGATACCCAATCGTTAAATCATGGAGACAAAATACATCCTGCATGATAAAACCAAAGAGAAAATACCAGGAGAGGTTGAGGGCTTGGGTGTATACGTTGTATGATAGTTTGGTGGGACATTATGTTCCCACTAACCCACATACGTTCATTTCCCTGAGAAACAGGTTGCAATTATCACTGATTTTCTTCCCATTAAGATAGGTTCTGAATATGCAAATGACTTTTCATTTTAATTTCATACTAAGTCAGTATATGCACACAAATCTATTTCTTACCAAGGTTCCAAAATAGAAGCAGCAGTACAATGGCAAAATTAGGACACAAAGATAAAAAGCGAAGATCACAAGAGGATGAGGAAAAAGAATCTGTGTATAGTGTCTTTGGAAGCCAATTCATTTCCAGGAAAAAATAGAAATTTTTAAATACAATTAGTCCAATAAATTAGAGCTGCCAAAATCATGTGACCAGAGAAATTTCACTGGGCCAGAAAACTTTGTAGGGAATAGAATTGCAATGGTCAATTTTAATTTTATCCATTCTAAGGGCAAAATTTTTTCATGATGACATCCATTGCTCCTGTTTTGGATAACATCCTGATACTCCTTGTAAATCCTCTCTACATTCCCCCCCCGAAACCACACACACACACATACTCATGGTCCAGGTAGTTCAGGAGATAGGAGCTCCACTCTGACTTCTGACTCTGGGGACAGGTTTGGGCTCAAGTGGGATCAGAGGGTAATACATTCCCCCAAGTAATGAGACTAGGAAGAAGCACTTTCATGTGACCCCCCCCACAGAATTAACACTGAAACCCAATTCTGAGACTTTTGCTGGAATTCTTGGGCATTCTGGCTTTTAACATTAGTAGGCTCTAAACCTAGAGCTGGAGGGGGCCATCTTGCCAGAAAAAAAATGGGAGAACCTGCTTGAGAATGAAGCCCATCCAGAAACATACAAAACTGGGAGATGATAAGAAATGGCACCATGATAATACTTCTAAGCTCCTAATCCAGAGGTATCCCTGGACATTTTAACTATTCAGGTCAGTAGAGGCCTATTTCGCTTGGTATACTGTGAGCTACACCCCTTTGAATTGAGTCTTTTTCAAGCAAAAGAATCGCATTGAAGACTCTCAGTCTGTGCTTCCCATAGCTTCAGGCTGCAAAAGTTCAGCCTACAGGGAGTCCATTCGTTTTTCCTCCTCTTAATACCACCTTTCATGAAAATGAATCAATAGTCAGAAATCAGTAGAAGTAATGTTTATTTCCTTTAAATGCATTTGACAAAATTCAAATTTCCCCTATGTGCCCAAAGCCTCTCTGCTTTTATTTTAGATTCTAATTAAATGGGCCAAACTCTTTTTTTTTTTTTTTTTGGTAGATACAAAGAAAATGTGTACTTAGAGTTTTCACTCGCAGCCATGGTTTCATTAATAGAAATTGATGGATAGACATGGAAATGCTACGGTCTCTTAGCAACTAAGTCTCTCTGAATTTCTGCAAAGACCAGTGCATACTTTCTCCACTCTCCTTAAAACCGCCATCACCATTGTCAAGACCGCCACAACCTTCCACCTCTGAGTAAGTCACTTTGCCTCCATCTTTGAAGATAAATAGAGATGGCTCCGAACAAGAACGTTCATCTTCCCACCACCAAGCTTCCCTGAAACTACTCCATTCTGTCCTTTACTCCTCTTCTAGGAGAACAGTCCTCCTGACCACTCCTCCAGGGGTCCTCTGGGTTCACCTCCCTACTATATCAATGACCAGCTCTTGAAAATATCCAACAGGGTGTTTGTTTGGGTCAAGGAACATCAACAGACAAAACAATTCACACAGGGCCTAACACCTCATCAAGCCTCCCAAGTCAGAGCATTATCCTCATTCATGTGTTCTATAAAGACGAATTGAGCAACTCACACAGGGCGTCACGTGAGAGGCTTGATCAGGAATAGCTAAAGTCTAGCTTCTTCCCTCAAGCTTCTTCCAGTCCACCAGGAGCAAGAGGGAAAAGGAACAGGAAACATGTGATTACAAGGCATGGTGATCCACCCTACCAAGTTTGGATCAAACCAAGCACATTGTAAAGCCTTGTACCTGCAAGAGGCCCATTCAGGCTGCGGACTACACCACCAGGAGGCGCCATTCACACGGACCAGAGGTGAATGGTGCCCCTGAATTTTTACAACACAGACGTCCTGAGTATAAAGGAACTGAACTGTGAGCCCTGAAGTTCTGAAGAGGGAAGGGCAAAACTGAAATCCTCAGGGTTTCCACACTTAGAGCAACTGAAGATGGTAATGAAGGGCTCAGTGTTGATGGTCCAAAGCCACCGAGGACCACTCTTCCTCTGGCTCTGATAGCTCTCTTCGGCTTCCTCCTCCTTACCACTTTAGGCACCCCAGAAATTACAGAAGGACTCTACATGCTTCTGCCATTCCTGGTGGGAAGCTCTAGCATGCAAGGTGCTATCTGGTGTGAGAAAGAAACCTAGAGGGCTCCTTGCTATAACAATGAGGAGGAGTTTCTTAAAACCATACCTCAAATCCAAGGCTTAACAGACATTATTTTGAAGGTGCAATGATTTGGGACCTGCCAAGCCTCAATATCCTTACTGGTGATCACTGTTATGACCTCATCAGCTTTGGATCCCTTTCTTGTGCCACACTGTTTGAGGCAGAGGGCCAATTTTAAAACACTTTGCCTACAATCCCAAACCACTTCAACTGATAAGTTTTATCAAGGGAACCATCTGGGTTATTTTCTGAAACCCCACTACAGGCTGCTAACTGCCTATCAAGTACATTTCAACACCCCGTTAAAATATACCAACATTTACTGTATACCCATATATAAATATGACTAAGCCTTGTCTCTCTGCCCTCAGCATATGTGTTACACCCCCCTTCTTTCTCTATGCAAAACTATTTTTGGTTTGGGGTTTCTAGCAAGGCCCAGACTCAAGACCATTTTTATTATTCCTGCCAATAGATACAACTTTTATTATATTTTCTCCAACGTTTCCCTGCTTTCGTGTTATCTGCTGCTAAAAAATGATCACGGCATGAAATACCTTATTTGGGACACAGAGTTCCATTAATGCCTTGAAGGAGATGGCTTACCAACTGGTCCACCAGTATCTGACAAGAATGCAATTGCATTACACATGGGTAAATTATTTACTCCTGGGGAATATTTTATCCTCTGTTTTGTCACAAGGTCAATTGTAGCCTTACTTCTGTCCCATTTTTCAGTATCCAGTACATTTAACAACTGCATGTTTAATTACCTAAGACCCCAAGTCAGTACTGACAGTTATATGACTGCATTCAATTGGAATGACCATGACTATGAGAGCAACTTACCTCTGGTTCAGTGTCCTTTTCCATTGTACATGCAGTGTCCTTGTCTATGCTGTTAGATCATCCAATTAATATACTCACCATTGGCTAGCAAAAGATAGCATTTTCAAAAAAATAAAAACAACAACAAAAACTAAAAAACAAAAACACACGGACCTGTGAAGTTCTGCAGGCACATGCTGAGGAAAAACCAGGTATGGACATATCAAGCCCTTTTAATGCTATCCATATGCCTCCTAACTTCCAATGGCCTGTATCTGTGTTCCTAGGAGCTTCTTCCATACTACATAAGGTTGGAAATACAGCTGAATTAACATCCCCTGGGTACAGTCTTCAACCAGTTCCAGATGGAAGTTGGTGTATAAATATCTCAGCTCTTCCTTTTTGGGTGGAATCATTCTGAAGCATGAGTTATATACCATTTCCAGTTCCGCCAGTAGTAAATTCAAGTTCTGGTAGCTTTTGCTTCCTTATGTTACTTCCCCTTCTCTTCTAATGGTGTTCCCGAACTTTCCAAATAAACTACTTGTTCCTGACTCCTTGACTCAAGGTCTGTTTCGGGAGGGGTGTGGGGACCCAATCTAAAACAGAGGAGGTCAGAGGAATTAGAAAGTACTTTCTTAAGTTCTAAAACCTAACTTCATCTTTTATGCTTGCAGGAGAATAGTTTTAATAAAGCAAAGAAGATCTGCTCCTGGATGGGGACTCTGCCAGTCACTAGTCATAAAATGAGAATAATGAGAGCACCTCATTTATAAGCCCACTGGAAGCATTGAATAAGATAGGGCACGTAATGCATACAACAATATCTGGCAAGTAATAAATGCTCAGATGATCTGTTATGGTAAACACCATCGTTCTAACTCTATAGTATAGCTTGTCTTTTTATAGCCACATAAATAGCTTCTTGAGCACCTACTATGTGCCATAACTTCATCTCAGAAATTATTAAAACCCCAGGAGCCAGAGCTGTGGTTCAAATTCTGTGAACATGGAACTGCATGAAAAACTATTTTCACCAAGAAAAATCTGGGAAGTTAGCAGGGCTGCAGTAACAGTGTCCTCAGCAGCTCAAGAATGAGGCTGACATTTGACCTGAAACTTAAAATTCTATTTCCAAATGAAAATTTCTGAGGGTCTTTGCAAGAGGCCAATTGTATGCAAATTGGAATACACTGCAAAATGGCCATAGCCTCCACCTCTGCATCCAAGGCCTTTGCAATGTGACTGTGCAGCAACTTTAAGTAGCGTCCACTTCCCTACCCCTTAAATCTGGGCTGGCCTCGAAATCTGCTCTAAGAGAATGTGCCTACAGTGACCATGTACCTTCTCCCAGTCTGGGCCTTAAGATGCCTGTGTACCTCCCTTTTCTCTTGGATCCCTGCTCAGGTGCATGGGAACAGGCTGAGAGTAGCCTGCGGAGGATCAGGGTCACGTGACCCATTCAGCCCCATCACCCTAAAGAGCAGCCTGTCAACCACCCCGTCCATGATTGGGTAGATCCTACAGCAGCTGGTTCTGCTGGTTCTACTGGATCCACCTCTTCTACCCACCTTCCACCCAGGATTCAACCCTTGGATTCCTTCTCTATCTAAACTCACTTGCTTTGGTGAGGTCATCATCTCTACCTCCAGCCCAAACTTTTTTCCTTAACCCCAGACTCACAAACTACTCAACATTTCCACCAGAAGTAGATGTCCACTGTTTAAACTAAACTCCTAATTGAGCCCCCAGAAATCTCCTTCTCCCACAGTCCTCCCTTCCTTAGGTGAAGGCAACTTCATTCTTCCAGGTGCTCAGGTCAAAATCGTTGGAGTCTTCCTTGACTCTTCCCTTCCTCTCATAACCCATACTGAATCCTAAAGAAACCCTGCCTGCAAAATGTGTAAGAACTGGGTCACAACTTACCACTTCTACAGCTCTAAGTCTGGTCACGCCACCATCTCTCTTATCTGAATTATCAAAATGTTCCCCTGATCAGTCTTCCCACTTTCATACTTGCGCCTTCTCAACAGGGAAGCCAGAGAACTCCTGGTAAAATAGGTCAGATTCTGTCCTCTGCTCAAATCTCTCCAGTGGCTCCCCATCTTGCTCAGAGAAAAGGCTAAGGTGCCCTGCTGACTCTGACCCCTCCTTCACTTTGTTCTAGCCACACTGGTTCTCCCCAGACTTCCTCCCACAAGCCAGGCATTGTACCTTGGGGCCTGCGCACTGGGTTCTCTCTGCTGGGATGTTCTCCCATATGCCTTACAAGGCAGACCTGCATGAGTAGTTCCTTCCTCTTCTTCAATGTCACCTTCTCAACAAGGCCTATCCTGACTCCCCTCTCCCACACCCATTTAAAACTGCACACTTTCCTGCCACCATCCCACTCACTTCCTAAACCCTTGATAGCACTCTCTTTTTTTCAAAGCTCCAATCACCTTCCAACATTCTATCCGTTTCTTCATTTATTTTTTACTGTCTCTCCCGCAGGGGAGGGATTTTTATCTACATTCACTGAAGTACCACCCCAGTCAACACTGCAGTACTGAACTCAAGTCTGTGGGATAAATGAATGACTAGTGAGGAATGGTCACTGTGTATCTACTTTTATCCTATTTTTAAAATTTTATCCTTTAATCCTTTTTATCTAGCCTGTCCAAAAAAACCAAACCAAACCAAAACAAAAACCCAAAAACCAAAAAAGCAAAAAGCAAGCAGGCACCACCCTAAAAGATCCAATTATTTTTGTTTTTGTTTTTTTTTAATCCTACCACTTAAGTGGTTAACTTCTCCAAAGTTTTTGTTTTATAGGGACATCAACATTCTTTGCACAAACGGGTTTACCTAGGAAAGAAAACCCCCTCTGACAGGTAGGCGGTGCTCTGTGTTTAAAATCAGGCTTAGGGAGGGCACCTGGGTGGCTCAGTCGGTTAAGCGTCTGCCTTTGGCTCATGTCATGATCCGAGGGTCCCAGAATGGAGCCCCGTGTCAGGTTCCCCACTCAGCAGGGAGTCTGCTTCTCCTTCTTCCTCTACCCTTCCCCTTGCTCCTGCTCTCTCTCTCAAACAAACAAGTAAAATCAAGCTGAGGTCTGAAAAGAACTGGGAAGCCACTTTCTAAAGTCTTCTCTTATGCTCCTATTTCAAGCAAATAGTAACTCTAGGGACAACTCTGGAATTTTCTATCTCATTCATTTTTCATTACTTTTTAGTAAGGTATAGTGATATCATTATTCTCAGTTGCCCTGGGTGATTCCAATATTGATTTTGAGCTTCTCCCAGCTATTCTATAGAGTGCATATCATTTATAAGGTTCTCCCTCACTTCTATGGGCATATTTGCATTCTGAATGTTTTATATTTTCCAGATGATAGTATCACATGAAATATGATAGCATCCTTCTGAGTTTTGATAATCCCTACCTCCAGCAAGCTCAAGACCACAGGATTTCCTTTTCTATATTGGCTTAATTCAAATGGAACACAGAGGAAGTTTTTAATAATTACCCCGTATTGCAAAAATATTGAAGTTGAGGTGCTGAAGCTTAACTATGCAAATATTCCCAGCAAATATTAAGAAGGCTTAACTCAATATTTTTTTTTTTGCTAGGATGGAACTGTAAAAATATATCTTTCTGAAATCTCATTTGCCTTATATTTAAATTATTAAACAAATAGGCTTATATTTTCAGGAAATGAGATTAAGAAGGAACATTGTATAATAAGGACTCAAAACCATAAAGCAATCCTCTCCTGTAATCCAAAGATGACAAATTCAAAAGACTTCAAGGGACAAGACAGCAACTTAAACAATTAAAATGGCCTGATGGGATCCCTGAGGGAGTGATGGAAACGGTGACAGAGTGCAGACTCCATTACCTGTCTATGATGAAGACAGCTTCTCAGCTACAGTGAACGGGTGCCATAAGAAAACCTCGCACTGCCAGATTTTGTACTTGTGTATATATCGGTTTTCTTTTAAAAGAGAAGAAACGTAAATTTTTAGGGGAAATTTCACACCATGTGTGCCAAAAAGAACATATCCAGACCACAAGGCTCTGCTCTAAAATGGCATTGTCAAGTGTTTAGTACCTAATTCACAGTGTTCTCCCACACTTCCCAGCTTTCAAAGGACAGCCCAACTATATTTCACAGATAGTAAAAGTCTCCAGTCCTGTTCCCTGATTCCTAGTTGTTAGTGGGCTCTCTGGGTGTTGAGTATTTCTTTCAACCGGAGTAGAATGCTAATGTTGCAATGCAGGTACCCGCCATAAGAGTCCAACTGAAGTCAACCAAGTAATTGCTGTCACAGTGTATCTATATACAGTCTTTAAAATCCCTTCCAGTTATCACCCTAGAGTAGTCTCTCTCTGGGCATCCTGCCACAAATATCTGTGACCAGAAGCCTGAAGAGACCTCGGTCCCACATTGGGGAACCCCTTACTCGAACCACTTACTTTGATTCATTTCCCTCCCCAGTCTTCCTGGTTTTTCTCATTTTTTAGTGCATCTGTTACTATGGAAACACGTGGTACCAAAGACCAGAGCAGAAGTGAATAAAACCCCAGCTTTCCATATAAAATATCAACTAATATTCAAGCACCATCAACCATGCAAATTCATACCAGGTTTGAGACAT
Source organism: Enhydra lutris kenyoni (assembly GCF_002288905.1). Taxonomy (NCBI): domain Eukaryota; kingdom Metazoa; phylum Chordata; class Mammalia; order Carnivora; family Mustelidae; genus Enhydra; species Enhydra lutris. The sequence continues at coordinate 35,184,444 of NW_019154090.1, forward strand.
CAGAGAAGTGTAAGTTGCATCTAGTAATCAAATAACTATTTGTAATATTTTTTTAAGAAGCTCAGTTTATTTATTTATTTTAAGATCTTATTTATTAGGACACCTGGGTGGCTCAGTTGGTTAAGCGACTGTCTTCGGCTCAGGTCATAATCCCAGAGTCCCAGGATCGAGTCCTGCATCGGGCTCCCATCTCCATGGGGAGTCTGCTTCTCCCTCTGACCTTCTCCCCACTCGTACTATCTCTCAAATAAATAAATAAAATCTTTCAAAAAAACTTATTTGTCAGAGAGAGAGAGAGCACAAGCAGAAGGAGCGGAGGCAGAGCGGAGGAAAAGGGAGAAGCAGGTTCCCTGCTGAGCAAGGAGTCCAATGTGGGACTCAATCCCAAGACCCTGGGATCATGACCCAAGCCGAAGGCACCCACACAACTGAGCCACCCAGGCGTCCCAGAAGCTCAGAAGCTCAGTTTATTTACTCTATTCCTGGAAAGCTGGTTCTTCATTTATGGTTTGCTTCATTACTTTCTTTTCAATGTATTTAGAAGGTCTACTTTATACCCATATCCAATATTAGAATTTGTCTCTAACCAGAAACAGAGTATCAATCTTTCCTTCCACATGTTTTTCATTTATAGAAAGTAGAAGAAAAAAAAATTCCATGCTAGTATTAAGGAAATGGATTAGACCATTTCTAGGTCCCATTTCACTTTTAAACCATCGCATTACTCTTTTGCTTCTAGACTCATTATTTAGCCTACGTAACATGCATTTATCCACAAACATTTTTTCCTCCCACAAACATTTATTAAAGACCTGACATACATATGCATAAAGCTTGATGCTGGGGATATAGACACCAAGAGACAAGTTACCTGCTTTAGAAGAGTTCTTGGTCTAGTACAAGAAGGGGGGCACCTGGGTGGCTCAGTGGGTTGAGCCTCTGACTCCAGCTCAGGTCATGATCCCAGGGTCCTGGGGTCAAGCCCCGCACTGGGCTCTCTGCTCAGCGGGAAGCCTGCTGCCTGCCCCCCACCTGCCTCACTTGTGACCTGTCAAATAAATAAATAAAATCTTTAAAAAAAAAAAAAGGGAACCAAGTAAGAAAACATCTACAAAACAGTGTGATGACTGTTTTGAGAGGGGCAAGCCAAAACCAGGTATGAGAAGATTTTGGGGGGTGGAGGGATGGAGGATAGGAAGTTTTCAGTGGAATGGTGATATCAAATGATCTAATGTTTTTGTTTTTGTTTTGTTTTGAGGTGGGAATGAAGGCAGAAAAGATAAAGAGGCTGACACAAGGTCTAACAGATGCTATGGCAAGTGGCAGTGGGACAGGGAAGGGCATATGCAAGAAAGTTGAGATTTAAAGACTCCTTGGATAGGAGGGGGTAAAACACACTAACAGTACTATTTAACTCAAGTCACGAATGGCTGTTACTCAAATACTATTAGAAATTTCCTTTTTATTATTTGTTTCCATGTCTCTGAAACCTAGACATCAAGAAAACTCTACATCAGTTTAAGACTTTTTCTTTTTTTTTTTACTTTAACCACCACCCCCCCCATCACTGTTTATATTTTTAGAGATTAAGTCATACCCACGTAGCAACTGTCTCTACTTTGGGGGAAGAATCTTTTAAACAAATGAAGTTTTCTAGTCTTCACTACTAGGAAGTTCTTTTCCCAGGTCAGTAAATTGCAGTACAACTAAATTAGGCAGGTGGGCAACTCAGATAACACTTCAGAACAACTTACTTTGAAAATCAGTGTGTTATACAAATATCTATTTGCAGGACTCAGATGATCATCCTCAGATGCAAAGGGGTCAAGTTCCATCAGAAAACAGTTAAAGAGTTTCTTAAATAGTATGTCAACCTTGAATTTGAAAAGTGAAGCTAACAATTGTTGACTCTGTCATAGAATTTATATTTGGGACTGAAGGTGTGAGTGAGCTCATGCCTCTCCTCCCTCCCTCCTTCTAGAACTTGTTATTAAAAGAGTGACGGAACCAACGCTTGGATAAAGCCCTCTTGATTCAGTTGGACAGTGGGGGAAATGGAGGCTTGGGGTTAAGAACCAGTGCTTTATAGGAAAAAGGTACTCTCCATTGCTAATTTACCTTCATCACCAATGATGTAAGTGGTAATTCCTTGGAAAACTGGCAAAGGGACTCTCCTGACATCTGTTTTAAAATGTCAACCAAATGTGTTTCTCCTACAAGCAACCAGATATTGATTTTTACTTTTGATCATTAAGTTAATCCTAACACTGAACACAGCGAGGACATCAATGCATTTACTTTCCCTTTTCATGGGGAAATTTGCATGAACAGAAATGCTGAATCAGAGGATTGGAGAGTTAGAGTGGGTTGATTAATCCAGTGATTTGTACATTATTGAAGGTTCAAGGACTCCAAACAAAACTTTTCTTATCTACTGACATTGGATTTCAATGAGCCAGAGTTTGACTCCTCTTCACTATCCCACCTAATTTGAATGACCTATTTTATAGAGCCCTTCTGAAGATTAATTAAGATATACAGGTAAAGTACTGGGATGAGGATTTAATGCATCTTGTTCAGTCTGTTAGCTATAATCGCAGGAGTGCAACCCACTTTTCTCCTGCTCTGTACTGCTGCACCAGTAGCTAATTGTTGTGTGTGTGTGTGTGTGTACACAACTGAGTATCATCTTTCTAAAAGACTGAACTGAGCAGGCCCAAGCCTAACATTTCCCTTCCCTTTGCAAGTCTTTTCTCAGGGAAGACTGTATTAAATAATTACAAAAGCATAAATGGAGTCTTAATTATTATACATTTACACATGATAAATCAAGCTAAAACTTACTAAATATGTTCTATCTGCCTAGCTTGACAAGCATGCCTTCATAGCAACCTAGAAGCCGAGTTTAAATTCCGATTTCTTGAATTCCAGAACCCAGCCAAGTAAGGAGCACCAGCCTCCTGCCTGGTCCCCTTGCTCTTTCCACCCTAACCTCCAGCTCCTGTGTGTGGACTATAATTTCCACCTGTCCCAAGCTCCAGCCACACCTCCCACGAACAGTCTCTGCTCAGCCACCCTTGGGCCCAGGAGCCTTTTGAGCAGGGAAATCCAAGACCTGGGTAAGCAAAGCAGAGCACAGAGGGGGGCCAAGGGGCACATGGGCCCTTTGGTACGGGGCGGGGTTGGGGGTGGCTGTGCAGGTACACAGAAGTTGTGGGACAGAGCAGCTGAGTTATCTGCAGAGCAGTGTCTAGGGTGGGGGCCTCCCAGTAATTTAAGATTTTCTCGGTCCTGTTTTTAGTGCAACTGAAGAACAATTTCCCTTTTCCCTTCCATTTGCAAGTCTTTCCTTGGGGAAAAGTTTATAAATAATTACAAAAGCAACATGAACCTGAGCATGAAATTACCTGGATAGCCACAGACATTTCCTGTTTATGACAAGAACTGTGGGAAGAATACCAACTTACCTATGGATGTTTGGAATCACGTACCAAGCTATTTGAACTGAGACCACAGTATTCATGGTGGACAAGTTCAAAAACATAACTACAGGACTTGCTAAATGTAAGTCAGAATAAAAACAGGCTTAGACTTGTGCTGGCGCCCCCATCCATTTCTAAACTATACCTCTTGCTTCTGTGAAACTGGTTTGGATAATCCTTCCCACTGGAGAATGGGGCCTCCCCTCAAAACTCCCGCCCATACCCAAAGATCGAGTCTGAAGGCCATCTGCAGGTCATGTCCCTGCTGACTCCAGGAGAAAACAGCATCTCCTGGGTGAGGGACCACCACACACACACAGCATCATGAACCTCGTAGTAGCTGTCTGTCTACATCTCAGATGTTCTCGGAGGAGGAGGAGGAAGGCAGGCTGCTATTCAACCCTGCTGGCCTATAAGTCCTGGGGGTAATGGGCATTTTAATTGTCTTTTTCGTGTTGGTTTGGTTTTGGTTATCACCCATCTTTCCTGTTTCTTTGTTAGTAAAGGGGGCAGTGGGCCTGCTAATTGAGGCGCCCTTCCCTCCTGGATGCCCAGAGGCTGAATTGGTTGGGGGTGGGGGGGAGTGGCTGCAGGGGAGTTTGAGTCCAGGTATAACTACCCCAGACTGTGGCCCAGCCCTGAGCAGCCCTATTCCTGGCTGGAGCCTGTCTCTAAGCTCCTGATATTTAGAGCCTGGAGCTAACTAGGTTCTGGTTTGCTTCCAAGCCTGTTTTTTGTTTTTGTTTTTGCCATTCACCCCGCCCCCATTCCTGGCAATTCTCTTAGCTATCTGATAACCTTCTAGTAAATTCTTTTCACTCAAGTTAGACAGTTTCTTTCATTTGCATGCAAACTAAGAGTCATTGCTGATACACTTGGCAGAGCTCCTGACACAGAGATAATCAATGAATGTGTTACATAAATGAATAATTATAACCTGAGTGTGTATCACTACCATATTTGTAAAATAATCGGGTTTTTTTTTGATTCATAAGACAATGCTATTGACTTTTTTTTTTAATTTGGAAAGGTATAAAAAAAGAAAAGCAAAGTCATAATTCTACCATCTAGACACAAACTAACTTTGTTTTTGTTCCAGCTTTTACATACCTATAGGATATTTCCATCTCACAAAACACACATCATTGTGCACTGGCTTATTTCCACTTGAAACTAAAGTTGGGTTGTCTGGGTGGCTCAGCAGCTTAAGCCTCTGCCTTCAGCTCAGGTTGTGATCTCAGGGTCCTGGGATCGAACCCTGCATCGGGCTCTCTGTTCAGTAGGGAGCCTGCTTCCCATCTCTCTCTCTGCCTACTTGTGATCTCTCTCTGTCAAATAAATAAATAAAATCTTTAAAAAAAAAAAAAAAAAAAAAAAAAAAACTGAAGTTGTTCCACATCACTACATAAGCTTTGAAAGGATCACTTTTAATACTCCGTTATTGTCTATTATCTTGGGACCTTCAAAGATCTTCAACCAGCCCCCCAATTTTTAGTTTTAAGGGTAATTTCTTTATTGCTTTTGCCTGCAACGAATTCCTCAGCAGAGACTAAAATTAAAATTAAAAACCAGAGAAATAACTATGTCAAATAATTTGAACTTCGAAAATATTTGTCAAATGCTTTTAAAACTGTCCTCCAGGAAGGCTGTAGCACATAATTCTCCCACCAGCAGTAATGAAAATGTCACTGCATCCCTCCTGGTACTAAGTATTTATATTCATATATATATAAATACATATATATACACATATATATGACTATATATTGCTTAATACATGAAACATGGCATCACATTTTTGTTTTAATTTGCATATCTGTGGTTAATAGTAAAGATATTTATTAAATATGTGAATTAGCCTTATTTCATCCTTTCAAATCATTTCTTCAGATAATTAGACAATTCTATTGGGGTGTTATTTTCTAGTTACTGATATGCAAGAGTTCTTCATGCAATTATTCTATTAACTGTTCTGTCATGCTTGCTGTTAATATTTTTCTCCATGATTATTTTCTGCTCTAAACTGTATATTTTTGCATATGAAAGTTTAAAATATACTCAAAGCAATCTTTTGCTCTGCCATTCTTTGCATTAATTGTTAAGTATTTTCTTCTAGCTTTGTTTCTCACCTGGCAGATCAACTTTCCAATATATCTGTAATTCAGTGAATTGTGCAAACAGAGGTTCTTAGTTGACGGTTTTCTACTTATTGGTGTAGTGCCTTGGTTTTGTTGAATACTTCCCCCTGCTTCAGAACGCTTTACCCATCACACTTCTGTTCCCTAGAACTACCTGAGTCTGTTTCCAGGCTACTCTATTCCAGTGAGCTATGATTCCTCTACCAGAACTACACGTCTACAGTGACGCTCAATGACCAGATTTTTATTTCTGTAAGGGCAAACCACCCCCAGATACGTTATTTTTTTTAAATTTTTTAAATTTTTATTTATTTGACACAGAGAGAGATCACAAGTAGACAGAGAGGCAGGCAGAGAGAAGGGAGAAGCAGGCCCCCTGCCACCAGAGAGCCCGATGTGGGGCTCGATCCCAGGACCCTGAGATCATGACCTGAGCTGAAGGCAGAGGTTTAACCCACTGAGCCACCCAGGCGCCCCCCGCCAGATATATTCTTTAGCAAAATCTTCTTGACTCTAGTCCTGTAGTAATTCTTGTGGCTTGATGTTAGAATCATTTTGTCAAGTTTCCCCAAATCCCCAAGCAATAAAACTGTAGGATTGATTGTAGAAAAGTAACTATTTCATAAAATCTTTCTACCCTAAGAATAGCATGTTTTCATTTGTTCATTTCTTATTTTATGTGTTTGAGTAAAATTTTACAGCTTTCTAAACAAGTCTTTAGATGTTTCTTATTATTCCCAAATATTTTCCATACATTTCCTATGTTTCTTGAATTTACATTTTTGTGGATTTATGAACAAAATCCTTCTCTATTGTATTTTGTAGTCAGTGAAGACCAGTATTTCGGGGTAGCCATTGATTTTTTTTTTTTAATTTCCTTCTAAAGATTTTATTTATTTATTTGACACAGAGAGAGAGATCACAAGTAGGCAGAGCAGCAGGCAGAGATAGAGGGAGAAGCAGGCTCTCCACTGAGCAGAGAGCCCAAAGCGGGGCTCTATCCCAGGACCTTGAGATCATGACCTGAGCTGAAGGCAGAGGCTTAACCCACTGAGCCATCCAGGTGCCCTACCATTGATTCTTAAACATGAATTTTATTACTAACCATCTCACCAAAATAGCTCTTATTAGTTTCTTCAGGTTTTAGTTGACTCAGTTGTGTATCTATCACTTCTACACATAATCAAGACACAATATCTGGGTTTTTTTTGCTACTTACATGAAAAGTTTTACTTAAACATACGCATTAAATGTTTATTTTTAAAAAATCACTTTTCATGAAATAAGATTACATGAAATTGCAGCCATCCTAGAAACCCAAAATGTAGCCTTGTAGTCCTGCATTGAACCACATTCTTTTCCACAGGGTACTCAGTTTTGCTTTTCTCAAAACTACCCAGAAGTGTGCTGAATGAGCCATTCGGTCACTTCTCACTTGATTTAAATAGACAAATGGAAAAATTTAGCGGCCAATTAAGAATTGTGATTACTGTGGAAGACCAAGAAACATACCAGGAACTTGCTCATGTATGAACAGCGGTCTCTTATTTAACCCCTCTTATTTAACCCCAGAGATAGGGTTAAATAAGAGACATAGGCAGGGGGTGCCTGGGTGGCTCAGTGGGTTAAGCCTCTGCCTTCAGCTCAGGTCATGATCACAGGGTCCTGGGATCGAGCCCCGCATCGGGCTCTCTGCTCAGCAGGGAGCCTGCCTCCCCCTCTCTCTGCCTGCCTCTCTGCCTACTTGTGATCTCTGTCTGTCAAATAAATAAATAAAATCTTAAAAAAAAAGAGACATAGGCAGGATGATTTTTTAAAGTAGAACAGGGCTCACCTGGATATATTCAAAACACAAAAGCATGTTCTTCTGTGTATGAGCAGGTTCCTTTTTCCACAGATAAGCCCAAGTTTCCTATTTTCAAAGATCAGGATAATAGTATCTACTAATTATTAATTCATGGGGAATTTATCGTGCATCTGATTTGGGTTCTGTGTTATGGGAAAGACAGAAAGCCCATCTCTAGTAATGAGTAGGGATAGGGACTGAGGAGAAGCTGGCATATGACAGAAGCTGAATAAATGTTATTACTACACATTATTATTTACTATTAATCTCTAGAAGGCTAAAAGTCTAGTGCTCCATTGTCCCCCTAAGGCCTAGCATGGCAAATATAAATGTCTAATAGATATCTGTGAAGTGTTTGTTGACTGACTGATGTGTTTTACAAAAACATCAGTTGTTAGAAAATATTTTGACTCAATTCTAAACTGCTTGCTTAAAAGCAATTCTTCGAAGATGCATTTGTTAAAGCCAAGAATACTCCTCTTTTGAAATCAGAATGAGTTTCTCAATTGCTCTTTTTATACAAGTTAGTAAAAAAAAAAGTTTCTAAAAAATCAGATCTTTAAGTTGGCACAGGAAAATGCTGTAAGAATATTCATTCTTTCACTCATTTGCCAATACCGAGCATCTTCTACATGCAAGACACAAAACAAATGGCCACTAGAGTTTACAGAAATTAAATATCCAAAGAAATAAATAGGAAATTACAAATAGAGGTAAGTGCCTCATGGCTATGGAAGAAAATTAGAAGGGTGATAAGGAGAATGGTGCTGCTGGGGAAGAGAGACCAAGGAGGCCTAAAGGATGAGTAGTTTGCCCTGGCAAGGTATAGGGGAAGTGCTTGGGATAGTCAACAGACATGAGGTCAATGTTAACAGCAATAAGAGGGGATGCCCAAGATAAGGCTGGCTAAGTATATCCAAGGCTCAGACCATCTCTGGACCCCATCCCAAGTATGTGAATGCATTTTATGCAAGGAACTGACACGATCCTATCTGTTCTCGAAGAATGATTGGAGGGGCCAAGCAAGGAGCCAGGGGTCTTCCTAGAAAGTTATGCTAGTGATCCAGGAGAGAGATGATGACTTGAGGTTTGATGGTGTGGTGGTGGGGATGGAAAGAAGAATCTATCTAGAGATATATGTAGGAAACAAAATTTATGTAACTTTGTGATGATTTGGGATTTGGAGGGCACGGGATGAAGGTGTCAAAGACAATTCTCGAGTCTGGCTAAAGAAACACCATGGACGGTGGTGAAAGATTAGAAAGGTGTTAAGATTGGGGTGTATCTGTTGCTCTTGTCATTTTTCTCTTTCAATTTGGTTTTCTGCTGCTTATTTGCATTGTAGTCAGTGGGGTAGCAAAAAGAGAAGAGGCAACATAACGAATGCCATTGGGACAGGGTGTGTCAGGTAGGTCACGTGTAGGAGACAGATCCTGGAGCAGCTAGGTTTTCAGATAAGTGGTATTTGTCTAGTACCTCTAAATACTGCTCTTCCTTACCATGGTTGGGAAACATCAAATATGTTAACTGGATTAAATAACCTTGAAAATATTTTCCAAAACCATAATACTCTACCTTCTAGTCCTATGCTGAAATAATCAGGTCATTAAACACAGATCACAGGCATGTTGACACATAGCGTCCTCCAAATATTATTCATGCTTAACCAGAACCTATAAACGTGACCTTATTTGGAAACAGGATCTTTGCTGATATAATCAAGAGGAGGTCATACTGAATTGCAATGGACCCTAAATTCAATATGAATGGTGTCCTTATAAAAAGGGGAAACTTGGGTGGCTCAGTGGGTTAAGCCTCTGCTTTCAGCTCAGGTCATGATCTCAGGGTCCTGGGATCGAGCCCCACATCGGACTCTCTGCTCCGCGAGGAGCCTGCTTCCTCCTCTCTCTCTCTCTCTCTCTACCTGTCTTTCTGCCTACTTGTGATCTCTGTCTGCCAAAAAAAAAAAAAAAAAAAAAGGGTGGGGGGACTTTGCCATATGAAGATGGATGCAGGAATTGGGAGCTATGTTGCCATAAGCCAAGGTACACCTGGGGCCACCACAGGCTGGAAAAGGGCAAAAGAGGGTCCTCCTCAAGAGGCTTCAGTGGGAACATGGCCTTGTCTGCATCCTGATTATGGAGCTCCAGCCTCCAAAACAGTGAGAGAATACATTTTGTTTTGAGCTCCCTGGTTTTTGGCAATTTGTTATGGCAGCTCTAGGAAGCAAACAGTTGGAGAGTTAGATCACTTGTTTGGGGCTGACTAGCATTAACACAGAGCACACCGTGAATGTTAAGTAAATATCCATTTTCCTTCCTCTTCTGAGGGTCACCACCATTTTTCTGGTGGTTTAGGAGTCATCCACACACCCACCCATTTAGGTAAATCTCTGTCCCCAGGATTGTTTAACAGGGGAGGCAGCCAAGGCGCCACAAAGTTAAATCTGCCCAAGATCAGAGAGTTAAGAACAGAGGAGTCAGAGCCCAAACTCAGCTGTCTCATCCCCAAGATGGTACCACGCCCAGGAACACCTGCCTCTCACACCTGCAGCGTTGAAGCGAAGGAGAGGAGCTGCCAAGCTGTGTTTTCAACGCCTGCAATTAAAACTCACATTTATTAACAAAATTCCAAGTTGCAGGCACCTAGTATACCAATCTTCACCCCTTCCCAGAGGAACACAAAAATCTTATTCTAAGACCAATACTATCAATAAACTTGCCATCAACCCGATTGCTTCTATCAGCAGCGTTTCTGCTTCGCACATTACGTATTCCACCTCAAGGTATTACCATCAGATTGGACATGTACGGCTTTAATTTACTTAGACGCATTTTCCTCAAGCACTCCCCATTTCATTTTGAGGATACTGACTCATTCTTGCCACCTAAGGAGACCAAAAGAATACATACTCTAAGTACAGAGGAAAGGGTCTCTAAACTTCATAGTCACAGATGTCCATCCTTTAAATGATAAAGTAAAAAATAAAAGCATGTTCTAAATTTACCTTCTCTCCTTAACTCAGGGAGTTGTGCTGAATATAACAGATATAGAACTACAAGGCGGCAGAGCTGTTATTCTGGGGTGCCAGTTTCATAGACTTCTAGTGCAGGAGGGGCTTTTCAAGAGTGTCTTGTCCATCTGGACTCAGGTGAGAGACATTGTATCTACATACCACCAAACCCCAGAAGAGAAAAGGGACATGCTGAGAGATTTTGTGAGTTATCTAAGACTCCATGGTTATTTCTTGGTAGAACCCCGTACAAAGCCAGGTTTCCCAATTTCCCCAAAAGCGTATTTAACCTCCCAAACTGTCACCAGCTATTAAAGATAACACTTTCTCCTGGCTTCCTGCCAACTTCTCTATTAATTTGACCTTAAAAAAAAAAAAAGAAAAAAAAAAAAAAACACCACAGGCAGCCCCACCGGTTCAAATTCCCTTAACGGATACCTAATGTTGAATTAACTTGAGTCCCATGTTTAAACCTCCAGCTACACACACATGGGTTCGAGAAGGGCAAATACGCTTCTCCAAACCGGGCACAGATGATCTTTAGACTTTTCAAGTTTACCCTCCAGGAGGCCGACATCACACGCGATTTTGACAAGAGTTTGGAACCGAGATCCTCTTCCACGCTCTGCCCACACCCGTGCCCACGAGCAGAAGTTCTCTCTCCATTACAACCCACCACGCGCACGCACACACATACACACACATACACACCAAGGCAAGTAACAAAGGAAAACACAGCCCCATAAAGGTTCAGCTATTACATCTTCCAGTCCACACCTGCCAAGAGACAAAAACCATACGGAAATCCTGCCCTGGCAATGTGTGCAACACGCCTGGGGAGAAACACCCTGGCTCCCCCCTGGGCGTGCGCGGCTGTATACACAAAGAACCGGTGCGGGGCTTGCTAGCGGTCCGGGGGACCAGCGCACTCCCAAAACTGGTATCCGGGGGTCTCCCCCTCGCCCTCTCGCCCGGCAGAAAGGAACTATCCTTTATTTGACCCGCAGAGAGCCCAGGCTGGATGGCAGCGCATGGGGGGTGGGGGCGGTCCCCGGATCCCTGCCCTGCAGCCCGCCGGTCCCCAGCCTCTGGCATCTCCTAGGCGATGCACAATCGCGCGCTGTCAGATGCCCGCTTCGCATCCTCCGCCGGCGAAGCGAGATGCCCGGGGTCCCAGCCTGGCACATCCCCCCAAGCGCCCCTCCCCGCGCGGCTACCCACCCAGGAAGCCCAGCCTGGCGCGCCTGCCTACCTGGCGGCTGGCTGTCAGCGCAGCGGCGGCGCCTCCTCCGCTTCCCCTCCGCGGCTGCTACATCGCTCGGAGCGCCATGTTCCCGGTCTCCGCGGGCGCACGCCGGGCAACTACTACAGGCTGGGTAGGGGCAAGGGGGGCGGGGGCCAGAGGGAGGGGGTGGGAGGCAGAGCCGCAGCTTTCTACTCTCCACCCAAGCCTCCCCCAGCTACTGAGCATGCCCAGCTGCCCGGCTTCGCCCCTAGGAGGACTTTCCACGAGCGCACGCAGCTGTTCCGGGTTTTCGCGGCAGCCGGCGGGAGGCAGGCAGTAGCAGCTGCGGTGGGGGGGGGGGGGAGTCGGGGGGAGTGTCTCCACTCTGCGGAGCCCGGAGCCGGGAGAAAGCAGCCCCTTGCCAAGCCAGTTACCCAGCTGCCCTACCCCGGCGCCGGGGCAGCTCCTGCACGCCCCCTCCGCACACACTCGGGGTTCGCAGAAATTTTGTGCAAGACCAATGCGGGGCTGAGCTTTGCTAAAGAGGAGAGCAAAGGGGGGGAGGAGGCGGGGCTGAGAGGCAGATCCCTCCGCTAACCCTCTTGCTACCACCTGGACCTGTGCTTCTCAAACTTCAACGTGCCATAGGATTAAAATGCAAATTCAGAGTCACTGGGTTTGTCCAGCTGCCTCAGGTTCTACAAGCTAAACAAGCTGTTAGGTGATGCTGTTGCCCATGGTCCTCTGACCACACTGAGCAGCAGGAATCTAGAGAACACCCCCTATGACCTTTGTGTGGCCATCCTTCAATATGCCAGCCCGGAAATGGTCTGTGGCATCACAGAGGCTCCTTCTGCCTAGAGAGGGTGCCTTGGCTAGTAAGTAAAGGTCCTGCAGCGCGCGCGCACACACACTCACACACACACACACACACACACACACACACACAACTGGGTTGCTGTGCAGTCCTGATAGAAATCACACTAGGGCTGGCTCTGTGCACCCAGCACCAACTAGCTACTTTCTGACTTAGAAGTTGAGGGTTAGGGGAACAATGGGTTCCCAGACCTCTCCATGCTCATTTTGCTAGTTGGCTAGCGAACTAGTTGCTGCTTGAGCTGCTCTCCTGAAGTCTGAACCAGTCTCCCTTGGCTTTCTTGAGCTAGGACAAAAATTCAGTCTGGGCATCCAAGTGCCGAATTTATTACACAAGCCATGATAAGGCTGGGCTTGCCCAATTAAGAAAACTGACAGATTGTGACAAAGGAGGACGTTTATATACCAAGAGATTACAGGGCTTTCTGATGAGTGATGTTTGGGCTGAAGCTTGCAATGGTATCTTGTGGTTCATATTAAATCCCCTAGTTGTCCACTCTCTTCCCAGCTTCTGAAGGCTCACACAATGTCAAGAATATTCACTGTCCTTGCCATAGTGAGAGAGAGACATTCACAAAACCAGTCATGAGTTTCCAACCTTGGAAATGAAGAAGTTCTACCCTTGTCTGTCCTTAGCTGCCCCAACAATATTGTCATGAGTTACTGATACGGTATCTGATTCCATAACTGCACAGCAAATTAAAAAGAAGGGTTTGTAACCATCTGTACCCTATTATACTCAATAACTCAACTCTAAACAGTTTTATAGTTAATGGTACAGTATTTATCATTTCTCTCTTGTTTTCCATTCCTTCAGTACCCTCAATACAGTAGCTGTAGTATCAAAGCAGGAACCATAGGATAAATGAGTAATTACTTTTCTCCCTCAATACTCCTATGTACAAAGGCTAAATATGTCCTGGTATATCAGCCTTGTTTTTCTGTTTAAAGGAATAGGAATCTCTAAGTCTACCTCTTTATTTTCTAAGCCACACATATAGGCCTAACTATATACCCACCACTCCTACTCCCACCATTATTTGCATAAATATTTTCTATTTTTGACCTTCTTGTGTGTGCTTGCACAGATGCAAGAACTAGAAAATATTTTCATAGAGGTCTTCTTCGTGATTGCTATCAATTAGAATTTTGCTTTGAAATACTGAATTTTAATCACAGGAAAAAAATCTTACCTGTTAAACAAAGCTTGCATTTGCGTGGTTGTTTAAGTGATTACATACCATGATTATTCATAGTTGTCTTTAAATTCATTTAGGAGTTATGCAAGGTAAACTTTATAAATGAATAATAATACTATTTCTGGACATACTGCATTGCATTAAGATCTAGGGAGTTTCTTTTTATATAGTATCATTTCTTGAGAGTTTGTTAATTAAGGACCAAGAGGTATGGGTGGGAAGTGCAGGAAGCAGGAATGGACAGAGGTAGAAGTCAAGTTATGATGCAGGCCGATGAGTCTTGGTCAGTCACCCAGGGAGCTCTGGAGCTAGGATGACCCTTCAGAGTAGTCGAGAGTTGGTTTGAGTTGTCCGGTCCTTTATATACAAACATTAATCAATTGCCTGTATTGGAATGGGCATGAACTTGAAAATGAAGCAGCTCTCTGAAGCCAAGGCAGTCCCTAAAGGAGAGAACACCTGAAGGCCATCGGCCATCAGTAATCCCTGCAACTGGGATAACAGGTCTTTCACCTAAGAGGGATTTGGGTAGAACATTACTTTGTCCACCACATTAAGAATGATCAGATATAACACTTTTGAATACACGAAGTAGGACTGTATCAATTTGTCAGAGGGATTTAAAAACTTTATTTTTAAATAAGTAATAGACTTTTTCCATGGCTCAGAAATTTAACATTTGGAAAATAACCTATAAGCAGCGATTGGGAGTTGTTGGAGGCAGTCACTGAAAGGACGTGACTTTTAATTAAACCACAATCTGGACCTGGGCAATCAGAGACTCCTTGCCCCTGAATGTACATTCAGCCCATGGTTCCCACCGTAGTAGCCAGTTTCAAGGACACAACCTTAGAGGGTAATGTATTGTTGGGTCCACCTGCTGAATATGTGACTTAACCCAGTTAAGGCCTCTGTAAACTTCTAAGATTCTGGTGCGTATGTGTGGAGATCTGCTTATCTTGCGCCAGTTAAGACAAGCCTCACATGTAAATTCTCTTGCTTATTAAAATTGCTGCCTCCAATCTGGAGTGGCCTCTTCCTTTGTTCTCTCCTTGCCCTCTATGTGTGGGGACCAGTTTCAGATTTCACCCAGGAAGCTCCCGAGTTTACAAACCAACAAGAGTACATTTCTTTCTCTCTATTTTTAGAGACATATTTATTTATTCGGGGGTGGGGTGGGGGAGAGCACATGTGAGTGGAGCAGGGAGGGAGCAGAGGGATAGGGGGAGAATCTCAAGTAGACTCCTCCCTGAGCACAGAGTCCAACTCAGGACTCAATCCCAAGACCCATGAGATCTTGAAATCAAGAGTCTGTTGCTTAATTGACTGAGCCACCAGGCACCTAGAAATAGATTTTCTATTTAGTTATCTGGCTCCATACATCTTTTATGTGTGAAGTGATGAATTATGACCTCCTGAGCTGACATGTATTCATTCCTTAACATTTAAGACATGATTTTATCCACTATCAAAATCTGTATTTGTGCTTTGTAATTTCTGAGGGGGGAGATAGCAGTTAAATAGTAATTAGAAATGTGCATTTTTCAATACAATAAAGTTACCTGCTAGTGAATATTTCATGAGAAATTAATCCCAACCAGCCTTATTAACACAAACAGTGAAAAGATATATATGAGCGGTGGAGAACTTTGGTAGATTGTTTAAGACCACACTGCGGAGTCAAGATTCAGACTAACCCCAGCTTACATTCCCTCTCAGCCATGCTATTCATCAGCAAATAGCTAGAATCCCTCAAGATTCATCACAATTACAAAGGAACCAGCATGGATTCCAGAAAGAAACAGGACACTTGCTCAGATAAGAGGGGAGAGGCACGACAGGGGTTGGAAATGAATGTTTCAAGAAGCAGAAACAAAAAGCATAAGAGAAAAATTCACCTGAAGGAGAATTACCCCCAGGAAACAGAACAAAAGATCAGATAAAAATTTCTCCAAAGTTCTAAAAAGGTAAAGATTATATGATATGACAAAAAAATTTTTTTTCTTAAAGAAATACAAGGATTTAAAGAAGAAAAAATCTGACCAGAAATGAAAGGGACCCTGGCAGAGTTTTGGCAGGGGTGGGCGTGGGGGAGAGGGAGAAGTCATTAAACAACTCAAAAGGTAAAAGAATAGGAAATGAGAATAAACACAACTGAAATCCAGTGATAGACAGAACTAGCTACCAAAAAAAAAAAAAAAAGGTATAAAACCCTGTAGGAAAATTATATGGAAGTCAAACAAAGGAGATCCAACATATGTACATATAAAGGATTGCACCAATCTGCAAGAGCTCCTAACTCCATATTTGGTAACAACACTGATAGCTTGAAATCAACCATTGTGGGAGACTTTACAGCATAGAAATTGACAAACAGTACATATCAGAAAATTTTAGTCGTTTTCATTTACCAGCATACCAGCCACTTTTTACAACCTGTGTTGTTAAAAGCAACAACAACAAAGCAGAATAAAATGGAATAGAAAAATTAATCAAAGATATTATAGAAGTTAAGTTCTTGAAATAGAGTCTTAAATTTTCTGAACAAAAGGACATAGTTAAAATATACTCTGGTGGAGGTATAGAATTTCAAAGACAAATAATCTTTGGTGCATCCAGGCAGAAAAGGCAATTTACATACAAGAAAAAGAAAATCAGGCTGCATTTTGATTGCTTCACAGTGTCGTACAATGCCTAGGGGAATGTTCTGAGTGAAAAAAACAGTGACCCAAGGATGTCTGTTTCGCCTAGCCAGTCTGTTCTTCAGCTTTTCAAGATAGCAGTTAATTGTTCTCAAACAACAAATCAGGGTATATAGCACACTTAAACCTTGAAAAACAAATCCTACTTGACCATGACATTGACTCACCCAAGAAATAAATTTAAAAAACAATTCCTAAGAATAATGAAACCATGGTCAAATGTGATGAGGAGGATTATATCTGTTTTTAAATACATCTGAGACTAAAAACTATGTGTTTGGGAGCTTTAAAACAGAACAAATATTACAACCTTGACAATATAAATGTTTTTGTGTAATTTACTAAGTTCTGCAGATAGAGAGAGGGGAGTTCTGAGGAGATTTAAAGACCATGGTTTCCTCATTTTCCTCAACAAGAGGTCAATGGATATTATTAATGTTGAAACACATAGTTACATATGCTTCATATAAACCTGATATATATATTGATAGCTTATGAAATCCTACCTCCAATCTCACTGAGCTCTTTCAGTCTTTTTTCTTATCTTTCTTTTTTTGAAGATTTTATTTATTTATTTGACAGACAAAGATCCCAAGTAGGCAGAGAGGCAGGCAGAAGAGGAGGAAGCAGGCTCCCTGCTGAGCAGAGAGCCCGAAGCGGGGCTTGATCCTAGGACCCTGGGATCCAGACCTGAGCTGAAGGCAGAGGCTTTAGCCCACTGAGCCACCCAGGCGCCCCTTTTTCCTTATCTTTAAAGGACTAGTTTAGAAACTTATCTTCTTATGAAAATAACTTTTTTTTCTGTGAAAGTAACATTTTTTCTGAAGTTTAGAAAATGCTGTAGGAACATTTTCATTTCTTTTCCTTTTATTTTTAAATTTAATTTTAGTTAAGATTAAATATAATTTAGTTTTAAAATAACGTAAGTGGTACCACCCATGTATGAAAAAGAATACCTTTCAGTTTATTTTCATTATAATTTTACACTTTTATTTCTCTCTCTAGAGGAAGATTTATAGAATATTATAAACCAAGGGATATTTCTTCTTTTTTTTTATTAATTTCTTTTCAGCGTAACAGAATTCATTGTTTTTGCACCACACCCAGTGCTCCATGCAATACGTGCCCTCCTCAATACGCACCACCTGGCTCCCCCAACCTCCCACCCCCCGCCCCTTCAAGACCCTCAGATTGTTTTTCAGAGTCCATAGTCTCTCATGGTTCACCTCCCCCTCCAATTTCCCTCAACTCCCTTCTCCTCTCCATCTCCCCATGTCCTCCATGTTATTTGTTATGCTCCACAAATAAGTGAAACCATATGATAATCGACTCTTTCTGCTTGACTTATTTCACTCAGCACAATCTCTTCCAGTCCCATCCATGTTGCTACAACAGTTGGGTATTCATCCTTTCTGATGGAAGCATAATACTCCATAGTGTATATGGACCACATCTTCCCTATCCATTCATCCGTTGAAGGGCATCTTGGTTCTTTCCACAGTTTGGCGACTGTGGCCATTGCTGCTATGAACATTGGGGTACAGATGGCCCTTCTTTTCACTACATCTGTATCTTTGGGGTAAATACCCAGTAGTGCAATGGCAGGGTCATAGGGAAGCTCTATTTTTAATTTCTTGAGGAATCTCCACACTATTCTCCAAAGTGGCTGCACCAACTTGCATTCCCACCAACAGTGTAAGAGGGTTCCCCTTTCTCCACATCCCCTCCAACACACGTTGTTTCCTGTCTTGCTAATTTTGGCCATTCTAACTGGTGTAAGGTGGTATCTCAATGTGGTTTTAATTTGAATCTCCCTGATGGCTAGTGATGATGAACATTTTTTCATGTGTCTGATAACCATTTGTATGTCTTCATTGGAGAAGTGTCTGTTCATATCTTCTGCCCATTTTTTGATATGATTATCTGTTTTGTGTTTTGTGTTTGGTGTTGAGTTTGAGAAGTTCTTTATAGATCCTGGATATCAACCTTTTGTCTGTACTGTCATTTGCAAATATCTTCTCCTATTCCGTGGGTTGCCTCTTTGTTTTGTTGACTGTTTCCTTTGCTGTGCAGAAGCTTTTGATCTTTTTTTTTCTTTTTAAGATTTTTATTTATTTATTTGACAGACAGATCACAAGTAGGCAGAGAGGCAGGCGGAGAGAGAGAGGAGGAAGCAGGCTCCCCACTGAGCAGAGAGCCTGATGCGGGGCTGGATCCCAGGACCCTGGGATCATGACCTGAGCCGAAGGCAGAGGCTTTAACCCACTGAGCCACCCAGGTGCCCCAGAAGCTTTTGATCTTGATGAAGTCCCAAAAGTTCATTTTTGCTTTTGTTTCCTTCGCCTTTGGAGACATATCTTGAAAGAAGTTGCTGTGGCTGATACCAATGAGGTTACTGCCTATGTTCTCCTCCAGGATTCTGATGGATTCCTGTCTCATGTTGAGGTCTTTTATCCATTTCGAGTTTATCTTTGTGTACAGTGTAAGAGAATGGTCGAGTTTCATTCTTCTACATATAGCTGTCCAATTTTCCCAGCACCGTTTATTGAAGAGACTGTCTTTTTCCACTGTATATTTTTTCCAAGGGATATTTCTGATGGGAAGATTTTGGTTGATTATTTACTCTCTTCTCTATATTTTTTGGAATGGTCTGAAATTTTTAATAATGAATGTATATATTTTAAAAACAAATCATTATTCTTTTCCAAAAAATTTAAAAATATCATCCCTTTCTGTGGCATACTACAACATCACAAATATACAAATTGAATGAAAATAGATTATCAGAGTCAGCCTGGATTAAAATCACTCATTTAGACAAAAACAAAGGGAAAACATAAATCACTAGTATTGGGAATGAAGTAGGAGTAATAACTGTGGTGTCTAAATGGAGTGTCTCTCCCCATGAGATGGGGGACCCAAATGTGGGGCAACAATCCTTTGGAGGACAGGGGTTTGGGCAGTGAAAGGATTCACCTGAGGCAGAACAAAGAAGATAGAAGTTTATAGGATACATTGCAAGGAAATGGTGGGCATTACGACAGAAGAGAGGCTGGCGACAATGAGGCAGTGGGTGAGGGCTGTTTTTAAAGGAGGAAGATGAGAAGATGTGGCAACATACAGAATTTTCCCTTTTTGGTTAATTGTGCCTGGTTGTAACTAGCTCATGGATAGTTAGGGCCTATGGATATTTTCAGATGGGTCACCTAATGGCTCTTTCTAGATTACATCACTCAAGCCTGTTTGCCTAAAAGCAGCCTCTACAATAACTATAGATTTTACAGCCATTAAAAGGATAATAAACAAATACTTTGAACATCTTTATGCTTACAAACTCAACAAGAAAAATCACAAGAAATGAACAATGTCTCAAAACCACACACTACTAAAATCTCAACTAAGATGAAATATATAATCAGAATAGTCCTCAAAATATTAGTATTTTATTAATATAATCACTAATAAAAATTGAACTCATAATTAAAAAGTTCTCCTGAAAGAAATCTCTGGGCCCAGATGGTTTCATTGGAGAAAACTACCAGACATAGGAAGAAGAATTAACACCTCTCTCACACAATCTCATTTAGAAAATAGAAGAGGAAAAAGTAATTCTTAACTTATTTTATGAGGCCAGTATTACCCTGGTATGAAAACTAAACTAAAATTTATCCTAAATTCTGTATGGAATCTCAGAGGACCGAAAGAGACAAAGCCATCTTGGAAAAGAAGAACAAAGCTGGAGGACTCACAGTTCCTAATATCAAAACTTACTACAAAGCTGAAGTAATCGAAACAGTGCGGTACTGGCATACAGATATAAAGTCTAATGGAATAGAATAAAGAGCCCAGAAATAAACCCTCATGTATATGGTCAAATGATTTTTGACATAGGTGCCAAGACCATACAATGGGGAAAGAACCGACTTTTTAAATGGTATTGGGGAAACTGAATGGATATCCACTTACAAAAGAATTAAGTTGGATGCTTAACTTACACCATATATACCAATTAACTTGAAAGGGGTAAAAATCTAAATATAAGAGCCAAAAACTATAAAACTTTTATAGGAAAACAAAGAGCAAAATTATCATGAGTTTCAATATGGCACTGATTTCTTAGATATGACACCAAAAACACAGGCAACAAAAGAAAAGTTACATAAACTACACTCCATCAAGGTTAAAATCATCTGTGCAAAGGACACAATCAACAGAGTAAAAGGTAACCCATAGAACAGGAGAAAATATTTGCATATATATGTTAAAGGTTAATATGCATAATATATAAGAACTCCTAAAACTCAACAATAAAAACCTATCAACCCAATTTAAAAATGGGCAAAGGACTTGAACAGATTTGCCCAAAGAAGATATATGGCTGGCCAATAAGTACATGAAAAGATGCTCAAAATCACAGTCAGGGAAATGCAAATCAAAACCAGAGTGAAATGCTACCTCATACCCATTAGGATGGCAATAAACAAACAAATATGTGTGTGTGTGTGTGTGTGTAAAAATGCAGAAAACAACTGTTGGCAAGGATGTGGAGCAATTGGAACCCTTGCGCACTAATGATGGGAATGTAAAGTGATGCAGCCACGGTGGAAATCAGTATGGCAGTTCCTCAAAAAATTAAACATAGAATTACCCTAGGACCCAGCAATTCCACTTCTGGGTATACATTCAAAGAATTGAAAACAGGGACTTGAACAGGAATTTTTACACCAGTAATCACAACATTGTTTACAATAGTCAAGAGGTGAAAACAAGGGGTACCTGGGTGGCTCAGATGGTTGGGCAACTGCCTTCGGCTCAGGTCATGATCCCGGAGCACTGGGATAGAGTCCTGAGTCGGGCTCCCTGCTCAGCGGGGAGTGTGCTTCTCCCTCTGACTTCTCCCCCTCATGTTCTCTCTCTCACATTCTCTCTCTCCCAAATAAGTAAATAAAAAAATTTTTTTAAATCTTGAAAAAAAAAAAAGAGGTGAAAACAAACTAAACGTCCACTGACAGATGAATGGAAAAACAGAATATGGTATATACTTACAATATCAATCCTTTAAAAGGAATGGAATATGGAGACATGCTACAACATGGATGAACTCTGAAGACATCATGCAAGTGAGACAAACACAAAAGGACAAATAGTGTGTGGTTCTACTTATATGAGGTACGTGGAATAGGTAAATTCATAGAAATAGGAAATACTGTTTACTAGGGCTGAGGGAAGGACCAGGCGGGGCGGGGGAGTGGGAGGAGGATAGTTATTGTTTAGTGGATACAGAGTTCCAGTTTGGGGTAGGAACAAAGTTCCAGATGTGGATAGTGGTTATGGTTACGAAAGAAGATAAGCATACTTAATACCACTGAACTGCAACCCTTAAAAATGATTAAAATGGTAAATTTTAGGTTGCATGTATTTTACCAAATAAAAACAAAATAAAACAAAACAGATGACCTAATTATGTTTGCATCTTTAAAATACCATTTTCCCAGCAATGCCTTGGAATAGAGCAAGACTCTGCGGGGAGCTGTTGATGTAGCTTCTGAGAGGAATAATCAAAGGCTCAAATATGGCAGTGGAAAGGAGTGGGAAAAAGGAAAGAGATTCAATAAATATTAAAAAAGCAGAAGCAGGGTGCCTGGGGGGCTCAGTTGGTTAAGTGACTGCCTTCAGCTCGGGTCATGGTCCCGAGGATAGAGTCCCGCACTGGGCTCTCTGCTCAGCAAGGAGCCTGTTTCACCCTCTCCCTCTGCCTGCCTCTCTGCCTACTTGTGCTCTCTCTCTCTCTGTCAAATAAATAAATAAAATCTTAAAAAAAAAAAAAAAAGCAGAAGCAGAAGGATGTTGTACTCAAAGGGATGTAGGCGATAAGGGGTAACAAGTAATTGAGATGGTTCCCAGGCAATTGACTGGGTTAACTTCCCGGATGGTGGGACTACTGACTGAGATGGCTAATGAGAGACAAAGAATGGCTTTGGAGCAGAAGGCATGTGGCTCAATTTTTTAAATGTGCTGAGATCAAAGGGACTGAGAACATCCCAGGACTCAGTGGATGTCAAGTAGTCAGTGAGAGGAATAAAATCTGAGGCTCAGGGAGGAAGGCAGATGACACACCTGTTTTGGTGTCTGCTCAAAACATAGACACAGCTGAAAAGACTTTATTGAGTGAGAATGGTCAAAAATGGAACTTGGGCAAACACCAGCGTGGGAGCAGTTGATGGAAAAAGTGGCTACAAAAGAAAAAAGTGGCTGGAGAGATGTGTGAGGAAAAGCAGGAGCGGGGCTCGAGAAGACACATGGAGCATGATTCTGGGAGGACAGAGGAGTCTATGTTTACAAAAACTCATAGAGGACTTTTATTTTTTTCTGGCCTGAAGGAAACAGAAATGAAAACATTTTGCGATCAGGTCATGAAATAAAGAGACATCCACAGAAGAGTCCAAAAATAAACCCAATTCTATATGGGAATTTCATTTGTAATAATGGTGGCCTTGTAAGTCAGTGGAGAAAAGAAGGATTTTTATTGGTGAAAAAGTACAGCTGAATTTCTGTGGGATTGAGCTTTAAGCGCCAATGGCCTTAAGCAACACTAAATTACTTTATTCAATTTAGTGAGCGCTACCCTCTTTCTGAAAAGGAAACCTGTGTACCTTTAAGGTTATGGATTTCAGTGAAATTTGTATGAAATCCCTTTGAATGATTTAGGTTGAACTTCACTCCAGAGCAAACTTACAAATTCCAAATAAGAAGCCAGATTTTGAAAAATTAAAATATTCACTGCTTATATATTATATATACTGCTCAGAAAGTACAAGGCTTGGTAGCCAAGCAATTAGGGCCTTTGCTTGTGTAAATTACTCATACCTAAGTGTGCATAATTGCTTTTATATTGCTAAAATCCCAGCAATCCCAGCAATCCCAGCATGCCCACGGATATCAATGCTGGGGTTTCTTTCTGTAAGAGAAACATCATCAACACCACCATGTAGAGGCTATCCCTTAATGCCTGTATAAGCCATTGTTTAGTTTTGAGGTTGAAGAGTGGAAAAGTGGAAAATAAAGTACAACCTCATCTACCACAGCTTATCCACAGCACCTTAGTCATGGTCCCTAGGCCATGCCTATGTGATGGAAGATTGTAACTCACTTGTCATTTAGCAACGTTGTCAGCATGGAGAGCAGCATGGATTCTCTCAGAGGGATTATTGGCCACCTTTCTTTGCTTTGCGCAGACCTAGTGGTTTAGACAGGATCAGAGAGTTGATCAGAGATTTGAAGGAGGCACCATGTGCTTGCGCCAAAAAAAAACCCCCAAAACAAAAAAGACCCACCAAAACCAAAGCAAAGCAAAGCAAAACAAAGCAAAACAAAAACAGGTTTGTGGCCCATTAAGCCTATCCCATCTTCATTTTAACTTGTTTTTTTTTTTTTTTTTTTTTTTTTGTTTTTTTTTTTAATTTAAAACACATCCTTGGGGCACCTGGGTGGCTTAGTGGGTTAAAGCCTCTGCCTTCAGCTCAGGTCATGATCCCGGGGTCCTGGGATCCAGCCCCGCATCAGGCTCTCTGCTCAGCAGGGAGCCTGCTTCCCCCTCTCTCTCTGCCTGCCTCTCTGCCTACTTGTGATCTCTGTCTGTCAAATAAATAAATAAA